>NW_027122643.1:2496665-3120831 GCF_030686945.1 Centruroides vittatus
CATTTAAGAAATTAAAAATTCTTTTAACTAAATTTATATAACTATAAATTGATTGTTTAGATCTGATCTGAGACATTTCGCCCTTATAATTTCTAATATTTCACAATACAAAAGCAGATGAAAATTCGTATTTTGTATTTCACTTCAAAACAACGTCTCTTATACTCGTATAAAGTAATTATTCGGGTTTGAAATCCAGATGAAATTTATCTAATCTTATTTTCATCATTATACATGGTGTTTTTTAGAAATTTAATATCAGTGATAACGTTTAACTGTATATTGATAAAAGTAATGCGTGTAAAACTTAAATACATAGTTCGTAATTTAAATGAATAATTGTGTGTATTGATAAAGTTCTCTTGCTTAGTTTATACAATGATATTGTTTATAGCTTAAAGAAATCATAAATACTGTAAAATTCAACAAATTGAAAGCTTAAAAATACTTGAAATGAAAAAACTTGAATACGATTTACTTACAGTCTTGATTATTTGGATCAACCGTAGCAGAAACACACACGCACGTTTTAACATTTGGATTATAAACATTCATGTATAGTCTGAAGTCTGTTCATATGAACTACAGTTGTAACAGTGATTACCACACACAGGAGTGCACATATTTGATGCCGAAACGATATCAAATTATCTTGCTGTTTTCCTATAACCACATTTTCTGACGTTTCACTTCTAATATTCTTCCGGAAATAATTCACTACTTCAGTAAAGGATTTCGAAGGACGATTACGTCACCCTATTTGCATATCTTTAACACCGGATATTTTCATCGAGGATCTAGGGAAAGGTCTAGGATTTGCTTAATACCGCTTATAATCCGAAGTATTGTAAAACAACAATAAACCAAACAAAAAGTACTTAAATAATAACTCCTTATCCACTCAAAAGCAAAAAATAATGAGTCACTCGAAGTGCAAACCAATCACACAAACAAACTGAAACGTCTATGGCGCCCCCTTATAAATATGTACGGTAAAATACAATATATTACTGTAATACTAATTATTCAAATGTGTATTTCTATGTAATGTTTACAACCCACTCAATTTTCGAATAAGTTTTTATACAAATGATGTTTAAAGCGGAAGCAATTTTTTTTTCATGTTTGACTCTCCGTCATATGGGCACTAAGATAGCTTTTATTTCCATGCCCGTCATGCGATCTTCAACGTCAATTTTCTTGCTTAATTTTGAGTAGCGCGTCTTGCTACTTGGCACAAATCACTTTTTGGAGATGCACTATATCCTCATCGAATTTGATCAAAATCAATGACCCCAACGTCAAGCCGTCCCCTAGATTGGACCGAGCTCAAGGTGGGCTTGATAGAAAGGCTTTCTTAGTGCCCACAGAGAGGAAGGATTATATATATTTAACTTGAATTACATGACATATTTTATTTCTCAATTAAAGTGGTAAATTTCTACTATAAAAAAAATATGATGTAGCTTATATCTTGCTATATCCCAAAAGAAATTTTAAAATATTTGAACTGTATAAAAATATAAAATTTATTAAATTTCAAAAAACTTTTACTGTGATTAAAGCAACTCACTTGAAAAAATTTGACAAATTTTCAGTATTATATTTGTTTTTGTCGTCTATTTCTTTTATGAACAATTTTTCACATGTTAAATTTTATATTTTGCATAAGGTTTATGCTTTTAACTCAAAAATTTCTATTTCATTTTTGTTCCAGAATTTTCAAAATAACTCAATAATATAATTTTAATATTCTTAATAAAATTGTTTTCCTTCAATAAAATTTATGAAATTTATTTTCCATTATGGAAAAAAACGTCTACAGATTACTATAAATTTTACAAATGGGATTTTTCGAGAGGATAAAAGATGCGCTCTTGAAATTACTTCTTCGTACATGTAATTAAAAAGGCAGTGTTAAGAAGCATGGCTAATCTTTATGAGGAAGTAAAGTCAAAGTTTTGTTAGATTACAGAGATAATAGTCTATTGTTGCTAATAAATTATATAGATTATGAAGAAGCATTTTTTTAAACAGAGATTATGATTTCTACAACAGACTTCTGGAGAAGTTATAATGTTATTGTTATCGAGGTATCTCTGTAATGAATTGTCATTATTAATTTTGAAGCTTTGCGAAAATTGTTATAATTTATTTCAAATAACTAATGTGTTTTCTGTTTACATTTTTTTTCTTTTAATTTAAATGTTATTTCTTCTCAATAAATGTTATTAAAACTGTTTTGAAAAGAATCTCAACAGATTTTGTGGCGATTTTCATGGTCGAAATAGTCGATGGTTAGTTGGTTGATTGAAAAAATAAGGCAACCTGGGCGATCTGCCAAGGGGGTGTCTCCTTTGAGACCTTTCTATGAGAAATTGGCATTTAGGTGCTAGACACGTGAAGAAATTCCAGCAAACTCCACGTGGCCAGCCCTCTTGTAAGGTGCGAACCAGCGATGTAGACGATGAATTATTTTTTTATTTATTTTATTATCTGATAAAGATTAATCGTTTATTAATATTTTAAATATAAATTCAAACATTTAATTCATTTTTATTAAAATTCTTTAATAATAAATGAAAAATACCATTTTAGTTTAGATTGAAATACATACTCTACATTAAATCTATTTTGAATTCTATTCAAAATAGAATTCCAGTTAACTTCCGAATTATTTAGTTTCTTGGTTTATAAATGAGCTTAATTTTAATTTAAATCAAAAATTCCAGTTTTAAATTTTCTCTCTGGTAAAATAATTTACTAACATTTTAAATACATTTATGCAATAATAAGTGATTGATCATACAGTGTACAAAGAAGAGTAAAGGTGAAAACCCTAGTACATGTAATAAATGTTAAAAGAAGAAAGCAAGACCTAAATAGAAAAAAGTGTGTCGTCCCTGATGGGAATAAAACCAACATACTTCGGTAAAATGCCAAATGTTCTAATCGCTAAGTTGCTGTAATACTCTTATCTTGTTTCCTGGTGAGATTCTTTGCTTTAATCTGGAAATAGTTAATTTTAATCAAGACAAATTGAAAAAAATAATTTAGTTTATTAACATTTTCCATATTTTCACTTATAAAATTTTAAAATATTTTATTTGTACTTAATTTTATTATTATTATTTTTTAGTTTAGTTTATATTATAATTAGTGTTAAAAATTTCATGAAGATACAATTTTATATTGAATTCGATTGATTTTACTTTAATAAATAAACATTATAATTCTTTACATTTTAAATTTTTTTGGATATTTTTTTAAAAAATTAGGAGGGTTTTAAGCATATTCGAAAAGATTATTTTTAATATATTTTTTTAAATTATAATTTGAAGATTGTTAACAAAATCTAGAATCTTGAAATAAAATTAATTTACATTGTTTTATGCTATTTCCTATTTTATAAAAAAGGAAAACGAATGTATTCCCACATTTTAAATGATTTTTTATAATTATAATAATATAAAAATTTATTCTAACAAACTTTAAAGTAAAAAGATAAAAATAATCATACAAAAATGGTCAAGCTATTTTTTAAAAATTTTTATTTACTTTTTACCTCGTGGCTCAAGAATGCCTAAATAATTTGTATTTTTTTATCTATGACTTTGCCTGTTTTTAAATCTTTTTAACGTTTATCTGCTTTAGAATTTCAAATATAGATTCTAGAATTTCGGACAATATTCTGAAAATTTGATACAAAGTATTTCTATATATATATATATTTTTTTTAATGTCCATGAAGAAAAATTTTTTCAGCAGCCTATCAATATTTCCCACAAATTTAAATTATATGTATGTTATATTGTATATATTATATAAGAGCATTAATAAATGAATAAAATAACTATTAAATATTGATGAAATTTATGTTAAGTCATAGTTTTGACCTAAAACACATGAAATTTTAATTATGAAAGTTAAACATTTGCAAAATAAAGCTTTGACTATAGAAAAAAATTTTAAGTATGAAATCTGTACGGAACCTTACAATATTTTACTTTCATTTCTTCGTTTTATCTTCTAGCTATTTTAACGAACATAACTGAAATAAAATGCACATAAGAAACAACAGCTTATCTTTTAACATGTTATCATCATAACATTAATATATGTAAATCAATAGCATGTAGATAGAACAAGATGAGTCAATCATTATAGGACCTATATATAGGTTACGGCTAAAGCCCACGAATCGAATAAGGCTAGGATTAACCGGTTAATGCTAACTTTATCTCAGTCTTTTGGTTAAATCAAGTAATTTATTAATTTTGAACCATATCTGTATAAAGCGGTTTATCCAAGACACAAGAGATTAAAGCTGACATTATCCAAAAAACGGATGGCTGAAGTAAGAAAGAGAGTTAAAATTCGGATTTTGTCCATACAATTTTGGATAAAGTAAAGAAAAAAAATTAGAGTTTTACTTTAGTCGGATAATCTGCGATTTTTCCAATACAAGTTGGATAATATTAATAAAAGAAGTTTTATTTTCAAATCAATTAAAATTTATTATTTCCCTATTGTATAAAAGTGAACGGTAATAAATGTTACCCGTTATTTTACAAAATATCATCAGATTTAGCTAAAAAAATCGTACCTTTAAAAGCTAAAAATTGTAGGTTTAGTTTTAAAGTAACAAAAAAGAAGTACTTTGATTTACAGAATACCGATATGATCTTAGATAGATCATAGATGTTAAATGGCGTATACCAGGGATTGATCATAGTAATAAATACAATTGAAAAAGGGATAAAAGATCTTCTGGTGAAGCGTTTAATGCTTTCGCATTTTTTTCTTTTTTGTTGGTTTTTTATTGCGTCACTCGGCCTCAAATAAAGGTAGTGTCGCAGTATGTTTTTACGTGATCCTGTGTGTGCTCGAAGAGACTTTTAAAGCACCTACTCGTATTTTTCTTTTTGTCTTCAATTGTATTTATTAATATAATGTAATCCTGGAGTTTACGTATGTGTTTTTAAGAAGTTAAAGGCACGAAAAAATTCACCAGATTCAAAAAATTGTCTTATTGAATCTGGTGATTTTTCGCCAATTGAATTGAAATCTGGCAATAAATTTTATCTTGTTTTCACTATGCACGTAATACCTAAAAAAACAAAATGCTTATGTCTTATAGAGGGCCAATATCTATATTCAGCTCTATCCACGTAACGTTGGATAGACTCTCTACATTATCCAGGTAAAGCCAGAATTTCAAGTTTTGTTCTTACATCATCCATCCATTTTTGGATAATGTCAGCTTTATTCTCTTATGACTTGGATAAAGCATTGTTTACGCGGATAAAGTTCAAAAATTACTTGTTTTCCCAAAAGACTCGGATAAAAGCATTAACCGGTTACAGCCTACATGCATTAAATTAGCGTTGTTTGTAATAATTTTATAAAAGTAAACATACGGAGAAACATTTATTAAAAACAAAAATATTTTAAACTTAAAATAACTTAGATATTTTTAAAAATCGATTTTATACACAAACAAGAATATTATTGGAAAACATTTCTATGACGCTCTATGAATTATTTGTCTAGTTTCGACGTTTGAAGATGACTTTTAAATTAATTATTTTATTTATTTGTCTCTGATTTGCGTTTGGAGAGATAAAAATTCAAATAATTATCTACTTTTACCTGTTCAATACTTTAAATTTTAGAGTGATATTCTTTACCTCTATGAAAGATCCGGGTCGAATTCGAATTATGATTTTTCATGGGCATTGTCGAGATATTGTTTGCCATCCCGAATCATACTGATCGATTCTTTTTGATCACACTTCTTGTAATGTGTAAAATTGTATCTACCATAAATTAATCTGATGTTTCTACATTTTAATAAATTCAATCTACTCGGAAATCTTGAAGAAAAACATACTTCTCGCTTATAATTTGCTAAAAAATTTAATTAATTAATTAATTTTTAACTGCTTTATCATTTTATATTATCTATAATACTGTTATTTATAATTACACGAATGCATTTTTAATATTCTTTTTCGGTATGTCTTAAAATTACGAATTTTAGGAGTTTAAATGTTAAAAATCTAAAAATAAATTTTAAAATAAGGAATAAAACTGATTTCTGATATCAGTTCTACTATTAAACTATTATAATTCACTAATATTTTCTTAAGGTAATGAATTATTCCTTGCTAATATGATATGTTCATTCGTCAGTTTTACAGACACGGGAGTTCTGTAGTTACTAATATCTAATATAAATTTACTTATGGCGATAGGCATACGTAAACTTATTAAAATCAGGTGAATGTATTCCTTCTCCTACAGGAAAATTCCTATTTAATGTAATGCTCCTTCCAAACAGTAAAATTCTTATTTAATTAACGCGTTATTTCGAGTTTTATGCATACTTTGCGTAAAAATAATTATTTCAAATCATTCTCAATAAGTAACTCAATTCTTCTTATCACAATTTGGCAAAGGTTAACTCGTTAGCGGCAAAGTTCCACATCAAAGAATGACGTTTACACTTTCATGAGCGATAATTGATTGCGGGTCTTTAGTGGCCAAGTTACCGATGAAGAAATTAGTCACCATCAACAGTCTTTGACAGACTAAACATATTCAATAAAATCGATTTTTCAATTGTTCGAGTAAATAAATTTATCATGTATAGTTAAGATTACTCAAGACTTCTTAAGTAATTCTTTTGTTTTACATCTTAAGAACCTTCTGAAAAAGAATTATAATATTGCTAACAGCAATTCTGCAAATTAAATTCTACAATTTTAAATTTATAATGTTGGAATTAGAATTTTTATTTATAAAATTTATAATTTTTTTTCGCCATTTTTTCAAACAAAAGTGATTTTATGAAACACGCTCTCTTGCTATTTTGTACAATTGGGGTCTGAAATATTTAAATTAGTATAACAGTATAACGCATATAAATCGATTACTATCTTATATATTATAAAATGTAAAATTATTTTTAACTAATATTATATAAGTTATAATCAGATTTCGATATAGATAACAATAAATAAGGAATTCATTCATTAGGATGTACTCATGTGAATGATTTTGTAACAGGATATTTTCATTCCTTTCAGAGTTATTTAGAATTTGTATCTGGAAGAAAAAGTAATTTCGTTTTTCTGGAATCTAAAAGAAAAAAAACAGCATTTAGAGATACTCTTTCTACTCTTTTTTAGTATTATGGAGGGATATAAAAAGACGAAAAGAGAAGTGATATTTTTCGGGTGAGGATCAAACATGAGCTTTTATGGTGATAACTAGAAGAACAGTGCTCTATAAATAAGCTGCTTATAAGCCTAATTCTAATAAATTTAATATATGATTATATTTTTACAAAAGTATAATAAATGTACAATATTTTCATTACAGAAAAAACATTCTTATGGTATATATTAAATTCTAAACTCGTTCTAATAGTGCTATGCACCGAAGTATCTCATTCCAATTCGTAAATCAAAATAAAATAGTTCAACTTTCAATAAAGGCCACCTCTAAACAGCGGCCATTTTTTTTTTCATTTTTTCAGAATATTTTTTATTTTTTGAACAAAAATGCATACAAAATAACCTGCAAACAATGCCCCCGAACAGCAACCATTTTTTAATGTTTCGTCAGCGATCGTTGTTTAGAGGTTTCACTGTATAGACCTATATAAACAATTTTTCTATAAAAAGGAACAAACTTTTTTGTCATAGTAAAAACTTCTTATAAACAGGAAAACTAATTAAAGCCAGTTTATTGTTTACATTTTAATTAGAGATGGGTTATATAAATGAAAATGACATTCTCTTGTTTTGATTATTTTATAATTAGAAAATTTAAGCATGAATAGATATTTTAATCAGCTGAAGATATTTTATTTTCCAATAAAAATAAAATGCTTTTATTTACTTACGCATAAATTACTACACCATTCTGTAAATTAAATTCTACAGAGATTTTCTATAATGTTTAAATCATTTACAATTTTAATAACAATTATATTTTAAATTTTCTACTTTATTGAAATCAAAAATTCATACCCGTTATTATTAATAACTCTGTTTTTTCCCCTTAGAATAATATTATTTAATCTAAATAAACAACTATCCAATATTTGATTGCTGTTGAATAATATGATTTACAACTGTTTTTGTTTATCTAAAAACGAGTATGGTAAATAATAGAAATTCAAACACTTTATTTACATTATGAATTTGAGAATGAAATTCCGATGCATTTCTTTATGATATCTTATATACTACTATTTAAATCTAATTATAAATTATTAATCATTCAGTTGTTTTACAATGTTGTAAAATTCCATTTTAAGATTTTTATATATTCAATACACACATTTATTATTTTATTTTTTATGAAGATTTCCTTCCTGTATCAAAAACTATAACAGAGGAATGCATGACAATGTCTTAAATACGCAAATGAATCACTTGAAATTTAAAAACATTTTATGAAATATGTCAAATATGAGAATATTCACGTATATGAAGATCTTTTCTTTATTGTATATGTTATATAAATCTATATACGAATAAATATGGATTGAATGTAATGTTGACAATGTAATCTTTCATCAAGTAGATAAATGTAACGTTCAGCATTCAAACACCATTTCGAAAATACTAATTCAAATGCTGCTCACTAAATAGTATTCTGTACATTAAAGCCAATCTGCTTGAATGCAGGGTGTAGTGTTTGGGGATTGGCCACTAGGCATGCATTCAAACGACTCTACTTGAAAGCCTGAAACGGCATTCATGGATTTACGACTTATTTCAATCACGATCGAATATTCTAAGTATAAAATTTCATAAAAATTCCATTTTAAAAATTTCTTAAAGTAACAAGAATGCTTTATCTATACAAACAACAGAAATATGTGGAAATATCTTAAATGCTGAGACTTGTATAATAAATTTAATATCGAATAGTTCTATATTAAAAGAACTTAATTAACACATTGATTATTAATGACAAGAAATCCAAAATTAACTGACTATGCTTGAAGTTGATGGATTGATTTACCCATTGAAGCGCGAAATCTGATGCTATATATACTGTACATTTCTTGAGAAATTATTAAGTTTCAGAACAGAAAAATGATTTTCCATTACATAATTAAGATTTTGTAAAATATAGTTTTAATCAAATTAAATTTATTAGAACATTATTTTCAAAAATGACTTATAAGAACAAATCATTTCAATTAAGTTAAACTTTAAAATTTCCTTCAATAATTAACGTTAAATCCATTATTCTTATAACATTAAAGTATTCACTCTGGTTAAATTTAAGTATCTCTTATATAAAAAGAAATTAAGTGGATCGAAATGAAGAGCAAACCGATAAATTCAGAACGTGTAGTAATTGGTTTAATAGAGTATGAGGTTTGCAGAATATTGGTACTCATTTAGTCAATTAATACGCCAATTCTCACATCGTTTCGGAACCTACAGTGGATATGAGAGTAATTAGCAATTAAACCTACGTAAGCAAAGTTATACTTTCATCTTGCTTTGCTCTGGTGTGCAAACAGGCATAATAATTAGCTAATTTGTAAATTATAAAATGAAAATATAATCTCTGAAATAGCTTTCATTTAAAAAATAAATATTCACTTTTATATATGTATGTAGCTTATATATATTTTCTTATTTAGAATTAAATCGTAAAAGATGAGGTTGCTTCCACATTTAAAATAAACTGTATTTAGGCTGATGTTTAAGTTGTAGCAAATTATTTAATTAAAAACATTCAATTTTATTTATTTTTTAATAAATTTACTTATTTTTTTATTATTATAACAGACTTTTCACACGGTAAAGGATCAAAACTTAATCTTGGCTTTCGAATTGTTTGTTTCTATGTTGTGCCTCAAGTTCTATATCTACTTATAATTTGAGTTTGTTGTTTCTTTCTAATTCTCTCGAGCTATAAATTTTGTTAAATTTGAAATATTTTCCCACAAAGTATATATAAAATATAGGATTAATATCAAAATCATTTGCAAATTTAATATTTACAAAATGACAACTTAAAAAGTTTTCACATAACGGTAAGAAGCAACCTATAAATATGATACAAAGTTTTTAGAGTGGAGAAAAAGTTATATTCACCAAAATATATATATAAAAAATGCATCGAAGAAATTGAAAGAATAGGAAAAAATGAGAAAGATGGACGTATGTAAAATTGAAATCTGATATTGTATGACATCTCAAAAGGTGTAGAAAACAGGTGGTCAAAACAGATTCGAAATAGATATCAAGAAAAAATGATAGAATTTTAAGTCATGGAAATAAGGGATAAAGGATGCTGTAAGGAAAGAAATCAAGCAAACAGAATGGAGAAAAACTTTTTCCACGTATTGGATAGTTTGTACGAAAAGGAAAATAAGAATGTCACGATAAATATACGTTAGCAAGTTTTATCCAAATGCAACCAACTGTTAAATAACATCAACTGTATCTGCGGAAGAACAGCTCTATTTCATAATTATTTCATTTAAAATGAAAATTTATTATTTTAATACACGTGTTTTCCATCTTTTTTTATACGTCACGTTTGTTAACGGTAAAACAAAGATGAAATTTTTTTCCCAAGCACTTTAAAAAAAAGGAAAAGAAATACCGTCAGTCACATTTTCTGTGATGAATAGTTTTTGAAGTATCTATTTTTTTTCCCCTACATATTTTAACGGTTTTTATGCATCTCGATCGTTAATTTATAGAAATGTAGTGAAGAATTTTTTTAATGTTTTTCTCTTAATTTTTTTTATAGTTTTCTTTGATGTTTTTTGTATTGATAACGCAATTATATATACATACTTTAAAATAAGCAATTTTTAATTTTTTAATTAAAAAAAATACGAAAATAATTTTTAAAAACTTGTCATCGACGTGCATATAAATTCGTGTTAACCACACTCGATTCTAGCTTTATACATTCTTTTTAAAAAAAGTAATTAAAAATTATAATTTCTCATTGATTAAGCGCAATATATAACAAAATTAATATTATATATAAAATGATATTCCATTAGAGTTACTTCGAAAGTAGGCGTAAAATTAGCGCAAGGGCTAATGCACTTTAAAGAGATTACATTGTTACTTTATTATTAAAATATAGATTAAATGTATACGTTTAAGAGATTCTAATAATTAATTTGGAAATTTGTCTTCTCTAATTAATTATTATCCGATTTCTGCAAATTTAAATTTAAATGATTAAATTTCAGTTCAGATCGTCGAAAGATCATCGAAAAGTTGTTGTAACTTTAATAATATTAGCTAAATTATACAAATACTGCACACGTAAATACATTAAAAATAAATAATGTAATATTTAATATTATTATATAAAGATCAAAGCTCTTTTAAATTAAAATTAATATATATATATATATTTTTAAAGAATTAAATCAAATTATTTCTAAATTTTTTAAATATATATATTTATTATTATTTACAGAATTTTAGCTATATTTTTATGAAATAATATATTTAATAAAAAATGTTAATCAAAAAATACTAATTTTTTTATAACTTAAAATGGAAATGTATAAGCAAACATACAACGTAAAAATTTATCGAAAACTTCAAAATTCAATCAACGAAAACAAGTTTGACTGATTTATTCAAGTATCTCGTGTTATTTTATTTTATACATTTTTTAGTTTCATTCAATCATTTCAGTTATCTGGAGTTTTTATTATTTATTTATTTTTTCTTTATTTTGTTTTTGCAAGATAAGCAATTCAGTTATCAAATATTTCAACTCGGAGTACAACACAGGTCGACTATTGATTATCATAGCATTGAAGATGTATAAGAAATCTTCTGTTTGTCAACATTGAAATGCGATTCACTTCTATATATTTCTCGATAAAACTTTGGTATAATGAAAAAAATTTGTTTTCTCACTAAAAAAAATTTATATATTATTCTTATTCTTATTTAAAACTATGATTAAAAAATTTCGTGTTTTCAAGTTACATATTAAATTATGAATAGATTTTAATAATTTATTTTTTTATTTTTAATATTTTGAAATTAAAATTACGCTATGGAAGATAGAACATCTATTTGTTTCTGTAGGACTAGAGAAAAGATATCTTTCGTTCGATTCTTAACAATTGCTGTAAAAAATGCCATAAAGATTTATTTCTAGGATATAAGAATGTCGTAAAATCAGTTTCCATGAATCTAAATTGCAAGATAATAAATTTATTCAGCATAATCAGAAAATATATTCAGCATTACCATGCAGAAATATTGCGTATTATCTACATATATCTATTGCTCATAATCTAAAAAAATGCACTATATAATTTATTTATATAAAAGTTATTTTTTGAGTAGTTATTTAGAAAATGTTTACAAAAGATGATTATTTTTTTAACTATTTTTAAAATAAAAATTAAATTATTTACATATATAATATATATATAACATATTTTTAGGCCCGAATTCTGTAACGCAAGTATTTGTTAATTATTCTGCTTTAATGGGGATGTTTTTATCGACTTGTGCGTTATGAGTTGTAGCAATAGTTAAGGAGCTTATTAACTTTTAAATATAAATCTATAAATTCCTTTGGCTTTAAACATACTCATACATAGGACTATCAATATAAGTCTACATTTATACGTGTTTATCCTTTTAATATATAAATTTTATATATAAATATCGATCTTACATATAACTTAATAATAAAATATTCCAAAATAAAATTTCATATAATTACTGTTTAGCAAAAATTTTAGCTTCTATCAGGAAAAAACTCAACAAAAATATAAGTTTTTACAAATATACCAGTGTGCTTCGAAAATTTATCTGATAATATATCTAATTCCACGAAAAATCAATACTAAAATAATAGTTTTTATAATAACTATAGCAAAGCCTTATATACATTTTTTTTACAAATATTCATATATAATGAAATCTAATACCAATTTTCTTGTATTCAATTTTACCTGTTCCTTATACTGTTATTTTTTAAAATATAACTATATTTTCATTTTAATTCTAAATATTACTTCAAAAATGAAATTCGATTATTTCGATTTTTCAACAGAATTCACTGATTACTTCTCTCTCTCTCTCTCTCTCTCTCTCTCTCTCTCTCTCTCTCGTATAATATGAATCCAAAGTATAAGGTTGAGATGAATATTTTAACAGTTATTGCAAACATTGCCACGAATTTATAATTAAGTTATGCTTTAGAGAAGGAGTTTTCGAGAATGCTGACAATACTAATAATTTGTTATATATATATATATATAAGCTATAAGCAGAATAAATACAAGTATAACCTAACTATAAGTATATATAAATATATGTTTGTGCAAGATATATTGATATTGATATATTCATCTTATTCTTCTGTTCACATACAATACATAAACTATTGAGAAGAATACGTGATAGGTTTTATATAGGATACATTTATAAATCTATACAAAAAAGCAAATGTAACTACAAAAGAACTAGAAACGAAAAATCTATCAAATTTTTTCTCCTATTGAAAACAATAGAAACAGAACTTTGATTTAACAACCAATGAAAAAACAGCACTCAATTGTAAATTTGATCATTTCTCTCTTCAACTATTTGAGAAATTCGTTTGATAAAAGAAAATAGGATGATATCGACGATCTATCTTCATTTTTGATATGTCAGAAAGTTTATCATTTCGATCAATATCCAACCAAAAGATTTTACTCTGTAATTTACCATAAATTGCTACAATTTACTATAATAACTCCAACATTTAAAAAAATACAGAAAATTTCTCTACACTTCCTAAAAAAACATCAAGAGAACTTATTATATGGAATAAGTTTTTAATTAAGTAAGATTGATTAAAATTACATTTCTTGTATCTCACCTTAATTGAGATATAAAGTAAACGCTTAGTTATGCTAAACTACTTTTGATATTAACGATTTAAATAAAGAAAATTAATTTTTTGAAATAATAATATTAACGATTTCATATATATGTAACTTAATTATCAGATTTCTAATCTTAGTTTTCATTCCAGTTGCAGATATTTTATAAAGATTATATATCCTCCAGCTAATCAAAAATACGATGTCATCTCTTGTAAGAATAATGAATGGAAAATTAAGATTTTAATAAAGATAAGTAAAAAAAATGTAGAAAAATTTCTTGTTTGAGTTATATATAATATACTAAAGTAGAAATCTGATAATAAAACGAAGGATAGAATATTTTAATTTTTAATACGATTTTTTCAGCTGACTAGACAATTTAGTTGATGTTTAAATAAAAATCTATCAAACTTAGTTTATGGAGTTTTGCACATGTAAGTGAATATTTTAAATTAAACTGTTCACATTAAAATGAAAAATAAAAATAGAAATTATTATAAAATATTTTTCATTCATTTAAAATAAAAAATTTTCTAAAAAGAAAAAAAAATTATTTAATCTACCATAGCGTGTAACTAAGTGGATACCTTTAAATATTTAATATCTCCTCCTTTTCAATAATTAATAGCACCGTCAAAAGGTATAAATATACTTAAAAATTTATTTTATAAATCAATAATAAATCGACTTATAAAAAATTTCTATAGAAAATTGAATCTTACTTTTTTATATAAAATTTAAATTAGTTTTCTTTTACGTTAAAACGAAAATATTTGTGTTAAATTTGATATTTTTAAATTTAGAAAATAGAGCAAAGAATGATATTGAAATATTCATCACTTTTGTAGATCGCTGGTAAATTTCTTTTTAGTAGAAAACATTACGTGATATCAAAAAATCATGGTATTTTATTAGGCGATAGCTGCATTTTCATGATCTCAAAACTTAAAAATATGCTTAAACGATATCCATAAACCATGTGTTAGTACGACTTTCTGGATTGATTATATTGCATCTGGGATGTTTACATATGATACAGGCTCAACTTTTTTACTTTGTTTAAACTTAAAAGAAAATATCAAAAATTTATGTTCGCATTATATTTTAAGTGCCGAAAAAATATATATTTAATGATTTTTCTTATATTCAAATATAATTCTTAAATCAAGTATTAATATTTATGAGATTTTTACTCTTATAAAGAAATTGCTTCTTGAAAAAAAATTGTTCCATTCGCTGGAATTTTTAAATAAAAACTAAAGACACGGACACGTTTAAAATAGTTAATGTGTTTAATTTAACTATATTTAAACATACGTTCTCCATAAATTTTATTAAATGTGTTAAGCATATACTTAGCTTGACACGCCACATGCAATATATTGAGCGTGTATTTTGTTAAAACAGAGAAAGAACTATTAATATAAGTATATATTTTTTTAATGATTTTAACGTTAATTAATTAATTAAAATTATTTAAAATTTATTAATATAATATAATAAAATTGCAATTAATTAATAAAATATTTTAAACTAGAATTTTAAATATTTTAAAAATTTAAGAAATGTTTTTATATATTATATTATAGCAAATTATAAAAACTTTATTAGTATACAATAAAAATTTTTATAATATTTAAAATAATAATTTATAGATTTTTATCTTTTAAGAATATTCTGTAACGCAAAAAGGTATTTTTAGTATCTATTAATTTAATTAAAAAATTCAAATTTTAAAATAATTTTATAAATACCAAAATATTAATAATGCTTTATGTTGAAAATTTAATGTTTTAATATTTTTACAGTATTAAAATATTAAAATTTTAATAGAATTCTACCCTATTTTTCTATATTATCTATATAAAAATAATTTTATTGATGAATGACAATAATTATAAATTCTTAAGGTATTTTAAAACTCAGTCAAACTTCCAATAATGGCCCCTCCCAACTACGACCACCTCTAAATGGCGGCCATTTTTTTTTTCAAGAATGTTTCTTTTCGAAATGCATACAAAATAAATTCCAGACAATGATCATTTATGTTCCTGTCAGTGGCCGTTCTTTAGAGGTTTGACTATAATTCAGTAAAATTATTTTCACCTTTGTATTATTTACACTAAAGTTTTATTTGAAATTGCATTTTTTTAAAATTCTAAATTGTTTATTTAAATATTTTATCTAAAAAATAGCTGTTTTTCTCTTTAAATTAACACAAGCAGATGATTTTTAAATAAATTTTTAAACATACTTTATCAAGATTTATTTAAGTTCATTACACATTTTCTTGCTTTATTATAAAAGAAAACTGTGAGTTAATTAGATTTAGAAGTATTTATAATAAATGCAAAAGTTTTTTTCTTATAATCAATTTTATTTCAGATTTTAAAAAATAAATACAAAAGCATAAAAAATAATTTACTGCAATAACACATTAATTTTTCATTTACGCATTTCATTTTGAAACAGTTATTTTGTTGAAGATTTTATAATTTAAGTTACTTTTTTGAATTGAATCTGAGGTTTAATCTTTGAATATAATTAAAGTTTAAAAATTTAATTAATTTTAATTAAAGATTATTTTTACTTTTTCTACCATAAGCGCTAGTTCTATTGTCTTCTTCAGAATATCGATTTGGAATAAAACATGCATTTTGAAATGTTCTAAACACGATTCTACTAGTTTCTAGATTATGTTTGTATGATCTGATATGTGTATGTAGTTTATGGACAATTTAATGTACAGTACATATCATACCTGAAAAACTTCGAAAATTGTTTTTGGATTACAGTAAACACGTTCGATAAGAACTCGATTTTGATCTAAAAAATTCTAATTTTTGCAGAATTTTTTTGTCAGTTTTAAAAGAATTCAATATCAAAACCTGAATTTATAAACGTTTTTCTTATCATATCATCAATTGGGGTCAATGTTATAAAGCTGTATGATGATCACAGCAGATTTTATTGAGTAAAAAATTAATTAAACATTATTTATGCTATAAGATATTTAATTAATGTTTTTATTAATTAAAATTTATTAAAATGTTTAAAATTTTAAATAATTATGATATTTCAATATGAAAAATAGCATCTTAAATATGTAATTTATATACAGTTAATTACAGTTTACTTTTTAAAGTATCTATAAATATAAAAGTTAAAATTTATTATTTATTCAAGAGAATATATATAAAGATTATTTTTACTATTTTAATTTTATTGAAAGATATAAAATTATTTTAAATAGTTATAGCATTTAGGTACAAAAGAAATAATATTTTAAGTATGCTGTGGTCTATAGTAACTACTATAAATTACTAATTAAAATTTATTTTCACGTATTTAATTACGTAATTTATGTATAGATGAATTTTACAAATATAAAAGGTAAATAGATTATTTACTTTTTAAAATATACTTTCTATTCAACTCACGAAGAAAGAAGTAAGTGTATATATGGTACAGGTATGTATGTTTTATGAGATTTCAATTGAATGATATAAAGGAATAAAAATTTATCTGTCAACTTTATAAATTTTGACTAATGAACTCTGATGGGATATTTGTACAAACTTCAAATCAATATTACTTGTATTTACACTTAATAAACATATTAAGTTAAATGTAATTTTTGATATTTCTTTTACACAAATCCGAGTTTAGATTTTACAATGAATCTTTACAAATAACCGTGATAAATAGAATTATCCGAATGACATCTTATAAATATTTAATATAAACTATTCAATATCTTTAAAAGAAATTTTATTGAATTTTACAAACTAAAACTAAATAAATCTAAAAGAATAATAACAGAGATATCATATTAACAGAAAATTACTTAATTCTGAATGTATAATTAATTAATTCTAAATAAATATTGATGATGTTTTCTTCAATAATTATTTATTTTACGTATACTTTATAACTGATTTTTTAATTTAAAAAAATATATATTATTGCATTTATATACAGTCGGGTCTTCGATAACAGCCACTTGTAAACGGCGGCCGTTTTCCAGGAATATTTTATTTTAAAATGCATTGAAATCGACCTCCCAACAATGGCCATTGTTCACAGGTTTGATTGTATTTATTAAAATTTTAATTTGATTATTTTTATATTAATTAAAATAATTTAAACTCACAATATTCATTAATAATAATCGAATTGTTAAAATTATATTAGACAAATAAATTTTTAATTATTACATTTATAAATAAAATTTGCTCTTCAATTATAAAATGAAAGAATTATTTAATGATGTAATTAAAGGATTTTCAAGTATTAATCTCCTAAAAGTAATTTAAAATTTTAGTTCCTATGTAAATTCTGTTTTTTAAATACAATTTAAAACTATATAATTTTAAATTGTTTAAAAAACAATTTTAAATATAAAGCAACCTAAATACATTAGCTTAAATAATATTTTAACTTTAAAAGTGTTTAAATTTTACAAATTCTTAAATTCTGGATTTAATTTGTGATGGTTTTTTTTTAATAAAAATTTAAGAATAAACATTATAATTTTTGTTATTTAATTAAAAAAGATAAAAATCATTAGCAATTTAGCATAATTAATTAGATTTATTTGACAAAATTATATAGTTATTTTATCTCAAAAATACAAAATTAAATAATAAAAATTATAATATTTGTACTTAAATATTATTGTTTTTGTTTTAATTTAATTTTGAACAAGCTAAACATTATTGTAGGATAAATAGCCTCTAAAATAAACTATTTTAAAGAATTTTAACCATGTAGAAAGTTTAAAAATTAATTATCTTAAATTGCCAATGGCTATTCATTCTTTATCTAATGTTTCTTTGTATTGATGTTGAAAAAGAATAAGAGGAAAAAAAAATACTTAACTAACTTTAATTCTTTCTATAAAGTTTTTCTTATAAAAACTTTATTTTAGGATGATGTTTAATGCAATTTTCTCTTTAAGAATTAATGTAAAACGTCTAAATTTATAAAATTTAATAAAATACATTATTCTTTTACATTTAAATTATTATTTAATTAAATATTTACTTATAATATTAAAATTAAATATTTAGACTTTTATTAAAAATTAAATATTTAGACTTTTATTAAAAATTATATATATACATTTTAAAAATATTCATTTTTAAATAATAATTAAGAAAAATTAAAATTCTTTTTCCAGTTCTTATTTTTTATTTTATTTTATTTATAGTTATTAAAGTTATTTTAAAGAAAAATTAACACAAAATTTAATAAGCTGTATTTATTTCTAGTTAAATTATGCATAGAATTTTATTATTATAATATTATAAATTCAAAAGGTTTTAATAAAATAAAATATAAACAACTATGAATAATTAATTTGATTCATTAAAAGTTAATTATTTAAATTTTACTAAGCTTCTTAAATAAATAAGAAACAAATTTATACATACATTAAAGAATTATTATAAACTCTTATTTTATATTATATTTATTAATAATTTTCAATTATTTATTTTCGTTTATAAGCTTGAAAATATATATGTATATATACATATATATTTTCAAGTTATATAATTTACAAAACATGCCACTGCACATTTCAAGCTTATAAACGAAAATAAATAATTTAAAATTATTATTAAATATAATATAAAATAAAAGATACATGTATATATATATATATATGTGTGTGTTTCAATAAATTAAATTATATATATTTTAAAATATATAAATCTTATACAAATATACAAATAAATATAAACAAAATATATATACTGAACAAATATAAAAGACTATGTATAAATTTTTAATTTTAATTTTAAATTTTAATTATATTTATCGAATAATACTAATTATGTTGTTTATCAATTATTAATTCCATTATACAGTGCTTGAAAATTATTTGTTTAATATTATTAATTAGCTTTAGTCTTATTATATATCGTTTGTGATCGTAATTTTAATTAAAATTTCACTTTGAGTTTTTCAAATAAAAGTAAATTATTATTATTATTATTATTTCCCTCTAATTAAAACTTACAAATGAAAATATTGCTTTTTATGTTGTCAATTTTAATTATAATGTTTTTTTTTTTTAAAATGCAAGTTACTAAGAAACTTATTCATTTAAAAACTACATATTGCATAATTAGACATTTAAAAAAATATTTTCTTAAGTTTTGAAAAAATATTAAATAATCGTTGTTTATTCTAATTTTTATAAGCGAATAAAATTTTAATTAAAACTGTAATTTATTATTGGAGTTTTATCTGAAAATTTTATTCTTTAAAATAAATTTATAAATATTTAATAAGATCAGCAAATATAAACTTATATACGTTTTAAAAAATATAATTTATTTAATTGATTTTTTCACCGAAAAATAAATTGAAAATGGAACAAAATATTATTTAGAATACCAAATTAAAAACAAATAATATTTACATAATATATGCCCTTAGGATTTTTATGGTTCTATTATATAAGTTTAGGAAAAAAAAATTTAATTTTGTTAAGTAAACAGGAACTTGAGATATTACATGATATAAAAATTCAGCGTGGAATATATATTAGGTAGCCCTATATATAGACATACAATATATGTGTTTCTTGTAAATATGAAGTTATCCAGAGAATTTTCAAATTTAGATAGCGTGTTTACGAAACCATTCGTTTTACAAAACATTCCACTGCACAATATCGAAAAATCATTATACATAGTAAATACAAACAGGTGCTTACGTTTTCAAAATGACAACATTTTGTTTATCCGATGAGAACGATATTTTTTTCCCTCTTATATGTTATTGGAAAACAAAAACTAATCTTCAAACCTCTCACAGTTTGAAAACAGTTTAACAATTTTATTTATTTATTTATTTTGTTTTTTTTAAGATGATAGCATTTTATGTCTCACTGTAATCCTCCTTTTTTTCTTTTTGTATATTGTACCTGTAGGATTTAATCAAAATGTAAATAATCAAAGAAGCACGCAATGTTCACTAAGAACGTTGTTACTTTATCTACATTGGTTTATGATATGGCTTTGTTTATTTTTATTAATACGAAAAAATACGTACATATTTATCATACATAAAATTCAAAAAATCGGAAATAAGATGTAGTAATAAAAATTTAAATAGTGCAACAACAAAAATATAAATAAAATAAACAAAATAATAAAAACGTAAACAATACATGTAACAATATTAAAATACTTTAAAAATTATTAATGATGATGGTTTTATATATAATTTTGGCACATATACCTTGATATATATATAATTTTAAAAATATAAAATCATACAAATAAATAATTAAAACTTCGTTTATAGGTTTTTCCGAATTAAAATTTACTTATTAAAATTACGTAACACAAATATAAATTTACATGTTTCGTGATATTTTACAATTTTTTTCCTCATATAAAAATATAAATAAATAATTTTGAATATATTAAATTTTCTAAATAAAATCACATAAAAGATGTATAAAAACAATAATTCAGTAATAAATTAAACTTTTATAACTTAATACAAATAAAGTTTGAATATTTAAATATTTTAAGATGTACATTTTAATGAAGATAGCAAAAATATATTATTTTAAATATTAATAAATTCATCATAATATAAATAAATTGTTTTATTATTTTTATAAATACAAAAATAAAATAAAATAATATAAAATAATTTTCCTTACCTATATGTTGAAACAACTACAAGATTTTTCGTAAATAATAATAAAAAAAGAAAATAAATATATAGATATATACTGTGTATATAAATTTCTGCTTTCAAACTATATTGAAGATTTTTATAAAATATATTTTTATTCCCCTAATTCAAATTTTTATTTTCAAATTTTATTTATTCAACTGATAAATCAATGACAATGTTACAATGTTGTAAAACATGCATGGACATTTATATTGAGAAATGCCGACTGGTTTAGGTTCAGTACATTTCGAGTCAGAAACGAACTGTAGTAGTATTATTATTGTTATTATTGTTATTAACATTTGCAGGATCAGCAATATTCAAGACATAGATGTATGTTCACCAACCGAGCGTTTCTCTGTATATATACTGCCGCTGTAGGTTTTCCCTAAAAGGAAACAAAATCAATCATACAGGAAGTATTTTTCATATATTTTTCTTTCGTTATATCTAGAAAAGAAAACGGTTTTGTATAAAATTACTAGAATTTCAATACTTCACTCTTTTAGTAAATTCACATAAATAACTGTTTTATTTCTTAAAGGTATTTCTATGTTATTTTTCAATTGTGACATTAATAAAATTATATTTAATAATTTAATTAAAATGGTTAAAGATAATGTAAACATCTTTTAATAAATTATATAATTTTCTTTGTAAAATATGTCAAATCTGAACTAATTAATTGATGTTCATTTATATCTTTTTTTTTCCCTGTTATAAACGTTATTAAAATTTGTTACTTCTGTGTGATAAGATTTTTTTAGAATAATATTAATGTCAATATTAATAAAATTTATTATGAATATTAAAAATCTTATTTTCTCCTTTCCTTTTCATAATTCTGAATTTAACGTTACTATCAATCATTTTATTTAATGTAATTCTTTTATTCAGTGCGCCCATTTTGTTGATGAAGTACTGCTTCAAAGTAAATATAAAATTAAAGTTTATCTTAGTATAGAGTATATTAAAATTAATTTTTAAAATTTTTATATTGTAAATATATATATATATAAAAAAGAATGACTTGATAATTATTTAGCGTAATAGCTGTCTGACAGGGTTGGAGATTTCATCAAGCTAGTGCTATTGACTGAATGGAATTCAATCCAATATCTTACGCCACGGATTTTTGTTTGTCGTGTCTTGATCCGCTTTAATATATTATTCTTTATAGATAAGCTATACCCAGCATAACTTGTGTTCATTCATTCTTATTTATTTTTTTGAAACGTGTCAACAGAATGTATCTTTACAAAAAATAAAATAAAATAAACTTTTCTGACGTAAATGTGAACTTACATAATCTGTCACATTCGGCCTCTGATTGATTCATCCCGGAAATATCGTCTTGTCTGTTGTAAGGTTCGGGGTCCGAATCGCTGCTCGAATCCCTATAGGACGACAGAAGACAATCCTTTGGTGGTGTTACAGGTTCCAGTTCACTGTTGTATTCATTTTTATAATATGTAGAAATATATAAAGACCATCAACTCCTACCCATCTCCATCTTCTCTCCAATGCCTTTCTCTCGTTCCTTTTCCAGTTCGTTCTCTATCGGGTATCTCATAAATGGCTTCGTTATCTCTCGAGATTCTTGTCCATATACCTGCAAATGTTAGTGTTTCCCTTTCTTCAAACAAACGTAACTGAAACAATTACAAGAAATAGCATTGAAACGCACGATAACGCCAAAACGACTATTTCTTGCTCTTTTATTTTATTTTCTTTTTTCTAGATAATTACAATTTTGGATTTTTGTAATACAATATCTTCATTTTAATGAAGATAATAATGACTTCCGCGTTTTAAATATTCTAAACAACAAAATTATATATAATTAATGGGAATTTTTCACAAGTTTTGCTTTTTAACGGAATAATGAGAGTACTTTTATTTTATCATTATGCAATTAAGGATATCGAATGTACAGAAAATGTTTATAACTAAACGAATATAAGGAAATGAATGCACTTTATTTTTAATATGAAAATAATAAAAATATATAATTAATTTTTATTAATAATTACTTTAAAATAAAACTTACCTTTTTCAAAATGTTCTGAATAAAGCTGAGATGATTCTGAAGGATTATCTTTTTCAGCCTAAATATATATTTAAAAAATATTAAATATTAAAATAAATTTTATTAACATTTTAAAATATTTTTCAACTGTTAAATATCTTAAATTTTATTATTATAATTTTTAAAATAAATTTACACTATTTTCTTGTTTCTTAAATATGGAAATATGGAGAAAATTAATTTAGTCATAGATTAAGAGAGAGTAATTAAAACACCATCTATTGTACTTTTTTTAAGGTTAATATCTGCTAAATTCTGAACATATTAAATTAAATTTTCTTATGTTCTTTTATTCGTATAATCGATATGGATTTATTGACCAGTGTTGAGTAAAGTTCAAGGAAAAATTTTAAAAATTGATTAATTAGACAAGTATTTTCATATGGGGAGTTTTATGGAGTAAAATTTTTAAAATCAAATATTACTACATCATTTTTGCAATTAAAAACCCGTAATTATGCAAAAGAAACTAAATAGTTTGAGAAATTAACAGAATACTTTGCACGACAGCGAGGTAGTGTACATAAAAGTCTTCGCTAAAATTGTTTTGTTTACAGAATTCTTAAAAAATTAATGGAAAGAATGTATAAATAGTATTTAAAAATTGTTAGAATGGATTTCTATCTTAACAGGTTACTTAAAAATCGTTAATGTTTAAATTAAAAGAAGGTTTTTAAAAACGCGAAGAGGATATTTTACATGAATAAAACTTGTTAAATTTAATGCCTAAAAATTGCTTAATGTCTCATCTTATTTACTTTACAGGTTTTACAAAATTAAAATCTTTTTAGTAAGCCATTTAAACATAATACTTATATAATATTCTTACTCGTTTGGGTGGGTACGGTATGTCGTACGTATAACCAATCCTTGTATTTCCAAATGTTTCCAGATGTCCTCGTTTTCCCGGTATGGAACTGTGATCTCGAGAACACACTGACACTCTACTCATAGCATAAGGTTCTGGAAAATATACTGGCTCTTGAGTACTATCATATGTTATAGATAATGGAACATTTTCATGTTTAGTTGGTTCATTACTATCGGCACCTAACGAAAAATCTTCATTAAATTTAAGTAATTAATAATTAAATTTATAAAATTTTCATACCTTCTGGAGTATGAGGACGCGGTTCGGAATTCCTTCGGCGCGTTATCACGCAAACAACTATTAGTACAACAATTAAGACAATTAGAGAGCTGACAATCGGAACGGTTACAGTTAAATGGCGATAAAACATAGCTGTAACATCATTAGCCTCTGCTGGACGTGGAGGTTGTTCTAGTGTACAAGAGAAACAATTATAAAGAAAAAAAAATAATGAAGACTTAATTAAAGAATATAACGATTAAAGTTTCAAACCTCCTGTTAAAGTCAATGTTGCAAAAACATATTCTGCATCAGTGGAGCCTGCTTCGTTATGCGATGTCATGAGTAAAGTATACCACGTTCCCGGACTCAGATCTGTAATGGTTATTTCTTGTTGATCCGGAATAATGTTGTTAGACACCAAAGTCCACTCCTGTTGTCCCTGAGGTTTGTACTGAACCACGAAAAACGTAATCGGACAACCTCCATTGCGCCAAGAATTAAGATGTAATAAAACTGTTGTCGAATTTACGGACAGCAAATACGACTTTTCTGGTGCAATTGGAGCTAAAAAAAAGTAATAAGACTTTCTAAGAAAGTGGAACACGGATAAATTGATGATCAACTTAACCACTCTTTTAGCACTTAAGTATATTAAACCGTTTCTTTTTCCCTCCTCATAAAAGTTGAAAATTAACTTCTTAATTATTTATTAATATTGTTTACTTTTTTATAAATACTCTTAAATAAATAAATATAACAATATCAATAATACAGTAAATCTTTTGAGGTAATTTCTTCCTTAATGGTTTTTAATAATAAGATTATAACTTATATATAAAAAAAGTTAGTATATTTAGATTTTAAAAAAATTTATATAATCAAATTATGCATTATGTTAAGCTTAATATATAAAAAGAAAATTTAATATTTTTTCTTAATTCAATTTCTTACAATTTCCATCTGTTTTGGCTGAAATCATTTCACTTGGTTCGCTATTTCCAGCGCTGTTATAAGCGAGGAGATAAAAGTAATAAAGAGTTCCGCAGTCTAAATCGTGAACGGAATGATCCCTTCTGTCTGCAATTATGCGAGTTTCTCTCCATCGATTGCCATCCTTTCTATAGTGAAGAACATAACCTAAAAGTAATGTATTGTTGTTAAATTCTTTTATAAAGTCAGTAATCTATTATCGTGTTACAGAAAATGACGAAAGCAAAAGTGTATTATAAAATAAGAAAAAATATCCATAAACTATCTTAAAGAAATTTCATCAAATGATGATTTAAAGTTCAAAAAATGATTTACTTTAAATATTTATAATTTTAAATTATATTTTTTAATTTTGTAAATAAAAATATATAAAGAATTTCTTTAATTTAAAATATGTCATATATTTTTTTTCTTTTTTGGTAAACATGAACTTGAATAATACGTTTCTTTAAAGAAATTTTTGTACCGAGCAAAGGAGCAGAAGGAGTAAGAGTTATGTCCCAAGTTAGTTTGATTGATGTTGATGTTGTAAAGAATTTTTTCATAATTGGTGCCGTTGGTCGATCTGTAAAATAACAACAAAAACTCGACTTAAATGTATATAGTATTATAATGATTTTGAAATTCTCTTGATAAAAAAAAACAAATTATCTTAATGATGC
This sequence comes from Centruroides vittatus, assembly GCF_030686945.1. Lineage (NCBI taxonomy): Eukaryota > Metazoa > Arthropoda > Arachnida > Scorpiones > Buthidae > Centruroides > Centruroides vittatus. The sequence continues at coordinate 2,523,119 of NW_027122643.1, forward strand.
ATTACCATATTCGAGAGTTCTAACGATGACTTCGTCAGATGCAGGTCCAGCTCCTCTACTATTGAATGCTTGTACTATGATGCTGTAATCAGTAAAACGTGCCAGTCCTGATAACTGAAATTCTTGCTTCTGATTCGGTATAGTTTCTACAGTTTTATATGTGTACAATTCATCTCCCTTCAGTTTATAGCCGACATAATAACCCGTTATTGAATCCGAAGCGACTTCTGGCCTCTAAAAAAGTGATGTATTATAAATAATTGCATAGAACATGTCATTCTAATTAATTTCCTGATACTGACCTCCCACGATATATTTACAACTTGTGAAGAATGTGCCGTAGCCTTGACTGAACCCGGGGCTTTACTAGGAGCTACGAACAAAAACTTTTTCCGTTATACAAATATAAATATTTAAAATGAATAAAAATACATCGGTTAGTGAAATGATGCAATAACTCACGTTCCTCTAAAGTTGTTGCTAGAACAGGTATACTTGCAGCACTTTTCCCTAAGGCGTTCAATGCTCGAATGCTAACTGAATAGGTAGTTTGGGAATTTAACCCGCGAATTGTTGCAGTATTTTCACTTCCTGATACAGATAGATGATTTTCCTTGCTTTGTTTCCACATATCTATTGTATACACGAATATTTGACTTTCGATAAGTAAATTTTTTCTTTAATAAAATGAAAAATGGGTTATTGTTAGAATATCTTTATTGAGTTTTTCATACGTTTTTCTCAATTGAAAAAGATAAAAAATATACCTCAGCAATTTTAACAATGCCAATGGAAACAATTTTAGTAATGTTACTAGTAAGAGAATAAATGTGTTGCTTTCATATTAAACGAAGAGCATCATGTTAATGTTATCTTTATTAGTTTACGGACATTTATAGCTTGAAGCTACTATCAATTTTATTATATAAACTTATATTTAATGAAAACAAATTATATGAATGTTGCCAAATCTCTTATAGTACGAACTGTATCTTGTCTCAAAAGCTGCTATGCATTACTCATCTTTTAATATGATATCTTGGTAGATATTTCACTAAAATGCGCTTCCATTAAAGTTAAATAGATTAAAATTATAGTTTAAAACTAGAAATATGCTAAAGTTAATATTAATAAAAATATCTGTACATTTCAAGAATTATCAATAATCGTAATTTAATATCTCTCCAGAGAACGGTTGACTTCTTCATCTCCATTATCTAATAGAAATTTGATTAAAATGTCTCAATAAAGTAGCAACAGAAAACTTTTGTCAGTAAATTTTCTTTTTTACTAAATACTTTATTTCGAGATGAAAACGTCAGGTAATGGATGATATTGCAATCAGTATGACCCATTTTTGATGAAGGATGAATTATGCAGATTACACTGTCTGAATTATGTATTTATGAGAATAAGAATGAATCACAAATTGACTAAATTGTGTTACTTAGATGAACAAAGTAAATATTTCAAAGTTATTGATCTTCTCGTAGATAGTCCATATCTTATTTATTGATAGATTCTGATTAAAGAATAACAGGAGAAACTCATCTCTGCATACGAGTATCATCGATTGTTGATCAAACAAATTACTTAAATAAAATTTATAATATTCTGTGCTTATTAATACGATTAAAAATCGTTTTTCTGAGAAAATTAAGCCGTTCTAGAAGCACAAATTTATTTAATAATTAACGCAAAACATTAAGCGAAGTAACAAGTTTAGATTATCCTCATTCGAAACACATTATATTGCGTAAAAAACGAGTTTTTTTCATAATAAAAATTATATTGATACCCTTAATCTTATCAGTAATGCACAAGAAAATTTTTAATTTTTATGCTAATTATCGCATCTAAAATTGAAAATATAATTAATCTCTTTTTTATTCAGTTTTTTAAACTTGTATCGACTATAGAAATGATCATTAATTTAAATGCTATTTAAACATTACACCATTAAGAATTTAATTTATATACCGAGTAAAATAGAAAAGTTAACCTTACTTAAATATTTAGAAAAATATATTCTGTTAATTAATATTTTAAAAATTAAAATTAGAGAATAAGAAAGTAATTATTTTAAGCAATTTTTCTGTAACTAATGTTTTGACTTTATGGCATTATACCTTCAGAAGGAATCCACGATATAATATATTCTGTAATAGGAGAATTTCCGGTATATTTTTGGCTCCATGATAATCTAACGCTCCTGCTAGTGACTTCATTAATTTCTATATTTTGTGGAGGATCAGGTACATCTAAAATAAGTAAAGACGAACTTTAAGTGAAAAATTTTTTCGCTGAAAGTAAAGAAAATATACTTAAGTATATTTATGCTAATATAGTTGCTGAGAATGACTTCGCGAGAAAACCAATATCGTCTTGCACATCCATCATCATTATCATCATCATCATTTATCTTCGGTGCAGCTGCAATTCGATATGGGTTAGATGCGTTTAGGTAATCTTTCTGCTAATGCTCTATCTTTTTGAAAAATCTTAATTTTTTTCCTTCTACTGTTTCTTTTCTTCCAACATATAAACTTATTATTTTATTTTAGATGAGAATAAGTTTTTCAAGGTTTAAAGAATTATTTACAGATTTAGAAAAAAAAATTACTTTGTATTGTTAGCTGTATATTCGCAGTATCTTCACCGTATTGGTTTCTAGCTGTACAAGTTAACATGGCCGAATCATCTCTTTCAACCGATGCTATGATGATTTTAGACATTGCTTTTTTATCTTCTTCGAACGTTTCGTATAAATATCTAAATGTATTTAGGAAAAAAAACTGTTTACAAGTTTTCCATAGATTCAAATAATTATTACTTTATAAAACTAAAACAAAAAGTAGTTAGTAAAATAAAGTTAACAAATTTATTTAATTAAACTGTTATAGCTGACTTCTAAAACAACTCTGGTCGTTTAAAAAATACGTAATTACGAAGGAAAAAACAACGAAACACAAATTACATAAAACCACAAATTATAGAATTTAACTAAACAAATGTTGTTTTTTTTAATTTGTTGATCAAACCTCTCATTATCTAGAAAACATTTTTAAAGTTAATTACCTGGCTTCCGAAGCGGGATCAAATCGGATACCATTTCTTCTCCACAGGAATACTACTGGCAGATCTCCATCAGCATTACATTCGATTTCAGCTCTTTCCCCTTTTTTAAAATTCTTCTCCAAAAACTTGGTCTCAAACCTCGGTATGCCTTTGAGGTAGATATAGAAGAAATGAAGATTTCCAAGTTTGGAAGGTTTCTGTAGAATTTTAATGTACATACTTGATCGAATGAAAGTTTTCTATGGAGGGAACCTGATGCTATATAGAAAACAATACAGGGTTGGATCATTGCCAACCGATCGATTCAATCTTGTTAGCAATTCTTTCCCTGTTCTAGATAGAAGAGAGTGCGCGTGTTTGTTTCGATAAAAAAAACTCCCAAACCAAAAAGAAAAAACAATATTTATTCTAACAGATAATTATCCTTTCTTATTTATAAACAACCAAAAGATTTATAAACTCGTAAAAGCCGTTAAATAAATTCGGATTTTAAAATAGATCGAAACATTCTTCATTATTCCGTATACACAAAATCGATAGTTTGTAAAGTTCTTCAATCAATTTGAATAGAAATTTTCTCTACACAAACGAGACTATTGATGAATATACTCCCCATACAGGATTACAATCGGAATTTTAAGTTTTTAACCTCATTTCATTAGAAGTTTGTTTTATTTTTAGTGTTGTAAAAGTTAGAAGCAATACTTACTGTGAACTGTAAATCTAATAATGCTACTGATCCCACTTCCTACTCCATTATTGGCTTCGCAAACATATAAACCTCCATCGTTTTCTTCAACACTTCTAATATTCAAAGAACCATTCACTAAAATGTGAATATGAGAACTACTTATGATTGTACGATATTCTACTGGTTGGTTACCTTTATATGTATATATAAAGAAATAATGGTTTTAGTTTACCCAGAATTTTATTAAATTTAATTTGACGTTATGGTGTTTTTTGTAACCCAGTTCTGTTCTCACCTGTGGCTACTTTCCAGCGAACGTGTGGCTGTGGTACACCACTAGCTTGACAATTGATCATTGCAGATTTACCGACTACTGCTGAAGTATCTTTAGGTTGCAAGAGCCATCGAGGTGGAACTAAATAAGATGGAGAGGTGAGAAAAATGTCAAAAGACTTCTTACAAGTAATTAATTTTTCTATAAAAACTGACAATGCTTCAATCATTTTATAAAAGTTACCTTTAAAAAAATATATTTTTATATATAAAAATAAATTATATACTCAATGTATTAATGATTAATTAATAATTTCAGGTAAGTTTTTAAGGAATAAAAATAGTTGGATTTATTTGTAGAAGTTTAATAGCAAAAAAAGAAAAAAAAGGTTGTGGAAACGTTTTTAAGGTATTTTCTTTAAAAAAATATTTGTAATTTAAAAGAAAAATAAGCTATAAATATATATTGAATGCTTTCAAAATATAAAATTTTTATAGATAAAATACAAGAAAAATAAATAAAGTAGTTTCTTATCAAACTATAGCTATTTTTCAATATAAAATTCATAATGTTTCATAAAAAAATTACTTTAGAAAAAAAAGCTATTACAGAAATATTTCTGATTGGACTATTTAAATTACAAATAACCAATGAGAGAAAGAGACGTTATTTTTTATTACGCTCTCGTGTAATTTGTCTATTTAAATTTAAATGAACCAATAAATGAGACAGAGTTTATTTTTAAACTGAAACTTCTATTTAATTGGCCAATTGAAATTTAAATTAACAAAAGAAAAAAACTTTGTTATTAAAGAGAGATTGCTTAACAAAAGAAAAGTAAGAAATCGGATTTGAATTTTAACAAGATAATAACAATCAAAAAATAAATTTCAACATATAAAATTTCTTAAAATATATTTTTTTGAAAAATTTATATGAATTTTATCTGATAAAGAAAGTACTAACTAACCTTTAACTGTGAGTTTAGCGCTGTACGAATCAGAAGCTAAATCATTTGTTGCTACACATGTATAATTTCCATTATGAAGATAAGCAAGTTTTTTAATAGTCAGTGTCGATACAAAACCACCCTCGCCGTAAATTATAGAAGCATTTAACTTTTCTTCTGAAAGAAGTCGGCTATCTTTCATCCATTTAATTATGAGAGGCCCATCACCGGCAACCACAATACACGTTACTGCAGTTCTCATTCCTTCATGAAGTTCATCTTGAAATGTAAACGGTGCTATCTTTGGACCACCTAAATGTAAAGAGTATAGATGTTTATATAAGCAGGACGAACAAACAGAAGTATTTAGAATGTTATTCCCTATAGGAAAGCCGAATGTAGACAGCTTTGAAAAATACATGCTAACTTTAATGTCGGTGGCCGTAGGCAACGTTTTTGGTATTTTCAGATTTGTAATTCGATAGATTTAAGTTGCTGGATGCATAGAATAGGTGATAAGATTTATTACTTGTCTTGGTTGAGTGTGAAACCGATATGGTTAGGGAAATTACAGGAAAGGAATGGATGGTTAGGTCACAAATCAAATTTAAAGATTTTTGTCCATAGGCGATAAAAATTGAATGTCTTATGGTCAATTTAATCTTACGAACATCGTTTTCACTATTGAAATATCTCATTTTTAATTTTAAAATGCATTCTATATGAATTCCTATACTTTGAATGGATTGCCTTTTTTTATTCTTTACTTACTGCATCTTTCAAATTAATTCACTTTATACCCTTTCACGCCCTTTTCTTTTTTATTATTTTTCAAAGAAAATCGTTTGTAATTTAAATTAAAAATTAATGAGATGCTATCTTTACTAAATTAAGAAAATATAATTTTAAAAGTTTTCACATTTCTCATCTAGAAAACGAATTTCAACTTAAAATGAAACTCAAGACGATTTTTGGTCATTAATCAGCTATCGTTAAGGATCCTGCCACTTACTTCTGACGATAAGTCGAAAGGTTCTTTCAGCAGAGTTTCTTTGGTCATTGGATACCTCGCAGCTGTATCTTCCCTGATCACGTGATACGTCCACATCAGCAATCACAAGGGTCCCATTAGGAAATACCCGCTGATGTTGACCAATGGGGAGCGTTAAAGTCTCTAAAACATCAGAAAATAATTATTTCCAAGAAATACTTCGTTTAATATATATGTACAGTACAGTACAGTACAGTACATTACATAAGTAAGATTGTAAAAAATTTAAAATAAGCTTTCTTTCTCAAACAGTGAGCATTCGTAAAAAAGAAGGAAAATAAAAAAGCAATTTCCCTAGATTGCGTGTGATTGAATTTTTTTTTCCTCCTTACTTGTAAACAGTAGGTTTGTAATAAAGGCTCTAGCACCTGGAAGAATTTAATACCTGTGACTAAATCATATCTAAGACAAGTTTCCCTCAATTGTATCTTGTATCTTATCATCTGGAAGAAGTACTTGAGTTATAATGCGTAACAAAATGCTGATGTAGCAGAGTTAAGTGTAGAGCTATCCCAGGAGGGTTAACCAACTTTACCAAATCGTTGCAGAAATAGATTAAAATAAAACGTGATCCTGAATTTTAAATACTTACCATTCGAGGATATTTAGTATTTAAGCCATGACATTTAACAGAGTGTATAACTTATCCTTCCTATCATTTATAATATGACAGAATTTAAGTAAAGATAGGAATACATTAATAAATAATTGATTCGTAATTAATAAGGGGAATTTAGTACGCTTTGTGGCTTTATAGCAGTTATGTATTCAATAAATATAACTTATTTTATATTTTACATAATCTTGTGTTTATAAATATACAATTTTAATAACCCTCCTTTGTTGTGGATGTTTATATTTATATATACAATTTTATATGTAATTATATTATAATATATATTATATATATATATATATATATATATAAATCTAAAAGAAAAAGTTTATGCTATCATCTATGAAAGCCTATATAAAAATGTTAGACCGTATGGGAATTTTTTAAAAGCATATCTTTGTCAACCTATTCGCTTTAAAAGCCTAGTAACTACTACATCGATCTGAAACATTTTTGAACACATGTTAGATAGGGACAATTCGATTTTGAAACCTTTTATCAAAAAGTTCGCCTTATATGAATGGGAAAAATATTAGTAGTTCGTTTATTTTTTAAAGTACTTTTAAACTTTATATTTGATAAATAAAAATTATAATATAAAACAAAACGTGTATTTATGATAAATGAATTCCAGTTAAAGTCATTAGTAGGCATAATAGCAGTTCAGGAGTTCAGGAGTTGTTCTTATATAGTTTTTAGATCGTTTCACAAATTTTATCCTTTAATCATTTTACGTATTATCTGAAGCTGAAAATCTGATGCCTTAGAAAATAATTTAAACAACGATAATCAATATTTAACTATAGAATAAAGTAATATAAATTGTTGCAATCATCATCGACAATCCGTTTCAAATTAGATAGCAAATACTGTATAAGCTTTCACGGGAATAAAAATTGATTAAAAAGAAAAACCTGTCTGCTTTTAACAATATATTTAAAGCAAGTAATGAAAAATCTTTCTGAATTGATTGGAAAATGTTAAGACAATTTCTTTCTTTAGTATCGAGATACTTTCTATTTAAGTTAAAGATTTAAGTTCCTATCACATTGATGTAATTTTTCTTCAAAGATTCAATTTACTTTGGTGTGTATTGGCACATTTACTACGTCTTGTGACAAGGCACCTCTGTTAAGAGTATTACCTGCAATTGGCTGACAAGGCATTTTTCACTTAAAGCAATGTTCTCCTCGTAAACCTTCGTTTTCTTCATTTACATTTACATTGGTTCGGAATAAAAATTATCATAGTGGGATAAGAATAATATATTAAAAAATAATAAGTTAGTAATATTTTATGAGATAAAATTAAAATTTTTATATCAAAAATTTACAATAATAATAAATTGTTTTAGCGTTTGATTTTGAATTAATTAAATTCTCCAGATTTAATCTCTCTTATTTCTTTTTTAATTTATGTAAAATAAATCAAATTTTTTTATATTAGATGGATAAATTTATTAATATAAAATAACATTTTCTTTAATAATATATACGTATACATATAAATTAATTTTGAAAATAAGAAAAGATGTATATTATTACACTAAAATTTTATCTTTAGAAAAATAAATATACAATATAGATGGTTAAAATTTAATTTTATTTTATTTTTATATTTATAATAATTGAATATTAGTTTGTTAAAAACATAGTTTAAATAAATAAAATACTTTATAAATTTTTAAATTTCCTTAATTAATTATTTTTACATTTTTTATAATTACATATACAAAATGTATATTCTGTTCTAAATTAATAATTAATAAATGGGAAATTATTTTATTGTAAATATTTTTAAATTTTAATTACAAATTTTTTAAGTTATTTAAACATAAAAATAGAACATTAATCATCATTAATTCAAAATTAAATCATTTTAAATTTAAATAATAATTTTTCCCTTAAATTTTCCAGTTGATTAATTGCTATATAATTAATAAATAATTTACGATAAATACTATTAAGACCACCAGAAACTTTTTTAAATATTAAAACTAAACTAATAACTGAAGCATATTTTAAACTAGGAAAAAAATTTATTTTTGAATATAATGAACTGTCACTAATGCAAATTCCTGAAGACAGATAATAATATGAAATATAGTATTTACAAAAATAAAATTCAGCTATTTGTCAAGCGAAAGGAATTGTATAAAAGCAATCAAGTATACAATCATTTCAAAGATATATTAAAGAAGAATTATCTGTTCAAAACTTTAGTTCGATTAAAGTGGCACACATCGTTATGACGTCATATATGTGGATAATGAATTTGAACTGAAGATCGATATCTATCTTTTTTCATTTTCTTTATAGTTTTAATGAAAGCTTTTTCTATTTATCAAAAGAGTTAAAACTGCCTTCAAGAAATAACAGTCTAAAAAATTGTTTTTATATAATTATAAAAGAAAACATTGTTAATAAAAATATAAAACTAACATAAAATTGTACAAGTAAATACTTTATTTTTAAAATTTCTTATAATCTCATGCTTATATATATATATAGTCTATTATTAAAATTTTTTAAACTCCCGGTAGAATATTAAAGCTATTATAATGCAAATTCGATTACAACTACTTGAAAACTACCACACAAAAACTATTTTTATGTAAATTTGGAAATCTTATGCTCTTTCATTTTTACATGTATTTAAACATTATTTTATTTGTTTATTCGTATTTAATTACTATGACTGTTAAAGATTTTTAATAATTATTATTTATATTTTAATATGTAACGTTTATTCCGTAAATATTTGTTATAAATATAAATTTTAAAATGAAAATTCAAGAAAAATAATATAATACTAATTGAATAAATTTTAGAAATTTTATAATTAGATTAATTAAATGTTTTCTCTTTATTATATAAAAATTCTTAAATTTACGATAATTTAATTAGATAATTACAAACAATTTATGTAAGCTATGATATACTTCATTTAAAACAATGTAACTTATATATATATATTATATATATAAATTATATATATATATATATGTACATAAGTTACATTGTTTTAAATTTATGTAACATATATAATATGCATGCGCAATATAAGTGCAATCAATGTATATACTATATATGTGTATGCAATATACAATATTAGTCTATACAAATATATATAATATATATAAACACTGTATATACATTAAAGTATATTATAATATATATGATGCAGTATAAATATATAATATTATATACCGTAAATATATGTATACATAATATTATACTGTATATTTATGGAAGCATTTTTAAAATCTTTAAATTGAATTTTATAACTTATTAAAAGCATAGAAATATTTAAGTAATATCTTTAAATTTATTTAAACATTTATGAATCTCAAAAAGGTATAAAAAATTCTTTATAGTCTATCTAACTCCAAATATCTAAAACATGACAAAAACTTTAACGACTTTATATTCTCAAACATACAAGTTCTCACCCCTACATCAGAGTCTATAGAGACTACTCAAGTAGTCTCTACAAGCTCATACTTATTCGTACTTTTTTAGTTAAAAGAGGTAGACTAAAGTAAGAATTTATTAAATATTTATTTTGAAATTATAAATATATAATTTGAGATTAAAAATATAAAGATATTTGATATTATGTAAACAGCATAAAATTTTTAATAAAGATTATATCAGTAAAATTATTATTAAAAATTTATGACTATTTCCTTTAAGAATTTGCTATAACTATCAGAACTTTTATAATCTTTATAAATTGATTAAAGAAAAATTTATAGGTGTAAGCCTGTATGTTATATCCATTCCTTATCCCTTAAATACACGTACAACATTATATCTAATAAATTCAAAATTTTATTTTTGTTCCACAGATATAGTTAGCCTAATTAACATTGCCCGATAGTCTTTATAAATATTTAATTTTTAATTAAAACGTTTACAAATGTAATCTTACCACGTCATAACTTGTATATAAAACCGAAGAGATATAATTTTAATAATAATCATCAGGGAAAATACTTCACACCAATTTTTTATTTTAGAAGATAATGATTCATCGTAAAAAAATCTAAATTTAAATTTTTAACATTAAGAACTTGTCGAAAATTTTGTAGTAAATTATAAAAAGTATTAAACACTGTAAGACCTATGTCATATTTACATATAGTAATAAATCGAGTCATTAAATCTAATGATATAGGAAAGCAATTCCTACTTTAATCTTCCGAAACCCTAAATATTCATACAATTTAATAAGTGGTGCGATATATTTTCAATCTTTATTACCGATTTAATATTTTTAAATTACAAGACTCCCCGTCATACCATTAGACAATAACCCTGGCAGTATGTGTATATGGACACCAGTGGAATGACAGTGCAATTTAGATTTTATCACCCAACCGCCAACTCGATGTCTGGGCTAAATTGGATTTTATAAGAGACTTTACTACAACAACGTCGAGCTAGAATAGAGGTTTATCCTAAAAACCGGATTCAATAATCGAATCCTAGCACACCAACTCGGTTATCCTATTATCGTAATCTGCTGCTTGGCAGAACCTAAAGATCATTCATACTTTAAACAATATAGAGTATTGTTTCTTCTGTGTAAAAATAGATAGAAGACACTTGTACCCATAGGATATATCCTTTAAAATAATCGTATACTGTATATATATTATAAATATGCTACTGTTAGATATAACTTAAATGATATTTACTACCAACTTTAATGCTTTCTTTTTAGATTGGATGATACGAGGATTGCTTGGCTTTATATTTTCGTAAGTAAAGATAGAAATACACTCAGTGTCTTTAGATTCTAAAGGCGAGAAAATAGATAGGTTTGTAAGTCCCATAGGTGATTTATCTTTTGTGATTGATTAGCAGCCAAAGAGAAAAATTGTCTCAAGCCCAACAATCACACCATTTGTTGGAAAACCGGATAGTTCACCTGTCCACAAATCCAATCTACTGGTATCTGGAGAAAAAGAGAGTTTGAATATAACATGTGGAAATAGTATACTTGTCATTGATAAATGTATGATAGAAATTACCTCTTCATTCTATTCTACCACATCATTGGCTACTGATAGTGACCTGATTGGATTACATACCACGTTTGGCTTACTATCTATAACATAACTATTAATTTGAAAGCATCGATTGAAGCGTGGATAAATCTGATTTATTAATATTTATCGCGGTTCTAACCGTTAAATTAATAATTCTACATAATTTCTTACGCGGTCGTTGGAAGGAAAACCATTTTTGAAAAATTGCAAACGTGTAATTTATTACAAGGAAGAAAAAAGTATACAAATAATTTCGAAACATAAAGGATAAATGGCATCTAATTTAAATTTTAACTGTGCAGAAGAGAATATCGATTAAAACATTTCAGGATATTATTTATAACCGGAAAAAAGTGTAATTAAACTCACTGTACAAAACTGTATATAAATTGACTGGAGATGAACTCAGTAATACTCCGAAGAACAAAAAGTAATAATTATTATGATAAGGCAGACGTGTGAATATAGGAACCGCCCTATCATAGATCTCCTTTATATGTCCCTAGGGTTATTACACACATTGTTCTGATAACGATTTGCTGTTACAAGAATAGTCCGTAAACATCTGTGACAAGAATGCAGCTGGTACTTAATTTATAAACGTTATCCTATAAAAATTTCATATTTCTTTTTTTCGCTTCTTAATATCCTTCCATCTTCAATATTTATCTAGCGATTTTAAAGCTTATTGAGCGATTTCGTGGACGATTTAACGTTGAAATTCCTGAAGTAACACACTCGTTCAAGCATTGAACAGTTTAGAGCAAGCTGCAGCACATCTTGATAAATGAATTAATGTTCTGTGAATGACATTTTGATTTCCAGAACTCTATCTTTATCAGCGTTAAATAGCCTTAACTATAAAGCAAACTATTAATAACTCTTAAAATAAACATTAAAGCTTATCATTAGATATTTAATAAATTCATTATTTGATAATTATAAATGGATTTTGATATTTTAATAACACTTTAATGAATTATAAAGTTTAAGAATAATAAATTTAGAAAATTTTATTTTATTAAAATGCATTCCACTTTAAAATTTATAAGTCAATGATTAAATTGCGTGATTTTTCATGTACTAAACTCCGAAACGATTTGTTCTTTAGTAGAAATTTAAAAATTTTTACCTATTATTGATGAACACCAAGAGAGCATCATTTAGTAAACTGGGTTTTAATATATTTGTCAAAAGAGAAAGATGACAAACTATCATTCATGCACTAAAACTTATTTATAAAACAAAATTACTCACTTCAATTTATTTATGGCTAGTCTCAACTTTCAAAAGCCGAAAAATTTATTTAACAAAACACATTTATTTCTATAAGAATATTCAACTTTGTTTTCGAGAATGGCAACTATGACTAACGTCAGAACTTCTACAGTACGTGACATTTATATATTGTTTAATAACTATGTACAGGTGTATTAATTATTTTCTAGCTATACAACACCTAAAAGGCTCCAAATCTAGAGGTTCGGAACCCGTTCATCTCCCTTAATATTTTAAGTGGTGCAGGGTTCCCCAAAGTTGAAGACTAAATATAATTTTTATCCTTAACTTTGAGAAATCTGTCATTACTTTAAAATATTGGGGACCAAATAGGTTCCGTCCCTTAGAGTTGGCATCTATGCAATACACATCTTTCCATCGTGTTGAACATTTATAACTTCTTTCTCAACATTCAAAACATGAACAATCTATGTTTATAAAAATTTTTAAACGGCAATTTACAATATTAATCTTTTAAATATCATATCTTAAAGATGTAAAATGTACTCCTTTTCTTTTTAATACATTTAGATCGATATGATATTTTTGAGATAAGGAGATATGTTCCAGATAAGACGCATCTTGTTACCTCGACTCTGTACAATGTTGTGCTTTTTAATGTAATTTGAAGACTTAAAATATTTAATATTATAAATTACATTATCTGAATAATGCAAAATATTATAAACAAAGAACCTTTAACTATTTAATAGACTATATATAATAATACATTTAAGTATCTTGTAATTGTTGTATATTAATGAAGTATCTAAGACGAGATAAGTGAGAATTCGCATTGAAACCGATTAAAGTTTTATTTCCGAGAGAAAATAATAAAAAATTAATAATTTATATTTTAAATAATTTTAAACCTTTATACATTTGAGTCGTATTTATTTGATATAGAAATAATACTTTACAGTCTTTGAACAGAAAGAAATTTTTGTATATAAACAAAAATATTTTATCAATTTTTTTCCCTTTATAAATAATAATAACAGCACCAAAATCCCGTTACATAACAGAGATTTCATCAAAATCCTCCACGGGATTTCTAAGTAATGATAATAATACAAGAGGAAAAAAGTTCAGGTTATTATCATAAAATCTAATGGCATTGTATAATTTAAAAACATCTTATAAATATTCAAAAGTAAATTCTACGAAGGTTTTCTACTCAAGAGATGCTCAAAATAAAAGATGAGAGAGAGAGCGAAATGTAAAAATTGATAATTTCCTTTTAAATTATTTATTTAAATTTCTAATAACTATAATCATCAAAAATGTACAAGAAACGGATGAAAATAAGAGAAAAAATTTTGAATTAATGGAGAAAAAATAATGCATTGTTCATTTAAAAAAACAATGTAATAGTTATAGTTTTTCTTTCACTTCTAAATAAATCCAAAACAATAAAATTGAAAGAGGCTCATAAATTAGATGTAGGAAGTTCATTTTTTCTTGTTTGTTGTTTCCACTAAAGTACTTTTGTTATTCAAACAGTTTTTCTCTGCAATGAATTATCCTTCGCCACCGAAAACGTGCTTAGGTTATACAAAATAATTAGTTCAACGCTTGTGGGCATAAATTAAGTTAAGCTTAGCGCCATTAAAGTGAAGAATCTGTGAGAAAGAATGCAACGTGCGTAATACTGATGCTTAGATGAAATCCATCTTGGAATAATGTTCAACAATTGCTTCTACACAATACTTGAGCGCGTTTAAAATGTAATAACAATATATATAATTTTGTTTCTTATCATCGAAAGATCCATTAATATGATAAAAATAACGATTTTAGTTTTGGAAAATTCACTTTTTTTCTTGCACCGAGTTTCTTTATGGCTATACAATAACTGTTATTTACGGTTAGTGCAACGGTAGAGCTACTATTTAGCGATAATGAAACCTTCCTTATTTAACCTTAATGACATCTATCCTAGCAGTTGCAGCCTTTTAAACTGGTGATTATTTTCTCCAGCATCATATTGTTCCAAGGTAAAAGCATTATCTAAACTCGATAATATAATAATTTAAAAGTTTATTATTGGATATTTTTTATATATAAGTAAATAAAAAAAATTTAGTATTTTTTTCACTTGAATAATTCATTAGTCTATCCATCAAGTTAGAAGTTGCTAAGCCATAAGCACTGCTGATGCACTGTATAAGGCTGACAGCACTATTAATGGATATAGTCATTCCTATCTTAAATTTATTGCTGTAAGTACTTTTCATAAGTGTCCTTGAAAAATGTTTTCAAATTAAGATTTTGAATAAATGAATTTCCAATTAGGGATAATTACATTTGCTGAAAATGTCATTTGTCTAGAAATATGCATGCAATTTCACAGTTGTCAGCCAATGTGATGAGTGAGTTTAGTAAAGACGTGTCAAACACTTCAAAAGGCAATTTTAATCTCTTTTTCTTCAAATATCCTTTCAAAAATATTTTATAAAATATTAAAGTCATTCTTCCTTTCATTTTTAAAGAAAAAAAATTTAACAAATTTAATTCGTTATACTTTCAAAGCTTGGAATAAAAGTCTTGAGTTTAATTATCTCGAAACAAGGATTATAGAAGTGTATTTTAAGAAAAAGGAAGAAAAAAAAGAAAAGTATATGTTAAAAAGAAGAATATTTTCTATTGAATATAAATTGCATAATAAAATTACCTAACCTATAAAAGCTAATTCTATTTGATGAAAGAAATTCATTTTATTGATTAAAATTTTACAAAAAGGTAATCTATATCAAAGGTATTTTTTAATGTTTTATATACTAGCTGGATTTATAAAAATTTCATCACGGTTTTTATTACTGTAATTAAATAATAGTAATTTTACAACTTTAATTTACTTTATAAATTAATATCATGTAGCATGACTTAATGATAGAAGTCTTCATATCTGTCCTAAAAAACAATACTGGATGAATGATATTAATGCTAGAAAAAATACTACTAGCTTAGGAAAAATCGTTAAAATTTTGCAATAAATAATTAAAATACTTTTTAAATCGTCTTTTATTGCATATCGCACTTTCATATTTGCATAATATTTATTTATTTTAAGCTGATCAGAACAGATCAGCTTAAAATAAGTCCAAGGGAGAGCCTAAAAGCAAAATAATATTTTATAAAAATTTATGTGTGTTTACTTATAATATTAATAAAATTTTTTAAATTTTAACAAATATTTTTATATAATTCTTACAATTACGAATAATTATGTATTCGTTATGGAAGTTACTGTTTAATTTTTATTATTATATACCGTTGCATAAAGTTTATTTAATACAAATTTTTAAATAATATATGGTCTATGTATTTATATATAATTTAAGTATAGCATTTCTTAATGTACGTGCCAGTTTTTGTAATATAAATTTATATTTCTGTTGTTATTTTTACATTAAAAAATTGAAAAGACGGAGAAGCGAAATGGAAAAGCGTTATTATAAATTACGAATAATCGAAAATCCCTTTTCAATATAATTTAATCTTCCTAAAAATTTAGAAATAACTAGAATAGGTAGAATCATTAGAAAATATCTAAAATATCACTTTCCTCTCTGCGGATAATTTGTCATTGATGCTAAAAATATTCTTAAAATTCTTGGATAATAATCTCTTTTCCTGTTTCTTTTAGTGTAAATTGGCACAGTAGTTAGTTTGAAACAAATTCTTTTAAATTATATTTATAAAATTTACAAACTATACGGCGAATGATAATAAAAAGAAGTTTTAAAATGGAAAAATCCGACACATTTGCAGTAAAATTTACTTACAAATCTCCCAGAAAAATCAGTAGAAGAAGGGAAAAAACAAATGCTCACATATAAATTTACTAATATATAAAAATCTGTTAATTATACCATAAATTATCGAAAAGAGTTCTGCTAAAACGAATACGAATAAAAAAAAAACTTAAAAAGATTTTGACGTTACCTCATAAAATTTAGATTTTCTCATCCTGATTGGAATCTCTCCAAAAGAAAACATGAATTAAATTTATTATATTTGAAATTGGACAGTTTTATTTACAACTGATTAATGTTACCTTGGAATAAGAGTCACATTAACTGTAGACCTTTTTTATTTTTCAAAAATTTTGTATGTCTGACCCACTTTCTCTTTTGTGAATCAGTGGCATATAATAAAAGACAAACATTTACGAAAAGTAATGGACATATTATTCCTACTGCGTTTTCTTGTCTCCATTGAAACTACTTATCAATATCATCAAGTTTGCAAATTACAGCCGCAAATGCAAGCACACATTATGGCAATATTCCAAGATAAATAGTCTCCAAATTTGAAAGATAATAGTTAATAACAGAATAAATTTTTAAATTGTAAAGTTTTTTATGCATAATAAAAAAGATAAAAGAGTTAATATTTTTTATCAATTTTTTATACATCAAAAAATCAATTTCTTTAAAAATTTCATAAATATACTAAATAAATATTCCTGTAATAAAAAGTATATATTTTTTAATATTTGACAATAAAGAAAATTTATTATTTAAAAATGAAACTTTAATAATAAATCTTTTAAAACTATCCAAACAACGTATCAATAGGTCTTAAACATATTTTGTTCTGTAATTAATTTTGCTTTGTTTTAAATCTACCTAGATTAGAATTATAAAAGACTTAGATACATTAATGCTAATACATGCAAATATTTGTAGAATATCGCGAAATTCCCGTGCAAGATTAATTTGTATACTTAAACTCTTAACATTTAAGAGAAATACAATAACTCTCATCAAACTAAAATTTAAGTATCGTAAAAATTTTCTCTAATTTCCTAGTTATAGATATTAGATCTCTTTCTTTAACGGTTTTTTTTTAAATATTTAAACAAATTTTGAATTTAATATCCAGAAGCTTGTTTACGGAAACTTTACGATAAATCTCTTTAAGTTTGCTATCGTGATTAATTAGGGCGATCAAAATTTTAAATAGGTATTAAATTAAAATTTTTAATAGACAATTTAAATTAATTCTTCTTAAACGTACGACAAAACATTTAATATTTAACTGAAATGATTATAAATGTAACAATTTTTACTCAAGTATCCCCTTTAAAAGCATCTTTCCTGCATATCTCTCCATTTTATGCCATTACCGGAAGTAATTATTTCATAACAAGCACATCCCGATGCATTTCCTGTCCTAGAGGAAGTACTCAACAAACGGAAGGAAATAAACTCACCATATTTCCAGATAATTGAACTGTACGGATAACCGCCGAATGGGCAACTGATGATAAAAGTCTTTCCAGATAAAACTGTAAAGTTACTTAAGGGTCTCACAAATAGTGGTCCATACACATTTAATCTCTGAGAGTGGCTTTTCTGTCCTGCGTAATTTGTAGCAGTGCAGGTATAAACTCCACTGTCACCCACATCAGCTGATGTGAGATTTACGTAGCTAATGACATCGCCTTCTGTGGTAGCATATGTATTTACCACCGTTCCTGCTCTACTAGAAATGGGCCATATTCCGTCCAGAATCCAAGTTATCTGTGGAAGAGGGTTGCCTACAGCAACACATTTCAGCGATACAAAAGAACGAGGATGCACCGTCTGTTCTTGATAAACATATCGAAACTCTGGTACCAGATCTATAAGTAATAAAATTTTATTTTAAAAAATCCGATTAATTCTATAAGAAAAAGTAGCTTTTAAAACTTTATTTTTATAAAAAGACTAATTTTTATCAGTATTTAATCTTTAATGCAGCATTAAATTATGTTATTTGTTTTTAAAGCATAAATATTTTAAACATTTCAACGTTAAAACTTTATATATCTTGCAGGTAAATAAATATTCGATTGAATATATATATATATATATATATACCTATATATATATACCGTTGAAAGCAATAAAACAGAAATATAATATTATTTTCGAGATTTTCAAACCTTCTGAAATATTGAATTTTCAATTCTACCTCCAATAACAACAGAAGCAGATGCTTGAACTGAATTCGTTTCTCCATACACAAAGCATTGATATATTCCAGCATCCTGACGCTTCACTTGGCTGATTTCTAGAAGTGTTGGAGAAAGAAACTTCAGTCGACGACTAGTTGGAAGGAAGTTCATGTCTTTTCTCCATACGACTGAGCCGACAGGACGTCCTGTGATAGAACAGTTCAAAGTTACAGTTTTTCCGACATCCACTCTTTGATGGTCTGGTATAAGGCTGACAATCAGAAGCTCTGTAAGGCAAAAAAATTTTAACTTTATTATCATCTTTTTTTAAATTAAAAAAAACGTATATTTTATCCAGAATAGTTCGAATATATTTTATAAATTCGAACGAACGAATGTATAAGTAAATAGATACGATTTCGTATACTTTAAGTAAAAAAGTAATGTTAAATTTTAACAATTTATTTTTATCTATATAATATATTTAATAATAAACATGTTTAATGTATAAAGTTGCAATTACGACCTTCAACAAAAAGTTCAATTTCTGTTCGATCTTCTCCCACGCTATTGCTGACAACACAAACATATTTTCCACTGTCCTCTGGCATAACTCTTTGGATGAGCAATACACCATCCTCCTGTCTAATCCTTTGATTGATTTCTGCAGGAGTAAGTCCCCCTTGTTCCTTATACCAACGATAAGTAGGAAGTGGATACCCTTGGGCAATACACACCAAAATGGCTTGGGACTGCCGAACAGGTACAGTTAGTTTAGTGCTTCGAGAAATAATCCTGGGCAGCTGGCTGTGATGGGGTTCTGTAACACGAAACAAAAGTTATTGTAACATTAGATATCTTCTCTTGAAATATTACATAGTTTCTTTCTCTCTTAGGAGAAACATTACGTGTTTCTAGATTCGCAATAACGTTATTGAACTATAGTGAGACAAAAGTTTAATATAAGACATTGGATCTAGAAATTTTAAGGTTGATTTACCTGTAACTATGACTTTTGAATATTTTATACTGCTCTTTTTTTCTCCTGTGAGAATATTCTCTGTGTGACATCTAAAACTGTAGGAACTATCTCTGTTGTCCACTTTTTTTATATATAAATCTCCCTTATTAAATATTCCGTATCGACCTTTAATTTATCAAAAATATATCAAATTATACCGTATATTTTATAATATTTAATAAATTTTAAATCGACATTTTTAATAATAAAAAATAAAGCAAATATTTTTAATTTTCTAACATTTTCGGCTATCTATGCGGGAACGAACATGTAAAGGAATCGTTTTTAAAATTTACATTCAACAGTGTTCCAAATATGGATCAGTAGCGTGCAATTGCAATAATATAAATAAAGTATACAAAAATATATAATACATAATAATATATCATTAAAAATATAAATAATAATAATAAACTTTGAATTCGTTGATTATATAACAAAAAATTACTGTGTAGTTTTGTCCCCGTAGTTTTTATGGTATATTATTATGTATTATATATTTTTGTATACTTTATTACTATTATTTATTTATGTTATTGCAATTGTACGTCACTGATCCATATATGAAACGCTGTTAAATTTAAATTTTAAAATTTTAACATTTTTTAAATACGCAAACATTATTTTAAACATTTTAACATTTAATACTAATTTATTATTTGATTTAGAAATTTTGCACAAAGAAAATATATTTAGAATTTTTTTTTCAATTTAAAAAAATAAGTAAATATTTTATAACAGTTTTAGTCTATAGTATAAGTGCATCCCGCAAGTCGGCAGTAATGCTTTTCTTATGAGACTATTGGACTAATCTGGATACATTCTCCGATATATAAGTTGACATAGTGGCACAAGTGAAGGATGTAAATGGTGATTGTTAGATTCTATCTCTACAAAACCATTACCGTCTCCTGTCGTGGGAGTTATAAAGAAACTGTCATTCCTTTCCCAATGGGATACACGAACATAATCGCTGACAAAACTAGGGATAGGACACCTGAGCACTGCCATGTTGCCTCTAAGAACAAATTCGTCGAAGGATCTGATCTCATAATTCTGTAAGATTACTAGAAAAATCAGAAAAAATATACATCAATCGATAAATAATTTAATAATTAATTTTAGAAACAAATATACATAGAAGTAAAATTTAAAAAAAAATAGTTGTAATGTAGCATATGTGGAAGCATTAAATAATAAATTTAACATCAATAAATAAATATTTTATATGTCGTGAATAATATTTTAACAATTTTTAAGTTAAAATTTATTCTCCTGAAAAGTAAATATATATATATACTTTTTAATGATATACTACTTCAATTATCTCGTTGTTATTCACTTTGTAAAAAATGATTAAATATTTGAAAAAATATATAATCATTTTTTATGCATTCGTGTTTATCTTAAGGATAACAAATAGCGTGTTTTCGTATATGAAAAGAGATTATTGAATGCAAAATTTCCTGTATAGAATAAAAATAGAAGCAATTATCAACATGAAAGGGACGATAATACAAAGACACTTGTAAATAATTAAAAACTGATTAATTCAATGAATAGGAAAGAAAAATTACACGGTAGGAAAACATTGAAACGATGTCTAATATTAGAGAGAGGGACTATATTGGATAGAGAAAGAAAGAAAAAAAATAATTTAGAAAAGAATGACAAGGATAATGATTATACAACAAGAGAAAAGAGAAAGAACTGGATAGAAATGAGAATAACTCGATTATAGAACAAGCGAAAACAGTGCAATTTTAGGTTGAGTAGTCCTATTAGATTAACGTATCCAACACATCCAAGTTGGTTTTACAGAAAAAGAGATCAATTTATTATTTTTTAAAAAAGATTACGTATGAAAACAATATTTTTATAGGCAAAAAGGCGTAGAAGAATGAAAAATTCAACTTATTAATTTCTAAAATAAAACCGCAATTTATTTATTTTTTTATTATTGAAAAATTGGATATACTTTTTTCTTTCAACACACAAAAAAGATATATATATACACATATAATGAGGATCGAAAAAGAATAAAAAAATAGAAAAGGAAGGTTAATAATAAGAAAATAAAAGAAATGTTAGAAGAAAAATTTAATTGATAAAAAAATAGTAAAATTTTTGAAGAGATTATCTATGGAATTGTTATTATCCTTAGAAAGTTGACAGATAATTAGAGGAGACAAGAGAAATTTTTATCTTTTTAAGACTTCTTATAAATTATTTATTAATAAAATACACACTGAATAAAAAAAGTGTGCAACTGATAAACTTAATAACATTTAAAAATTAACAATAAATAGTTTAAATGGAAATTATAACATTGTTCAGATGGCTTCAACAAAAATTTAACTCATGCGAAAGTTTAATACATAGTTTATTAATTGGAATACATTATACAATTTAATTAATACATTATAGGAAATTAAGTGTATTTTAATTATTTTTCTAATTGTTTCTCGTGTCAAAGGTTCTCATTTAAAGAGAATGAAAGACTGGCAAATCAATTGCTATCATTTATTCACAAAGTTCATAACTTGCATTATCGTAAATAATTTATATAATATAATTTTTGGAAATGTTTATAAAAGTAGTAAAGGGTGAAAGTTTATAGATATAAAATTTTTTATGTTTTTTTTAAACGAGACATTTTATAATATGTGTATAAATCCGGGTGTATACCAGTGATACGATAAGGAAATAATTAAGAAAAAAAAAAATCCTTATTTTCCCCTCATGATTCGATACAGTGTTATCTTCTCGACTTAAACAGTAATAAAACTCTTTTTATTATTACTTTAATATACATTTACTAGCTATAATAACGTTTTGCATTGGAAAAGATGGTCGAGTTAAAGCAAATCTAACGTGGGAATCATATAGAATTCCTATATAAACATTTATTACTACTTTAACTAATAATGATACAGAATGGATCGTAATAAAAAAAAATCTTTTAGACTCTTCAACGTTGAGTAAAATATTTGAAATTATCGAAAATAAAAGTAAATTACAAATGATCGTAAAAATTATAGATGAGAAGAAGTCATAAATGATAAAATAAAGAAAGATTTATAACCGGTGCCATCATATTAAGATATAAAATATTTACAGTCTTATATACGTGAGAAAAGTAATCAGGTAGCTCACATAATAAATTTGTTGAAGAAACACTTTGACAGGCTAATCTTGTAGATAAATAAGTGGTTTAATTCAAATACACATCGCAATATTAGAAAATAAAAACATAATAGAGCTCAGTTTGTTGTTATAACTGAAGCAAATGATACAATATCTATAAGACTCTGCTGTATCCATCAATATATTCTAACATAAAAAATAACTGTAATAAATCAAATTATATGGCAAAATATAGAGCTCAAATTCGATATATATCATATAATAAGTCAGAAGAAGGAAGGGTCACTATAGAACTATCAATAACTTTTTCTACCGCGTGTCATGGACCGAACGAACATATTGAAGCGCTTTTTTTTCATTGCATATTCATGTAAATTAACCTTATGTGAGTATTTAAATGGTTATTTGAAGTTATTTATTATCTCTATAAAATTTATAAGTTTAAAATCGAACCTGGCCCTATCAGTCATTTTTAGTCATCAGTCAACTTTTCAGATTCAACAAAATTTATTGTATCTTTCAAGGAGTATAATTTTTTATTTTATGCCTTTTACTTGTGTAGTTATTTTTTAAAATTTTCTTTCCATCTATTTTTATAAAAATTCATATGATTAAATAGAAAATTTATTCATTTAAACAGCAAAAATTATTTATCGATGTTCGACAAAAATTTACGTAAGTAAATTGTTATATAAAGTATATAATACAATATTATGAAACAATTTAACGATAGCAATAAATAAAAATAAAATATCAATAATTTAAGAATTTATTAAGCTGTATATAACATTATTATTAATATAATATTATACTTAAAAATTAATTTGCTTTTATTGATAAATAATACCTTTCAACTTTTCATTAAAACGTTTATTAATATTTAATATAAATTTACAAAATAAGAATATAGATATAAATTATTATATTATTAATAATGCGCCAAAATAGTTATATTGACATTAAGTGAAGTTATAACTTTATATGCCAATACTAGAGGATAGACTTTATAAATTTTCGAAAGCTACCAGCCTTTAAGGCATATTACTTTATTCAATACGAATTCATGAGTAAATTATTATTTTGTTATAAGGGTTATATTTAATAAATAGCTAAATATAATAAATTAATAAAAATAAAACAACGTAGCATTTTTTAAATTTATATAATGCAAATTATGTATTTTTGACTGTTTTCATATTAATATTTAATTAATTTTATCGCAGTTTTGTATCGTAAATCTGAGATTATACAGTAATTTTTAGGATTTAGTCGAATTTCTAAACCGATTTAATACCTTAAAGTCGTTAAAATAACAAATTATTCCCCGAAAAAATAGAGCGTGACGATAAATAAAACGTTTCAGAAAACAATATTTATTTCTGAAACAAAGAAAAGACTAAAGTTAAAATGTAAATAGAAATTTATTTGTAAAATTGTTATATGTTTACTCTAATAAATGGAATATTTTCAGATTTTAAAGGTTAGATTTAAGAAAAATATAAACGTTTTTCTTATTCTGCACCTGTAATAATCTATTTCTTTTTTTTATATAATATAATATCAACGTTTTAATGGCTTCTACTAAAATTATCTTGAAATGAAAAATAAACATTTTTATTAATTTTATGATCCATTATAAGCTTATATATATTTTGTATAGGCGTATGTTTAAGTCGTAATATAAAACATAAGCATGATATATTGCACTTAAATAAAACAGTATTTAAATATTTAGAACGAAGAATGATTTGAACCATTTTTTTCGCTCTAAATATCCTAAGAAAAATACATATTTAAATATGTTTAACTATAAATAAAGCCTGTAGAAAGATACAGAAATTTGTTTATAGTCTTTTTATTTGGTTGTTATCCTTAAATTCGTATTAATTTTTAAATTAATCTTATTAAATTGAAGTGAATTAATACTATGCTTACAGTGTTAATGTAGTTATTTTATATTTTTATAATGATAAAGCATTAATTTTTAACTACTTAAATAATGATGTGTATTTTATAGAAAAAAATTACAATAAAAAAATAATGATTAGAAATACTTGAAAGGTAGATTTTTCTGAAAAGAAGGATGCCAATTGTTGTAGACAGATACTTTTTCAACTTATATTTAAATAAATGTATCGCATAACAAGGCAGAGACGGGAAAAGGAACAGCAAGAGGCAATTTAAATAAATATACGAAAACAACACTAGATCTTGTCATTACTTATTTATTTTTTGTTATAAAATTATATAATGATCTTAAATGATTTATAACTGTGAAAATAATCACATTAATTAGAGTCTAATAGTATACAAATGTCAACTTTTTAACATAAATTAACTGGTGTAATGAAGATCATTACTCATATTTTTATATTTTAATAATTGTATAAATATTTTTCTTATTTTTAAATCATTATTCCAAACGGAGAAATGATAAATTAGACAAATACATATTTTAAAATATAAGAATTAAATTTTTTAAAATATAGTTTAGGTTATAAGGTTAAAAGTTATTATTATTTTACTTATAAATTGATAAGTATGATACATATTAATATGTTAACCATGCCATTGGGAATATTAATAACTTATAAAATGGATGATTTAATACAAAGTATTAATTTTAATTTTAATTAAACTTTAATATTGTGAAAGTATTACGACAAGGAAAGAGTTTTATTAGAAGAGATTAAAGTATTAAAGTCTAAAAATAAGATTTTGAATTGACAAGGGAGTAGATAATTTATTTAAATAAAATTTCGAAGATTTTCTCCAACTGAGATTTAAGAAAAGAATAATATTACCTGACAGTTGCGATGTAGTTAAGATTTAAATCTCAAAAATTGAGAAAACAATCTTTCTTTGTTGTTTAGAGAACATTTCAATTGCTTGATTCGCATATGTTTTTAATGCTTCGTTAATGATCACAAATGGGTTTTAATATTAAAATATTAACTCCTAACATAGATTAAAATTTAGATAAATAAATTAAATGATTCAGAAAGTTTGACATATTTTTACTCGTTATCCTAAATGAATATTGCATTTATTTTTGTAATTATGCATTTGTTTAATTACATGTAAAATTCCCAATACAAAGAAACAAAAGTTTTGTAATTATTAAAAATACAACCAACGGTTTCATTAACTAAGGAACAAAGTAATTTTTAAAAGAACTTTTTTTTTGAAAATTTCAGCGTAAAAGTTTGCTTAAAAACATGTACTTAAACAGCACATTTATTGAGAATATTTACGAGAAAATTTATTTTTAAGAATGTAAGAATAATTCGCATTCAGAATCACATTGCAAAAAAATGAGTCAAAACAGAGTGCACCTCAGAGAGCAATAAATGCCTCGCAACATTGTTTCGTGCTGTTTTCCAGACTGTTCAGTAGTATTTGGAAATAATGTCTGCCATTCCACTAAAGCATTTTTAAGTTGCTTTAGATTTTTTGAGTAGATTATAGCAACACGCTAATAAAACAATCCTTCAGCAGAAGTGAGATTTTACAGAAATAGTGCGGATATTGTGTACTACTAAAACTATTTATTTCGATATATTGTTTGCTATCTTAACTTGAAGAGTTTGGATATTATCCTCAATTAAGAATAAAATTAGCTTTGTAACACAAGCAGGAAGTACAAAATACTTGTAGGGTATGGAATCGCCTAGGCAAGCGATTTCCGCCCTGTTTTAATATAACGAACTTTCGGGACGGGATAACCGTTAGGAACGGCCGTTAGAAACGACCGTTAGAAGAACCGTTGAGTTTCAAGCCGACGACAGACGGACGATTGGCTGGCGAGAAATGACCGTTGGCCGGACGTGGTGGAAACATTCAAATTTGATTGGCGGACGATTCAAACGCCGGACACTATTTAAGCAGTAGTTTTGGCGGGAACAGAAGTTCGTATCGGGATCGGCTGAGCTCGTATCGGGAAGATCGGATCGGATCGAATTAGGATCGTTGTTACCGAAGTTCTAACTGTCTCTCTCGTTGGACGCAACGGAAATCTGGGGAAAGTAAACCCCAGTGTTTTAGTACGAACTTGTTCCTGACTTGGATGTGTTGTTAATTATAAGTCTGCTTGTGGAGGTCGTAAGGAGTTTCTTTCGATGAACTTGCACGGGAATAGTCGGTTGTCGTTGGATTAGTGTTTGTGCATATTTAATTGTGACTCTAATTTGTATTATTTTGTACATTTATATTGTAAATATAAACTTTGTGTTTCGTTAAACCGACTGAGTGGTTATTTTGAACATTACTATACTGATCCTGGATGAACATTAATACAATTAAAGAATATCATATTGAGATCTATGCAGTCATAATAAAAACATCTTGTGCCAATACGTTCAAATTATACACCAATCTCTAAAAGTGGATGTAGAAGCATGCAATCATTCTAAAGCCTACAGTTTATTTTAAACAACAAATTAGTAATTTTAAAGAGCAAATATACTGTCCTTCTATACAATCATTTTAAAGAACAAATTTGAACTCGTTTGCAAAGAAAACAGAACTCTCATGAGTCTAGTTGACATGAAGTGAAATCAAGAGGCCTTCTCTTGTGTCGAGGAGTTGAGGGAACACACACATCATTAGTTTCCTAGTACAAAAACCATATGAACCCTCTTGCGTACTGTTAAAGAAGAAACTATTGTCCCCAATGCTGTTAAGAGACTAGAACTCAAGTAACTAAGTTGACAATATCAGATCTATAAAACCTATCATCCTCAGATCAAATGTTTTTACGAGGTCTGTTGTCTTCATTTTTGAACATATAATTGAATATATTTGTCGTCCTCTACTGTTAAACCACAGAGATTTTCTGCACAGAATTTCCAAGTTGCTGTATTCACCTACTACTTACAAAGAATTTGGATCAAACAAAATTAAGTTACTATCTCAGCATGATGTGAAAACCATGAATTCTCCAGAAGACATCTACTTTACATATGATATTTTCAGATTATTCTACAAGTTCTATTTATTGATACTACTTGATTGCAAACAGACATAAGAGCATTGTCAAATCTCTGTTATTCGCGTACCTAGTCATTTAATATTAGTTTAAGTTTAATATTATTACAATAAAAGTCGACGTCATTATCTGATATTTGACTTAATTTATACTGTGAATATTTTGGAATTTCTTTAAATTCATTCTGTATATAAAAATCCTTATATACAGAAATCAATCTATTAATGTATGACATAATGAGATCTATTAGCTTAGAAAAATACAGAAAATTTTATCTAAAATATAGTAATTATAAAGAATGTTTCTATCAGCTAAGTACAAATATGCATTAAATTATATAATTTAAAATTGCAAATTCTAATATTAAAATTGAGATAGAAATGCCAGAAAACAAGACTTAAAGTAGTATAAAATAAACAGATAGAATTTTTAATTTCGTTTTATGTTTATCTTTGGCGTTATAAAAGAACAATTTTAATGATTTTAAGCAAGATTAATTACAAAATTTCCAAAAGTTATAAGACTAAATATATTAAAAATTCAAAATTAAGTTCTAAAATGGGTCATAGAGAAGAAAAGTTAAAGTGAAACAATTAAGAATAAAATGGGTTAAAGATAAAAAAAAAAGTTCAGGAAGTAAGCAAAAATAGGTTGGATGTAGAAAACTAGAAAAGACAGCAGCTGTAACTTGAAAAGTTTATTTTAAGTACTTTAAATTTTTAATTTCTCGTATTTGGCTAAACAGTTTTATCGAATAACATGAGAATAGGATAAAAAGATTACAAACTAAAGTAAACTAAATAGGATCAACAGGATTAAATAAACTTCAGGGAAAATACAAGAATCAAATCCATGACACTTCTCTAAGTCACCTCAATATCTGATAGATTGCAAGAAACTATACAGGATAGTTTCCTGCAATTTATCAGATAGTTAAAGAGAAACTCTGAAGAGAAAATCGATCAAATTAAAGAGAGCAAGAGCCTTATCTATGCAACTAAACTTTTATTATACTCCACCGGAAATTGCCTGGAAAAGGGTTAAGTTTCCTTTTTTTATTTTTTCGTGGATCTTCTTTCTTTCTGCATCTTAAAAATAAGAAGATGGATATGAAAAAAGTCTTAAATAAATCCGAATTAAAACATGGCGATCATCATCTAAGTAATCGCAAAAAATTATCAATTTTTTCTTAACATTCAGCTTTGAAGTATTAAATTTAATTAATTGAATTAACTCTTCTCGTCTAAGAACTTTACTTATTTTTTTCGGCTTAATTAAAATGACAGCTAACGGTTTGAATTTTTAAATAAGTTATAGTTTTTGTAGCTGGTTTTATAACACGTTACTCGAATTCAAAGTATGTAGATAAAATTAATTATACTTTTTTCTCTATTTAAAGAGTAGAAGTAGTGCTTCATTAAGATTTTAAATCTTAAGTAAATCCTAGTTTATTCTTAATGAAGCATTAACTTAGATATATATATATATATATATGTGTGTGTGTGTGTGTGTTACCTGGAGGCTAGAATCTTAGATCTGGAGTTTGCCAAGTATTAGGACTAAAATAGCTATACATCTGAGAGGAAAAAGTAAGTAAAGATTTTGAACAGTAAAGGATAATAGCCTTATAAAGTACAATAGAGACATCTGTTCACAATGCGAGTTGAGACTGACATCGCACTGAAAACAGAAAACTGTTGTTGACGAAGGAGAAGAAAAGATCCGAATAGAAAGAGAGATCAAAGTGAAGAATTATTTAGTTGTAAAGTGAAGGAGAGTGGATTGCCTGAGATATTTGATCAGTGAACTGTCAGTCAACTAAAGCAAACAGAGCGTGACAAACAGAAGTGGACGTTTCCGACGTCTGAGGATGCATTTAACAGGAAATTAACTTTTAGCGAGTTGGAGAAGGACCAAACGTCTCTTGCTAGAGGGATTCAATCAATAAACCAGCATCCACTACAAGTGGCTCGGATAAGAAACAATCAAATAACACATATACAATTCTGTATTTCTGTGCTTGAGTGTTTATCAAAACTTTCTCATTTTTGTTAAATGCTTTTCTATCTTTTAAACATTAACAAGTAACGGTCTTCGATGTAACGTAGCCAATTTTACTTTTATTTTTTTTTAATGATGTTAAATTAAAGTACAGTACAGTACAATGCCTCCAGTAACTATGAACTTAGGCAAGCGATATCAAGTCGTAATAATTTGTTAAGAAAATAATAAAAATTTGTTGAAGATCTAATAAGAATTACTTTTAATACTTCAGAAGGAGAGTGAAATATTGATAGAAATTTTCAAGTATTTGCAATTCTGCTCTATCTCTTATATTTGTATATTTTTCAACAACTTCATTAGAATTTTAAATGAACTCGTTGATATAAACATAAATAAAATTTTAAATTATTAATACATCAATATCTATCTATATGTATGTATATTCATATATAAAATACATATAAATCTACATTTTGAAGCAGAAAGCGATGAGATTATTGGTATTTTCCACGATATTATTGCTGTTTTAAATAAAATCGAAATCATACTTTAAATCTAGCCATGATTCTTGCGGAACTGTCAGCTTGTGTTATTTTTATAAACTATCATTTGTCATCCTATATATAAACATATACCACAAGCGTACATAGCATTCAGTTTTCTACAACACCGTTTACTGTATATGTGAATAGAATTGTAAATACGATTGGCTAGCTTTTTGATAGCTGTCTTTCAGTTTGGATGAGAAAACCGTGTTCTTTTGTCACTGTAAGCGGAGCGATTGTCTGCTTGTTAACATTCGATGCGCGTCTTTGAATCGTTCTGCTTCTAGATTCGTACAATCAATACTTACAGTCAAACAGTCTGACAAACGAAAATTCTATCAGACAAAACATAAGAAGTTTTTTCACATAATCATCAGTTAAAGCATTATCGAGTCAACTGTTCATGAAGATATATCCAAACTATCGTGTACTTACCACGTTTGATAATAAGATTACTTATCTAAGATTTATTTAGATACAGGCTATAAAACGGTTTTCTATGTTTAGAAAACCCTTATCTTATCAATGGCTTTTTCTTATATCTTAACTTCGATTCACTGCAATATTTTAACCTTCTTGAGCTGTTCTATATTTGTCCGTTTGGTGATTGCAAAGTTCAAAGTAGGTAAGAAAATCGATGAGAGTCGACCAATAGTATCATTCATTTTTAGTTCAATTCTCCGTGTTGTCTTTTTTGACAAAGGCGTAAATATTTCTCAATTGTATAGCAATTTTTCTCAGCAAAGAATTAGATATGTTGTCAAAGTTAAGAAATTGGATTTTTCTTGCTAAAAATAAGATTTCTGTTTTTTTTTATTTTATTTTATTTTATTTTATTTTATTTGTCTGTCGACTGCAACTGTGACAACACAGATCTGTCAGCATGAGAATCTACTTTAAAATTTCCATTTGATTTTCCTCACGACTTTAAAATATTAGCTTAACTCTCGATTCTTTGGGTTAGAAATTCGAGTTGTTCTCTTTTTGTTTT
Organism: Centruroides vittatus; assembly: GCF_030686945.1. Lineage (NCBI taxonomy): Eukaryota > Metazoa > Arthropoda > Arachnida > Scorpiones > Buthidae > Centruroides > Centruroides vittatus. The sequence continues at coordinate 2,554,754 of NW_027122643.1, forward strand.
TATTAAGTATACTTAACTATATATATAACTTAACTTCGATTTTAGGTTAGCTTAATTAACAAGTGTTTAGGTTTTGGTAAAAATAAGAAGAAAAACAAAATAAAATGTATATTTGTTAGCTTTAGGAATGCACAACAAAGAAGAATAATGTTGTACCACCTTCTTCGTGTTTTCCTAAAATTGACGTTTTCAGCTTTTTTTTCGAGTCGTCAAGTGTTAGTTTTTTTTGTTTAACTGGTTTGTTTTCTTCCAATATTTACAAAAACACAGTAAAAATACGTTAATTTAATAATAATTCATTATATAGAAAAAAAACCCTCCATTTAATCATTTTAATTCATTACTTCCAACTGAAAAATTGTTTTAATTTTATTAATGCTGAAAATGTACGTATACACACACGAATTTTAACCGTTTTTTACACATTTTAATTACATTTTTTATGTAGAAATTTTTTTAAAACTCGACAGCGTTTCCGTTTTAAAAAGCATCGTTTTAATTTAGCACAGCATGGTTAAGATAACATTTATTTGGATAGATACAGTTCTAAATTACATGCACAAATTGGATGCTCTGCGAGGTTCCTCTTTAATGACTAAAGATCTGCATTGATTTGTACGGAATCTGTGATTAAAAAAAAAGGAAAGAGGGGGAAAAAATCTTAGTTACAGAATTCCGTTTAAGGAAGAAAAATAACTTGATGTGTAAGCTTTAAGTTCTGTTTTGTTTCTAAGTGATTGAACGCAGATATACTATATTAAATATCCTTTTAAATAATATCTTTTAATATTATTAGTATCAATTTTGAATAGGAATTCCTATATGATTAATAACCCTAAGGATAATAGCATATAATTAAAATTCGCTTATATATAAGCGAAATTTTACTGAATTTTCGATATTTCTATTCTTGAAAAAAATGGACAGAAATTATAATCTAATTCTATAATTATTATTAATTTAATTAATATTAACAACAAAATTTAATAATAATTAATTAAAATTGTGAGTTAAAGTTACTTTAAATAATTCTTTTTAAAATGATTTTTGTTGAATTTTAGTAGAACAGCGAATGTATAAATTTATAAGCGATAAATTTAATATTTTAAACAGATTTTTCACTGAACAAGAATGTGTTTGGGTATTAATAATCATAATTTAAATGTGTTTGAGAAATTAATAATCACATTCTAGCTCATGGCATTAAATATCTAGCAATGTAATTTATTCTACACGTCAACATTATTGAGATTTGGCTCAAATCTCACTTAACTAACTCACTAATGATAATGGTTGTATATGTATTAGTTTATATAGTTATAAACTACTTATTTATATAGAAAATAAGTTAAAATTTAAGCATATTAATGGATTATTTTTTATAAAAATTTTCGTTTTTATCATTTAATTTAAGTGCTTTTATATAATAACTTTTTGCCGAGTTTTTTCAAAGCTCTCTCACTAAAAGTGGTTCATTTCATTTATTCAAATTATGTCTTTATTACATTTTTTTGATTTGATTCAACATAAGAAGAGTATATATCTACCAACGATAATATTTTTATGAAGAAAGCATTGTCATAATTGATATACAGTAAACTCTTGATATAGCGATCACTCGATATAGTGGCCCTTACTATTCTTTATGTGCATAGTGAACTCTTAGCCCAGTCCTTTGAAAATTTACCGTATCGAGAACTTACTATATTTTTACAATATTATATACCGTCAAACCTCTGAACAACGTCGACTGACGGAAACAAAAATGTCCGTTGTTTGGAGGTTATTTCGTATAAATTTCAAAAGAGAAGTTTTGAAATTTATACGAAATAACCTCCAAACAACGGACTCCAAACGTTTCTGAAAAATTGGCCATTATAGGGGGTGTCCGTTATTGGAGGTAGCCCTAACATATCCAAATTTTAGATCTGTTAAATATAAAAAATACACAATTTCTAGTAGTATAAAAGGCCTGAAAATATTTCTAAAGACTCGAAGAAATGTTTTTCTCACAGATTTTATTAATTCAAAATATTTTTTTAAAAGTTTTTTATTTAATACATTTTATATATAAAGTGCGAGAATCAAAGTTTAAATAGTTTATTCCGTCTTTAGCACCAAATTCTCTGAGATAGAACAATTTAATTTTTGAAAAGCCTGAAAAAGGCAATCAAAACAAATGCATCCTTTTCTCTTCTACTCCCAAGTCATCTATTTTTTCTTGTTTTTTTAGTTTTTCTTACAATTCATACAGAATTGTTTAAACTTTTTACAATTCCCATTCCTGTAAATTTTTATCTTTACTGCCTGCATTTAACCAACTAAAAAAGGATCCATCAAAAACAAACCACATAAATATCTTTTTCCCCAAATTTGATGAACTAAAAATCTAATATTTTAATAATATATCGAAAACTTTCTCTTAGAAAAAGTTGGTTTGTAGTAGATTAAACCAATTTTCAGACGGAAAAAAGAAAAAAAAAAAAAAACACTAAAAGGAACTAATTAGGAGTAGAATTGATGACGTCACGAAATTTGCTTCGTTATCGGTTTCTGTTCGATTCTCTGAGGAAGGAAAAATTTTCTGAGCCCAGGAGAATTTCATCGTTATAATAAAAATTGAAAAATAAATTAAATTAAATCATTTTCTTTATTTTTAATACAGAATTAAAAGATTATTTGATCAAACATATAAAATCATTACTTATAATTATGATATTCCCTCATCAATTAACAACTTAATTTCATTTTAAATTTGGTTAAAAACGTTAATACTTTACATATTTAAATGGTTAATACGTAAAAATAAATTAAAATTAGATTATTAATTAACTAGATATGACTATTCAAGCTAAATAATACGTTCACAGATGATATTTAAAAGCAGTATAATTGAAAGATTGTATTATACCTTTTATGATAATTTTATACATAAGTAATCGTAATAATGACGAAGAAATTTACTTAAAAATCGATATTTTTGTATTAAAAGTTTAAATTTTAATATATAATATATTATTTTAAAGAATTTCTGATGTTTACGATTGAATTTACATTAATTTAATCGTAAATATGAAAAATGCTTCCGTTTTCAAACATTTCAAAGTGTTTCATACCCTCTGAGGCATATAGTAGTGTCAAAAACAGTTATTATATGAGACATTCAGATAAAAAACATAACATTTTACATAAATCTTGAATGGGAAGTTTCCGTGCTACAATAGCATATCAGCAAAGAGCACAAAACTATATGATTTTTACGAGTTTTGTTCTTTCTTGTTTCATATATAAACACTTTCGACTGATAAAACATTAAATAGTTGAAGTTTAATCACGACTTTCTACAGATTAAATAGCAATTATTCAATCGAATCTTTCTTTTACTAAGTCTGAAAGAGGCTGCAAGGCTTTTGCTAGAAGTACAACTGATATGGAAGTCGTCAACATATCGTAAAATCTTTCTTTATAACTCAGAAAATTCCTCTCAAAAAACCAAGGAAATCGTATGATGAATGAGTTTTCACATTCCACTGTAGATGTCGTGATTATTCAAACAGTTTGAAGATGCAGGCTGAAACGGATGAAAAACGACAGGATTTCTTGAAGGGTCAATCATTCTAAATCTACACATCTCTTCAGTGGCTGCAGTTTGTTCCCGTTTTGGCAACTGCGCAGAGAATGGCAAATCGAGTCCACCCACAGAGAACTGAATAGCTGGTTATTTACTGCCTCTAGTCGACTTCTTTCATATCCCCCTCTGCATTTATCTCTAGAGTCTATTTACAGTCGCTATCAAATAGAGAAGAATACGGACACCCTATGGCTTTGCACTAGAGATGAATCGCTTCTGTCCTTTCCAGTCCAAAAAGACAAAAAAGTCAAGTAGTAATGTTGTCATTGTGTGCAGCTGTTTCTATAAATAGGATAATTACTGATGTATCTTTATATCTCGTATCATTAAAAACACAAGAAGCATGGTTGTTCACTATCATAACATTGATTAATTAGGTACATTTTAGAAGGATACATATACTTATCAAAAGAAAATCCATTCTTTATCATCTATTATATCTCATAAAACTGTTAAAATCGAAATTTTTCCACGCTATTTATCATTAAATTCTTCTTAAAATTATATATAAATATTTATGTAAGAACAAATTCTTTTAATATACTATTAACTATTAACTTTTTTCTTACTTAAGAAAAAGCATTTTTAATTAATTGTAATTAAATTTTATTCTATTTCTAATTAATTTAAATATTTCTTTACATATATTATTCTGTGATTATTTTTCATTAATTTCTCCTTAATATATATTATTTTCACATATTAATTTATTCGAAATGTGATGAAGAGATTAACGATAATTAGAATAAAAGCATATTGGACATTCAATCATTATTTATAGTATATTAAATATGTATATGTAATTCATTATAAATAATATATTAATAGGAAACATGCTTTCTGTTCTAATTATTAGTCAGTTTTCCTTTGTATTCATATAGAAATATAATTATATTTTTCGTTAAATTTTATATAAATTTTTTACTAAATTCTTAAATAAGTATTGATAATGAGATTATAAAATTTTACTAATATTTATCACTGAGTCTACACCGTACAACACATTTAAAATTTTTTTTTACTATAAATATCATTAATTTCTCCCTTTGCGCCTATAAGTAAAAAAATTTAAATAATTTAGAAAGAGAGAGATGCAATTAAAAAACGTTAGTTAGAAAACTCAATTAGACTTCATTTAATCTTAGTAGAAGTGTATTTGCTCACTTGCACCTATAAATATTTAAGTACGAAAGATGCAAGTGAGGAAAGCATATCCCTAATGCCATTAGGCATGTGCCAAATGTAAATAACCTCAATACATTTAGTAAGCATAAAGAAAAATGATGAGATAAATGTTGATAAAATCTTATATTTTTTGAAATGTATCGATATGATTTGAGTAAAGAGTTACAACTGAATAATTATCGAAACGATCAAGATTTAAAATTGTAACATTATCACATCTATCATTTATAACAGGATACCAATTATATCTTTAAGGATGATATTCATACAAGAGTAATTCTGCCTCTAGAGATCATTTTTCATCTTTTCATACTTGATGATGTTAATCATTTGAATGATATTACTTCATAAATATTCTCTTCAATTGCAAAACAGCTTAAAAATGAGTTTTAATAGGAGAAAAATTTCTCCACCCATCTCAATTTACAATACTTTTGATATATCTGCTTTTATCAATATTTTCTAATAATTGTTAAATTTGCAAAAATGTATGAAAAATTACCGAATAAACTATTTAATCATAATAAAGTAAAGCAAATTTAAGATAAGAATCGTTTTATAGGGATTTAATATGAAAATTTTTTACTTTATTTTTCTCTAGTCTTGATACATTAGATAAGTAAAATTAAAGAGAAGGTTATTTTTATCGATAATCAGAAACACAAAGCTAAAGCTTACAACTTCTTACAGCTAGAAATTATTTTTAATAACGTTTGATTAATGTAATTTAACTCGAGTAATTACTCAAGCTGCTGAATTTCATTTAAAGATAAACTTAGATTAATATTTTATCAATCAGAAAGTTTAATTTAAATGCTAAAAATTAAGAAGGAAAAAAAATAATGCAAAGATAATCACACGCGATCTGAATTTTTATATAATTTACTTAACGAAAAAATAAACCATTATTATAATTAAAAAACAATAAAGATTTTTTTCCTTTATTTTAAATAAAATTTTAATAAATGTACGTTTAGAAAAATTGAGTGAAACGTGCAACAATATTCAAAGTTTGTTCTTTGTTTTTTTTTTCCTTCTTTTCTTTTTCTCTTATTGACTTTTTGGTAGAGTGATTGATCCATTACTTGAAACGGTAAGAAAAATAAACAAGTTTGATAAGCTAGAAATGCAAATGAGGCGAAATACAAACTTTTACATCGTGAAAGTTGCAAAGTATGAGTGGCTCAACTGATTTATAACGAGTGTAGCGTCCTTTAACGGGTGTGAATTTATTACCGTAGTCATGATGTTGAGTCGTTATGGATGTACACAACAAGTGGCTCTGTATATCCTCTACCCTTAGATGTTATTTAAAATACTACTTTAATGAATAGTGAGAAAAAAAAACAATCTTTAATGCTTACTGAGGGAAGAAAAATAAGATGAATATCGACATCATCTCTTTTGATGGCAAAAATATATTTATTATCTACATACAGTAACCATCTACTTCACAATAAATAACCGAAGTTTACTTTAAAATGGCTTATTCTTAATGGAGATATATTAATCTCTCTTGTAAAGAAAAAAGTAAAATTTATGTCGGAGTAATTAAAATATTTTCACTCTCTAACAAATAAAACTATAAACCCTAGAGGAAATTTATAATTATTTTCAGTAATTTGAGAGATATCTATGTATATCACTTAATATTTCTCGTAGGATTTGCCATATTTAATGAACCGCTTGACAGAATTCTGTTTCTATAATTACAAGTATAAATGGTAAATTTATGCAAATATAAAATAGTAATTTGCCTGTAACTCCATAGTCTTAAAATTTACATTAATACAACTATAATTAAATTAATTGTTATTTACAATAATTACTATCTTGCTAGAGAAATTATAGATGTATAAATAAAGTTTTCGAACGTTACATTCCTTTCAAAGATATTCTCTTTAAAAAATTCCTTACACGTGTTTATTATTATGGAAAGTTGACTTACCTGCACGAACGTGAACGTCCCTGCTTCCAATAGTACCTACGATGTTTGATAAAAGACAGCGATAAATGGTATCGTGAACATCAGCACGATAATCCTCTGGACGAAAAGGTCTAAAAATTAATGTCCCATCTGCTTTTAACACCCTCAATCTACTTATTTCGTTAACGGGATCCCCGTTCTGTTTAACCCATCTCACTATAGGAGTTGGTTTTCCATCTCCACGACATCTAAGTTCTCCACCGGATGAATTGGAAAAGTCCAAACGATGTGGTGGTTCATTGAGAAATATCGGTCCCTCTACGTGTGCTTCATGACTAGACACTAAGAACAAAACATACACAAAAAAAAATATAAAAATCTAAACCTGATTTTTTTATACTTTTTTTTAATTATTAAAATTATTTAAATATTTAAAAAATAGTTTTAAAAAATCATATTTATATCGAATACATATAAAAATATTAGCGATTGGTAAACGTACCTGCGAGTAGAGCGACTATCAGAAATCGTGGTGCGTTCAACATCACACGTTATCCTCCAACCGTAGCCGATAGACGAATGTGCAGCCAGGCGATCGTGAGGCGAGACTTTAAGTGGCTTCTTCAGCCGCACCTTTACATTCGGGTCACAGTGGTGACTGAACCGGAGACCTAGCAAACAAAGCTACGGCACAAACACATTTACCGATCTACTCACGTAGCCTGGAAGAGCTAGAGTGATGAAAAGCGTGGTTGGTCAATATGTTTTCTCTGTACTCTCCCTTTCACTCAGTTCGTCCGCTCCGTATGCTCGTCCGTCCTCTTTCTTTCTTTCTTCTCTTTGGCCCGAAACTTCTCTTTTTCCGGATATTGCGCCGAGTGACTGACGCTCCAAACACACTCCGCTAATTGCCAGAGACGATGCTGACAGTTTTTCTTCCCGTTTCTCTTTCTTTTTTTTTTACTTGATGCATTGATATTTTTTCGTGATAATTTTCACTATCAATGGATAATAATGAGTGTAGCCAGTTACTATGGTAACGGATTGATGCGCTCTCTATTGAAATCAGCCGCCACCAGCAAAGTAATAGGAACTAGATGATGAAAGACTATGACAGTCATTAAAGATTAATACAGTTTCGCGTATTTCTTCAAACTTTTCCCACGTGGTAAGTCTTTGATTACTGCTGAGTCTACTACATCGGCCCAGCTCCCTTGTTCTGCGTCGATAATTGCGAATGTTGCCGTGAAAAAGAAAGATTCTGGCTGGCTCCTTTCGAATGTATCAAACCCCCCTTTTTATTTCGTCGTCTGTGTGTCTTTCTTTTTCGATAAGACAAGTAAGAAAAGGGAGGAGAGAGACGTCTTGAGAATTTTGTGATAAATGAAGGGTCTTACTGACAGTAGAGGTGCTGGCAAGGCAAAGTAAATCCCCCAGTAATCACCAGACAGACAAGAGTTGGGCTGTATTGGTGGAAGGGAGCTTAATGTCTCGCTGTTATGTCATGTGTTTGGCAGAGGCATATGTTACGAGGATTACAGTTGTGTGCTAACTAAAAGACTAATGGACAATGCACTACATGACATAAAGTACATTGTTTCTTTCTTTTTAATGTATGTTCCGCTATGAAAATTGGTCTGAGGAGAAGATTACAAATTCGCTTGTTTATCTGCTACGGCCAGAAGTAGGAAAACAATTACACATCCGTGAAGACAAATCTCTGAATAGAAAATATAACGAGTAACATTACCCATTTCATTTTTTTAAAATTCATATAAAATATAATATTAAATGTATATTTTGATATGTATATTGTATATTTTTTCTATAAAAAAATATATTCTAGATAAATTAAATTTAAATATTTAAATATAGATAAATAAAAAAGTTATACTATTTTATTTATTTTTAACATTTCAGATATTCATTCTTGAATAAAAAAAAAAGAAAAGGAGAAAGAGAGAGAGGAACGTTTTGTAATTTTAATATAAAATATTCAAGGCAAGTTCTTTCTAAAATGATCATTCGTCCATCTACGAATCAATATAATAATATATAACATGAAATATGCCGTAATGGAATTCATAGCATCTATGTTTCGAGTATTGAATAGTTTCTGCTATAAAATATTTTATATTGTCTGCCTGTTTTCAATAAAGATTTATTGCACCACTAGGCTTCAACTATGTGATAAGTCTTATCAATACGAATATAAAACTAATCCCCTTTACAACATGAAAATGTAGCATATGTCCACTTGTTCAGACTTTTATTCATAAACTATTCTTTGACTTGAAACAAAGAATTAATTTATGAGGAGTTTCACTAAACTTAATTTTATAGAAAAAGGATTTAAAGGATCAGAAATAGTTTTATTACTTCAAAATTAAATTTTTGTAAGACAAATATTTAGAAATTAGGAGTTTTCAATAGCAGTTCATAGATTATAGTGAAAGTATTCACACTGGAAAATATGTATAGTAATATTTTTGTAGGTTTACAGTTATTTTACGAAGGATGAAACATAAAATAGATTTTTAAGGATAAACTTTCCAAGTTTCTATATAAATATATGTAAAAATAAATTTGCCGAAAATCGTTTTTAAAGATGTTATCTCAAAGAATCTGAAAGAAAAGAATTGCGAAAATATTTTCAAGAAAATTTTTAAGAATATTTTTTTTTTTTTAATTTCAAATTATTAAAATTTTTTTTAATAAAAATATTTCATAAAATTAAATTATCTTCTTAATTTTATTTAAAAGCTTATTGAATTTACCAAATAAAAAAATTATATATAATTTTTTAAAAACTAATCGAAAGTTAAAAAAGAAAGTTTTAATTTAAAAATAAGGATTATCAAAAGGAAATTTTAAACTAGATTAAAAACTAAATTAATTATTAAATAATTTTAACAATAAAAGTTTTATAAAATATTAAAGACCTAATCAAAGAAAAAAAAATATAAGTGGAAGAAAGTTGCATTTACTCATATAATATCAACAATTTTCAACAACAAAGATAAACAGGAAAAAAAAAAAAGTTTTAGTTAAAGCTAATGAAGAAAGTTATGGAATTGAATATGAAATTTTAAATGTCTTCTACAATGATATGTAAGTAGCACTAGAGAATATTCTTAAGAAGCAAAGTTTTATGTGTTTCTGGATAGTAGTAACTCGCAGTAGTCGTAACAAGCGAGAAATATCACGTATCAAGCTAGGTTGAATTTAAAGTGACGTTAAATTAAATGTTAATGTAAGTTGGGTAAAAGAAAATGGAAGTGAAAGAAGACTGCAGCACTGAATTACAAATAGGTATATGATCGACGATGCATGAAATTTGGTCGAGAAATGGGCCTATCAGTATCGTGTATACTGTAATGGTTTTCAATAAGAGTTGATTAATAGCAAACCATTAAGAGAATTACACACCGTACACGCTATCTTATTACTGTATACATACTGCACAATAAAGCTTCTTTTAAAAAAAGAATCTTCCATCTCAAAGATGTTTTCAAGGGCTCTCCTGTTTTTGCTGATGCAAACACTCAGAGAAAATTAAAATTTTCTCTTTCTCTATTAATTATAAAGTTTGAAAAGAAAAATAAATATACAAAAATATAATACGCTATTTTTTAATATAATATTTATATAAATTTTAATCTTTCAAAATATTAAATTTGTAAAGGATGTTTTTGTAATCACTACACTTTAAAGATATTTCAAAAAATCCTGCATCGAATAAGAAACACTTAACAGCTGGTTGACCAAAAAACTGTTCAGAACTCCGATTTTTATGATAAAGAACCATTTAAAAAGAGAACAAATACAAGAATGTTCGTTCATGTCACGTACAGTTGGAAAAAATCCGTTTCACGTTCCACCATCCGGGGTGAGAATTTCATGTCTTTCTCGGATTTCTCTTCTGTTGTAACTGGAGATGTAAAATCTGGAATTCTCACAAGCGTAATACAATTTTACTAACTCAATTAAATATACCAAACCTCAAAAAATAAAAATAAAATGCGCTCAAATATTATTTATTAAAGCCACATTTAAGTTATAAAGAATAGGTGATTGGTGACTTTGTTATCCGCGTAGGACATTTATCAAATAAAGATATATTTTTTTAAACTTGAAACATTTTAGACATGTAGTAAGTGTCAACTATGTTACCTTACTGTATCCTAAATCCTAGAAGATCTTAGCTATAACCTGACATTTCTTAGATCAAGGAAATAACAACATTGAACGGTCACTTAATATCGGAGCAGAGGAGTGTGGTGTCAGCTGTTAGGGACTACGATCAAGCTTTCTGATGTGACTTTCCGGATATCCATCGTTATTGGTTTCTTTCTACTTTTTCTATTAAGTGCAACTCAGCAAAGTTTTCTAAGTTTCTTCTTAATGCTATTAACTATATCCTCTTCAAACAATCTTGTGTTCTTTTTTTATTTTTTTGATAAAGAACGAGTTACTAGTCGCGTAACAATACGGCATAAAGGTTAAGTGGAAATTTCCCTATACGGGGAAATATCCCGACGAGTTAGTCTTACGTGGATAGAAAAAGGATATTTTAAGAAAATTTATGTTATAGAATTTCGATTAGTAAGAGAAACACTGAACTGGTTACCATGGAGGACAATAAAGTGCCTAAGGATGCAACATTACAATCAGAAAGGCAGCTAGTTAGTTTGGCATGTCTCTCGTAAATATCGTCAATTAAAGGTGAGTTAGTGCTTCCGAAGGACTGTTGTAACACGTTTTACAGTAACATCTACACTGTTGGACGAGGATATGACGTTAATGTAAGTGCACCTTTGTTAATGTACTCCCTTCAGAAAATTAGTTTTGTCATGGAATATAATTAAAGATGATAACTAAATACCTTACTGTAACGAAAAGAAGAAGAAGAGGGATAAAAAACAGTTATCTATTTACGTATTTAAAATTAAAAATATATATTTTAAAAAAATATCCTTAAAAATCCTTTTTAATAGCATTTTAAATGACTGATAATATTAAAAATGTGTTTTATTAATAATAATAAAAAAATATTTATTTAGTACGTTTTGACAGGTGGTATTCTAGATAACATTTTTTCGACACGAAAGATGTCTAAAGGGTATTTAAATTTGTATAATGACTTTAGATATCTATGAAGTATGGTTAGAAATGAAGAAAAAGAATTACCGACTTCGTTTAGATTTGCATTTGAACAAGTTAAAGAGATATCTAAAGATGCATTTCTTTTGTTACTTTTTCTATACGTAAACACGTGATTTAAATTTAAATTAAATATATTTTATATTTACAAAATGAAATCTGATATTTATATATATATTACAGCTTATTTTCTGTCGCAAAAGATAAATTACTAAATTAATAAAATCGCTATGGACTATACTCTATACACAATTTTTCTAATTCTAGTGTAATCAGTAAGTAAATTTTATGAATAATAATATACTTATTAATATTTTTAGAATAGGAAAACGAAATTATTTTTAAGTTTTGCAATGTTGCTTTTTTTTCTTAGATCGGTAAAAACCTTCCTTAACAGAATAGAAAATACTTTTTTTTGGCGAATAATCAAAACAATGAGAAGTTTAGAAGAGTGTTGAAGTAGTCGGTGAAAAAGAGAAATTTTAGTATTAAAAAAATATATTCTACCATGCATCTCAAAACCAAAAATTTAAAATTCAAACTGGGAAGCAAACGCCATCTGTTCAGTTTCCAGTAGCTTCGATTGTAGTTCACTGATCACATTTAGCATTAAATTGTCATCGAATGGAGATGCATTTTCTCTGCATATTTTGGCATAGAAGAAACAGCTGAGCATACTTTACTTCCAACATCATCCACTGCCAGGATTCTTAAGAGGTGATTAATGAAAAGAATCGAGAAGATAAGGAGTTGAGTCTTTTCTAAGTGTCAAGTACAAGTAACCTAAGTATTTCAAGAATTACCGAACAACAGTTCTTTCTACTCGTTGAAATGCATTATACGAACAAGTGGTCTGTTATTTACTTTAATTTTCCATCAGAAATTGTCACCATTAAAAAAAATCGACGAAAATCTTTTTGCCATGCGTTCGTTGTTTTCTACCAAATACTTTCTTTTGTCTACTTAAAACCTTTTTTTTATCCACTGAAATTTATAAAAAATAATTTTAGTTAATGAACTAGAAGATTCAAATTTCACTCCAGCTGGCATTTTAGTAGAATAATTACCGCATGAAAATCTTAAAGAACAATAATTTTGCAAAGTTTACTAAAATATAGAAAAAAAAATGAATTTACTGTAAAGATCTTTTAACATTTTTTTTTTTAAATTTTAACGTTAAAAATAACTTTATATTTAAGTTAATAAATTTTTAAAATATTTAAAAACATAAAATAAAATCCGAAAATTGTTAAAATACATCAATTTTCAATGCATATAAGATAATTTTCTTGAATATAAAATACAATATCGCATTATAATTAATTAAAAAAAAATAAAAATGGCGAATAAAAAATTACATTAAAACAATCGGGAAATTTTCTACGATTTAGAAAACATTATTCAGTAATAAGTAATATTTCATTATTTATTTAAAAATTTATGATATATTTCTCGAATAAATGAAGAAAAATGACAATTTTTTAAAGTCCATTTTCAGTTCACGTAAAATCTCTAACATAAATTATCTTATATAAAAAAATAAAAACTAAATTATAACTTCGTTAAATAAAATAAATATACAAAAATTAAGTCATAAATTGTAAATTATTTTTAGTTAAAAAGCAATAATGTTTTTATTTATAACTGCAGAAAATTTTTCTATTTCTCCCCCCCCTTTTTTAGCCCATTTAAAATGGTCTGTAGCATTGATTATATGAAGCAAAATATCTTTATTACTCTTTTAATCGATGTTGAGTTTAATTATGAATAGTTATAATTGGAATAAATATTATGCATAAATTACTAATTAGCAATAGAGTATGTTATTAACATATAATTATAGTGATAGATTATATTAATAATATCCATATGTTATCGATAGATTCTAAACTGATAACTTATTTGATGAAGTTTGCCATCAAATATTCAAATTTGATTGAGTTTTAGTGCTATAATAATTAATTTACAATTTAATTTAATTTAATTACTCACATTTTTACATGATAATTGAATTTCTTTAATTATATTGAGAATTTTAAGTATAGAGTATTATTTTCAACTTGGACTGTAAGAACAAATATTGAAAAAAAAATAAAAAGTTTGGATCGTTATGTTCGCTTGTTCAATACCTATTTATGATAATGATTTCTTAAAACAAAATTCCTTTCACATTACCTTTCAAATTGTTTCCTTGGACTCACTTTAAGCGTTCTTCAACTACTTTCAACAATAGAATCACATTATTGAATTTTCCATTAAAACAGTTTGCTGCATTACTAAGATTTTTGTGTACGAAATTACTAAAAATACGTATATATCTATACATGGCTTAAAATTTAATACTCGGGAATTCATTTTAAAATAATTTATAAGATTTTTATTAAAGAATTAATTCGATTTTTACAGCGTTATTAAAGTGCGGGTTATACACGCTCACAGCATCCTGTCACATGCATAGATCAAATTTTGTACGTTTTTTCCCCGCGTTTAATATCGTAAAATTCTGTTAGTTTTGAAGGCAAAAAAAATCTGTAAGTTAATAAATTTTAGTAAAACATATTAACATTTTTTTTCTAATCGTTTTGAGAGACATATAATAAGAAACTCTTTAAAGAAAGCAATCTCTAAAATGTGGATAAGATGGATATCCTATTTTATCAAATAACTTCTGGATCGAAAGAAGACACCCATAGTATATTTGCCTTTCAAGAAAGATTTGGTTAAAGTATTTGTGAACATCTCTCTAATATTATACTTAAAATCGATAAAATGTACAAAGAATTATTAAAGTTTCCTTTACTTTTCTTTGTTTTTCTTTTTAATTTTCTATAATATAAGCATCGCTTTAGATACTAGACATAAATATCTTTCAGTCTTTTCTATAATTATAAGAAATTTATCACATTCAAAAGTGTATCGCTCGAAAAGAATATTTTTATTCAAACTAAACATTAAAAATAAATTACGCGACTTTTTCATACGCGAAAATTGAAAAATAAAGAAAGAAACTGGCAAAAAAATTTTTTCTTTGTACTTACAGAAATATTGAAAAGTTAAAAAGATATGCATAATGTCGCACGTTGACTTCTCTCACTTTTTGTTTCTTGTATAAAAATTATTAAAACTTATATATTTATATAAGAAAGTTTGTGTAAACAAAATAAAATTATCCTTGTTTGTTTCAATTTTTTACTCGATATTTATAAATAATTTTTTATACGTTTCAAAGGAGTAGATTTTTTCATTTTTAATGTGTAGAAAATGATCATTTTCAATATAAATCTTTCAGTATCATCTTCAAAAAATTTCATTTAATAAGTACTATTTTCCTTGTCATTATAAATTGTTAACATTTTCTATCAGAAAATTCTCGAACTTAGTAATTTATTTAAGCAACATTTTCTTCCTTCTACAAAATCCAAGATAATCAATAATCTGATTTACAGACAAATTCTTTCTTTCGTTTATCCTGACATATACCTGTCAACCCCATTATCATCTATAAGCAAACGATTTATTAAATAACAAATACAAAAGAATAATATCTTGATAAAATTGATGTTTTCATTAATAAATTCAATAATTCAACATCATGTATCTTGTTTTTTTCTTCTTACTTTTATTAATCTTAAACCTTTAAAATACCTTTACGAATATTATCAATAAACTTTCAGGTTGTGATAAGTTGACAGCTCCTTTTACAAAATTGAATTACCGAAGAATGTTCATTCTTTAAAAATTCTTAAAGTGAAGTATAAAAGATCATAAAAACTTTAAAATATATCTATAATTTTTTTATATTTATTTATATAGATATATTTAAAAAAGTCGTTGTAAAGTACTTATCCATATTGTGAAAAATTGAATTTTAAATATTAAAATAATATAAATTCGTGTTTGTAAGAAAGAAATAATGCAATTTAATAATTTCTATTATTCATTTTAAGTCTATGAATAATGTTTTTAAATGCTATATTAATTTTAAATTGTTTTAATTACTAAAAATGGCAATGTTAAGTTTAGTTTTAAAGATATTTGTTAACATTTTTATAGACAATTTTTTATTTTTACTTTTATTTTTTCTGTAAGAACCTTTTCAATTTTTGTTGTAGATTTTCAATTATCTAAAAGAATTCTTTTTGATCTTCGGTCGCCACCTTGTCGGCTTCCTTCCTGTTTTGTTCAAGATATTTTTCCACGTTATAACTTCGAAAGTGATGTATAGAACTTTAACATAATTGCTTTTATGTATATAAATATAACTGAAATATATAAGGTTTCTATCGAGTGAACATTTTTACTTAAATTTCCTTTCCGGATATTAAAGATCTACTTGAAACTTTTAACATATTTTCATATTTTACGAAATAAAATACTTACAGAGAAAGCGGTAGATGAAAAAATAAATAAATAAATAAAACAAAGACAAATATCGATTTACGAGTTTTAAACAAATATCTGCACTTTGAAAAAGAGACTTATGAAAAATCTATATATCGCTTTAAGCATTATTGATTAAACATGTTGTATATGTTTAAATGACTTTCTTTAGCTTTCTTGTTAATTTTCTTTCAAGTTATCACTTTTTAGTAAAATTTACTTCAGAATATAAAAAATAAGAATCCAATTTCAGATATAGAGAAAAAAAGAAGGAAATATTCAGTTGCAGGTACACAATACGAAGGAAAAAAATGCTACAGAATTTTGTAACAAATCTACTGTAAAAAAATTGAAATCTGTAATCTTCTCTGCGAGTATTTATATATTACAAAATTACAAATCTGCACTAAAAACTATCAAAAAGTTATCAAAAATTAATATTTTTGTTATAGAATGAGCGTATTATTTAGTAATTTACTATAAAATGAACTAAATTTACATAATGTTTTACAAAATTTAGCAAGAATTAATGCAGAATTTAAAAAAAAAAAATAAGATTTCGGTTTCAGATAGAAAAAAAGTAAAAATTCAGTTGCAGGTGCACAAAATGAAGAAAAAATATTACAGAATTTTGTTTCTGGCATACAAAATAAAAAAATTTGTAGTCTTCTCCTCAAGTATATGTACAAGATGTCTCAAAAAACTATGTACACATTCTTAGTTGTTTTTTAGCATCTACGTTTATCTTCCTGATTTTAATTTAATAATTTTTTAATTTAGAGTAAGTTTACTTCGATTTTTATAAGTGTATAAACATTATATATATATATGCTTTACTAGAAAAAGAAAATTATAGGCTGACAAAATGCATATATATTGTATATTCTTTTGGGATGTACAGTGTACAAACAATTACAAAACAGAACTGAAAACTATCAAAAATTTAAATAATTTACTAATTTTGTCATATTTGCACTATAAAATAAGCATATTAGTTAGTTAATTAGTATAAAATAAACTAAATTTAATAATGTTTAGCATATTTAGCAATAATTAGTTAAAAACATTAAAAAAAAAGATAAAAAATTATTGTGACAGCGTCACAATATCAATTTTTAATCATATTATTAATTTATTTTATTTAAAATATATGCTCTCGATCTCAAATTAGTAGTGTTTTGCCCCTGTACGTCATACTTTTCCTGATAACAACAGAATCATGCCGATCATCAATGTAACTCCATTGTAGGTAAAATTTTGAACTCAGTTTCAATCTATACTGAAAGTTCCTATAGAGTTAATTGGTGTCTCCTGCTCCTAAGCTTTCCATATCTGGTCTAGACTTTCACCTAACACCATTCTCGACATTAAGGAAGGAGAAACATAAAGACGGACGACAGTGAGAATTTATAGTCAGCCCATTAAGAATTCAATTTCAAATATAGAAAACAGAAAAAAAAATTCAGTTGTAGATACAGAAAATGAAGCAACAAGAAAAATACTGCAGAATTTTGTAACAAATGTGTTGTATAAAGTGCAGAATTTTATTTCTATACATAAAAAAACAGAAATTTGTAAGCTACTCTGCAAGTACATGCAGTAGAAGGTACGTATATAAGCTTATAAATCACAAACTAAACTAAAGCTATCAAAAATATTTAATAATTTAGTAATTTTGTAATGTTTCTATTACAAAAATACGCATAATTTAATTTTGTTTTAATTTATATAATAATTTGCGAATAAACTAAATTATAAAATAAAATTTTGTAGTATCTGAACACAAATTAATAACACATTTGTAAAAAAATACAACAAAAATTTTAAAAAATATTTTTTGCAAATTCAAAAACCAAAAAAAAAAAAAATTGTAAACTCTTCTCAGAATATGCAAAAGAAAATTGCTTAAATTTTAGTGATTTTTCTTTAAAATGCAGAAATTTTTTACTAAAAAAAGACAGTAATTTTAGACTAGTTAAGATATGTAAAATGGATGAAAATATTATATTAAAAAGTATGTAATTTAGAATTTTGTTGCAGATGTTCCAAAGAGGAAAAAAAAGAAAAAAAACAATACAGAATTTTGTAGTAGTACATCAAAAAAAGAAAAGTGTATAGAATTCACTTTATAAAAAGAAAATTGATACAGAATTCGACTACTGTTATATATAAGAAAAAGAAAAAGTATAGAAAATACATGGTATAGATATATAAAATCGAAAAGTTATTAAATATTATTATAGAATATATACAATAAAAACAGCAAAGAAATTTTAAAATATAATTATACAAGATGAAAAATTATGTAAAAATCAAAATTATACAATAAAAACGCTTACGGAATTTTATAGCATTTACTGTTTAAGAAGGAACAGAGAATTCAACTTGAGATAAATTAAACTAAGAAAAAAAAGAAAAAAAATACAATAAAATTGCGTAGTCTGAAGAGAAAGTTTAGTTGTAAATACATCAAACTGAGAAATGCATATCATTCATTTCAGATAAGTTATATAATGAGAAAGAAGCTATAAAATTCAGTTTCAGGTATAAAACAAAATACAGAAAAAAATTGCAAAACTGTATGGCCTGTTATAGCGAAGCTGTGACAAAACATTTGCAATTAAAAAGTTCATTTTCAAGTAAACAAGAAGCGAGAGATCATAAATGTAGATGCAGATCTAAAGGAGAAAGAAGGGATACAGAATTCATTTACTGGTATACAGAAAAAATTGATGCTATAAGCTTATTTTTTAGCTTTTTTTCTGTGAATGATTGCAACTGACACAAACAGATAAGACAATATATTAACTAAAAAAATGGCAAACTTAATATCTAAACGTCGAAATTTGCACCTTAAATTGAATATTACAGTAACTACGAACGTATCGAGTGATGTTTTCGATAGATCGATCAGTATCGATGGTTATTTGTTTAGTAATAATCATTATCAATGTGCATAATATATAAAACTAAACACGTTTATATAAAAATCTGTTGATAAATTATTCATTTTTTCGGGTATCGCAATGATTTAGAAAGTAATCAAAGAGTTTTAGAGAATAAATATTTCGTGTAAGAAATTAATAATCGCATCTTTCATAGTTATTTTTCTTTATAAATTATCGTCGTGAAAACATTTCTGTCCTAATTAAGAAACCACTCAGTCACTCAGCCATCTTTTGTTTTCTTTGCTCCTAATTCCAAGATGATGAGGGTTATGAAACATTTCAGTAAACGAGCAACTTGAGTTGAATAGCAACTAGTCTAGACCGAGTGATGTCGCCTGGAAAATGGTTGTCTAAAGTAGTCAAATAATAATGTGACACGATTTTTTACGTCCTCCATTTTTACTCTTAACTCGGCTTTATGGGAATGTACAAATAATTAAAGTTTCTTTAAGGAATTATGTAGAATGAGATGCATCAATGAGTTTTACTGTGAGAAATACAAAGAATGGATATTCACTTCTTGTTCTTAATGGATAAAGTATAAGAGTTTATGCTGAAAAAATTCACAAATGGAGTCATTTTTATTGCACTTCTTTACTTTTTTTTGGAAGGTGTATATAAAATTTTCTACTTATTTTAACGTTTTAATAATTAAAATAATAAAAGAATTAACCACGTTTTTAATAAATAATAAAAGAAATAAACGATTGTAATGATCTAAACAGAAAAATTTCCCGTTTTATAAATCATTCTGTCATCGTTTTCAATAATTGTTTTAAAATTAAGAACTGGAAAGTAGTGACGATTAATGTGGATGAGTGTACAATTAATGAGCAAAATATAACGTACACAGACAAAAGAAAATGTAGAAAATTTCTAAACCTTTACGGAAATTTATCTTTTGAATGTTTTAAAGCACTTGACATTTGTAAAATTCATCATAACAAAATTTAGTTATAATTAATGTTAGTGCAAATATGACTTGGTGTAAATTTGATATGTGTCATGGCTTGTCACAGGTGATGATATTACAATGAAATTTCATGCTACTGATTAATGACAATGAACAAAGACAGTCGACTTTATAAAGATGCTTCCGAGATGAATTAAACGTTAATTATATAAATTGGTTTGCATTATTTTTAAATTTTTTTTTCATATCCTCTCTCCAATTTTGTTTGAAGTTGTATATAAATGCATTTGCATATAAACAGCCATGCAGAGAGAGAGAAGAGGAAGTTTTATATAATTAGGCATTTTTTAAAAAATTACAAGACGAGATATTTAATTAAGTTTAAACAAAATAAATAAAAATATATGTAATAAAATTAGTAATTAATGTTTAAAAGAAATTTATCTAAAAATAATTCAACTGAAAATTTAAGGTTTATTAACTCTTTCAACATAAAAACCGAAAGTAAAAAGTAAATTAAACTTATATAAGCTATAAAATGAATATAAAACTAATTAAAATATATTTAAAATATATTTTAAAATTTAAATTTCGTTATATTTTTAAAAAGTAAACTTTACTTAATATCAAGAAAAATTAAAAATTAAAGTTAAACATACAGCAATTGAATTAGATTTTAAGCTAAAGGCATCAATATGTAAGAAACAATACATTTATCTGCATCTGTTGACTTTCCACATTAATTATTTGCTCATTGAATAACATGTAAAGTACTTTAATATAATAGAAAACATTTCTTTAATTATTCCAGTAAACTTTTAAAATATTTTTACGGAAATTTTATACAAAGTAACATGTAAAAAAAAAAAAAAAGAAAATAGAGCGAGTGAGAGAGAGATGACAAAGTTTTAAAACATGTTCGAACTTATAAGACTTTTTCTAAAAAATAAATCGATTATTGATTTGTTAATCGATTATCGATTTCAGATTAGTAAGTATATTATCGATTTTTACGTAACATATATTATCTAGCAGTGGTCCATGTTATCAAATTTTTCTTCCACGAGATGTTTATCAAATTTTTAAAATATCGATCACAAATTCGTATTTTATAGATATTTATTAAAAGTTTTTTATACGTTTTTTAACGTATAATTAATTAATTTAAACATTAATTTTTTTAAAGTCTTGTTCCTAAGAGCGCTCAAGTTATATTTTGATGAGTTTATTATGTAATTACTTTAATAATAATTAATCGATTTTATATAAAGTTTATGTTATTGAAAATTTTAATCGATTATTTTAAATGTATTTTAGATTTAATGTCGTTTGAATTATCGATTATGCATTAGATTTAACATCAGCATTCGTTTTAAATATTTATAATCAGTCGAGTAACATTAGAGTAAATAGTTTGGTTAATACTGTAAATCACGATAGTTATTTAAAGTTTAATTAACTTATTAGTAAAAGTTTTACTGGCTAATTTATTAATAAAGTAATATTTTTTAAAATTTATTCAGTGAACATATCAATTTATATGCAAGAAACTTACCTGTGTTCACGCTTAAGAAACGAATTTCTTAATACCAATTACGCCAGAAGTTCTTAAAAATTAAGTTAATTACATAAATTTCCTTCAGATATAAACAATTTTTGAAATATTTTGATGGTATTCGTTCGAGTTTTGAACAGATTTATACAGTAATATGTAAATACTTTTATGAATGATACACCTTTGGTCAATAAAGATGATGAAGATATATCTGTAAATATTTCCTTTGTTAATATTTATGAATTACATATGCTTATCCATAATGTATTTTCCTATATCATGTAGTTCATATAACAATATTTATATTTATATCTTTTACCTGACATTATGAAATATTACAGTACAGTAATTTATAAGAAATTATGTTTATGTTGAATCGGATGCAAATCAATAAAACTTTCAGATTTTACTGATATAAAATATGAAATTTTTCCCTTAAAAATCATAAAATTTTAAAAATATTTTAAAGCATTAATTAATTTAAGTGTTTTTTAAAGAAAATTTTTAGTATTAAATGCATCCAATTTTTAAGCGAAGTTTTAATAGATGTATATTATACAAAATAGCTGTTTAAGTGTATTTAAAACACAATTTTAATTAAATAAAATTAAAATTAAATTAAACAAGATACATTTTATTCTATTTTATGTACGTACTGTACAGTATTGTACATGTGATTTATATAACTTTAATGTGCCACATCAAATATTCATGTATAAAATTTAAAAAAATAAAAGAAAAAATAAAGAACAACTTATAAACCAGACATCAATTATTTTACAATAATTAATATTTAAACATAAAAATCAAAATTGTTTATTAAGTTGTTTAAAAACAAGAAGTTTATAGCGAATAAAATATTTTATATTTATTATAAAATCGTGATTTATAAAATACCATTTAAATATTTAATTTTTGACATTAATAATGAAGGGAAAAAAGAAGAAGAAAACTTGAAAATTAAACAAGATAATTGTAAAAATATGTAAATTATTTAAAAGTTATAAAATTTCTGACGTTTATATGTAAATTATTAAAGGGTACAGATTATTTACGATTCAGTAGACTTTAATTCTCATCTTTCAGTTCATTTTCATCTTTTGTTTGAAGGCGTCAATTGTCAGTTAAAATTACCAAATAACTTGGTTTATAATTAAACTAGGAGATAGTTAAGGATATATAGTGTTAACATAAAGTGGCTGTTCAATATAAATTCACAGAGGTCGTCAAATATTCTCGGTATTAAGCTTTATACGAAAGTCATCTCTATTAAGCAGACAACAGCTGTTTCTCTGTGGTTTCCATTATATATAAGGTTTGGGACTTCGGTAACTGAAAGTCTTATATACGTA
The DNA here is from genome assembly GCF_030686945.1 of Centruroides vittatus. Classification (NCBI taxonomy): domain Eukaryota; kingdom Metazoa; phylum Arthropoda; class Arachnida; order Scorpiones; family Buthidae; genus Centruroides; species Centruroides vittatus. The sequence continues at coordinate 2,577,808 of NW_027122643.1, forward strand.
ACAACATAAACTGACAGAAGCCATATTGCTTTTCGCTGGATGATATATCATTAATGTATAGATGGAAATAACAAGAGAGAAACTATCCTATCTCTTTCTGTCTCCAGACAATATTGCACTTATTTAATATCGCTATGAATATCTTATTACATCAAAATACACCGTTTTTAAATTGTTTAAATTATTTAAAAATCTTCGTTAATTTTGAAAATAAATAAATAAATGAATCAATTTTTTATTTTTTATTATCTACTCTTTTTATTTTATATATATTACATAAAAGATAAAGTAATAATATATATATATATATATATTTCCGACTTATTTTCTTTTATTTTTAATTAATTTTCATTAAAAATGAAAGAATTTTAACTAATTTACTTTAAAATTTTTAAATAAAAAAATTACTTAATATTTTTAAAACAAATATTATTACTTTAAAAAGTTTAAATGCGTATAAAAATATCGCACACGTGGGAGTTAATATAACAATTTTTTTCGTTAATTTACATGAAATTGCCGTTGTTATTTAAATGTAATTGTAAAATTGATTTAACTTAAAGGACGTTTAAAAATTAAAGGACAAACAAGAAAAATAAACGTTTCAAAAAATGGTTTTTCTTTATCCTATCTCTGAAACAACAGATCAATCTTAAACGATAATATATCTTTTCACTTGGAACTAAGATAAGAATAATTTTTTCTTTTTAAACAAAAGAAGAAAAAGAAAAAAAAATACGTCACAAATAAAAACAAAAATCCTGTATTTGAGAGAGATCAAGTAACAAGAAGCGTCTTCAGATAACAAGTAGAAGGATTTACAGTCGAGAAGTATTATGTTACCATTCCTTGATTACTCAACGTAATAGGAAACTTCTAATCATCCAATACATCGACTCTGAGTTTCAAATACCGTACCTTGGAGATCTTGTGTAGTGGAATACTTCCAATTTCACTGTTTCTCTAATCCCCTCTTTAACCGTATTGTTGACCTTAGCTCTTTCGTCATTCGCCATAGATCACATAGTGTAGTCGGAGGATTATGGCCTTGTCACAGGAAGACAAGATTGAGGACAAACGCAATTTAGTGATTGTTACATGCCCTTCTTTACAATTGTTCATCTGACCTGTCCAATCGTTATCAGTTCAATAAGACAGACATATTATTGGAAGAACTTATCCAAGATATATATTTTTCCACTCCAGCAAGATAAGCAAATCTTTAGGAAAATGTACAGATGTTGATAAACAATAAAAATGTTATTTTTATATCATTTTATTACCTGTGCTTATTGTTAACACCAATCAGCTTATTTATGTAAACTTTTTGATAATTTAAACTTTATTAAAACTTTTAAAATTTTTTACAGAAATCTTACGAATATAAATTTAATTTAAACTTTAAAATATTATTTTTATATATTATATTGCTTGTAAAATGTATATAATATTTAAAAATATATAATTTATTTGTATATTTTACATAAATAAATTTCGAAAAATCTTATAAAGTGTTTTATTCATATAAAATTGCAAATTTATAAATAATATTTATTTAAAAATTTTTAATGTAAATTTATATTTCTGTAAAATAAAATACAAATTTTATACTTAAAAAAATCAATAGCATTTTTTATAACAGGAATCATTAGACTAATTTCACTTAACTTTAATCAAAAAATATTAAGAAACCAATAAATATTTTATTTAATAAAAATTTTAATTACTTTAAAACGTACTTTAAAAATAACATTATTTAGATTGATTATATACATCTACATTATATACTTTATAAAATAATGATAGTGCTATTCGCCTTCAATAAAAATTTGTTCAAAATAAATTTATTTTTGAAAAAAATTTTGAAAGTTCATTCCAATTTATAAATATAAAAAATAAAAATATAAATGTTTTGAATAAATAAGCATTTATAACAGATTGAAGTCAATTTTAAAAAAATATCTCGATATAATAAATCGTAAAATTCGAATCTCCAATTTCTTTTTGGAAAAAGATAGGATTAAAGAATTTTTTCCTCCTTTCTTCAGGAGCTACTGTTGACGTCTAGATCAAGATTGGATCCACATACTTTTTTCTTTTTGTTATCTTTATTTCGCCAGTTAGTGTTTAGTTGGCGTAAAGGTCAAGATGTCTATTGGAGAAACGTTATCGAAAACAATACGTCTGCAATAGAGTACAAAACCGGAGGACCAGGAGCAGTATATCGATTGAAAACTGACTACTTGTTGCTATAGCAACGTTTAAAAAAAAATATATAAGGGGACTTTTCACATTGACTAAGTCAGGTTTTCGTTTTAGTGTTGACAAAAAGTTATAAATTAAACACAGCTGTTATTTTTTATGTACAGTATGTAATTCTTTTTTTTTTCTTTACAAACTTCTCTTGCCGTGTTTATGCTACCGAAATGCTGACAGTGCTCAGTCACATTATTGATTTTACAGATTGAAGTTTGTTGCTGTAGATTGTTAACCAGTGAGGGAAACTATTCTTTCTCTTTCCTCTTTAGTGAACTTGGGTAATCGATCTTAACAAAAGAAAAGAGGAAAAAAAACTTTTACAAGTAGCCTTTTTGCAGAAATGAAATACCATCTATGGTCAAATCAGACACTTAAATTCCACAAGTTTTTATATTTAATGTAACATCAGCACAAACTTCCATTTATTTATAATTTGTTTTTTCTCTTCTATAAGTTTCTGATCAATTTAAAAAAATAATATATACTAAATTATAGGGTTGAAAATTCTGAAATATTTTTTAAAAAAATAATTTTTTGAATTATAAATGTATAAAAGTTCAAATTACTTTTTTCGTATTTATAGTTTATTAGAAATAATTTTTATATAATATCAACACAAAACATATAAAATTAGGGTTTTAATGGGAATAAAATTCGTGAAACCATTCTAATATTTATATTTTAAGATAAATTTTCATAAATAAGTATGTAAAAATAAATTATTAAATAATATTGCGTTGAAACATATTTAAAATTCATTACATTTATAACATATTACATAAAACTTAAAATTAAAATTAGTAAAATATATTTTATAATTGTTAAAATTTTAATTTTATATTTAGTGTATAAAATTATATATTTTATTATCAGTATTTTAATTATTAAAATATATTTTACTGTCTTTAATACAGTATATGATTACGTTTTAAAGAAATAAAAGTGTTTTAAAATTTATAACTAACGATTTTCTTAATTAATATTTAATTATTCATATTAATATTTATAAGATTAATTAAAAATTTATCAAAAGCTAAAGCAGATTTAAAATATTCAATATTTTTATATTAATCATTTTTATAAAGTTAAAATTATATTTCTGACAGTAAATAAAATATAAAAAGATTACATTTCTTATTTTAAAAATAATTTAAATATTTTCTTATTAATTAATTAACGTACGATTTGATAAAAATTCGAATTTATAAGCTATAATTTAACTTTAATGTACCATTAAAAATTGATAAGTGACATCAATTAAATATGTAACAATCCGAAAATTATTTTTAAATTCGTAAAATGTTGAATAGAGTAATGAACATTTTCAACTTAATTTGTTCTTACAATTAATTTTCATAAAAATGTACATAATTTTTAATATAAACAAAGTTTACCACTTACGAATATTTAACTGTCTTCTCGTAAACACTTAAGTTTATTCTTTGTATAAATTTAGAAATTATTATTATTTTTACAAGCTTTGTAATAATGTAAGGTTCTTTTTTTCAGATTTAGTATTATTTTAAAGATTATAAATTTTTATTTTAATTAATTAATTTACTAAAAATAAGATCGAGTATCACAGAGAGAAGCTCCTTTCATGACTCAAAGATTGGAGAAGTTGAACGATTTTTTTAATATATTTTGATAAATTTTATTAAAAATGTCAATAAAAATTAAATTATTAATACAATTTTAACTTATTTATAATATTATCCTTCAATTTCTGTAGTAAATTTTTAAAAAAATTCAAGTTTTCAAAGCAAACTACAGTATCCGCTAATTATTCATCTTGAAAATTAAACAACACGATCGATAAAACGATGACTACTTAAAATTAATTTTCTTAAAAATTTTTCAGACGAATAAAGTTAAAATTTTGATAGAAAATATCGAAGAGCATAAAATAAAATTTTATTAAAAATATTTAATATAAATACAATTTTTAAAATTTAAATAAAATCAAGTATAAAATGATTTAGAGTAGTGATATATATCACTAAAATTATATATTTTTGAGAAATTTATTATATATTAATGAAGTGCTTAAGACGATATTGCAACCTTGGGAATATCAAAAATCATTAATGTTAATGTATTTATATACAACCTATCATTTTAATTGAAGTCAAGATATAATAACTTAAGTGCTGCCTTTACAAAAATCTCACAAGACTATAAATCACATCCAAATCGACTTTCTACAACATAGAAGTTTAATTAACGAATTCCATTATTCACTTATGTACCAATTTCGAAATTCGACAATTACACTTTATAATGATTATTTTTAATTTTAAAAATTAAAAATTTTTTAATGAAGTTTATTTATCAATAAAATATATTTCATCAAATTTGTTTATATTTATAAATACAGAATTTACTTTTTATTGTAATTAATGTTTTATAACATATTAAATAAATTTTTTTATATTTAATATTTTAATTCATATTAAATTAAATAAATTTATTTATTTAATATTTAATATGTAGTCTATACCACTACTCTTTCTCCCTATACATCATGTTTATTATATGGAGGAAGAATAACAACAGATGAACAGGACTGATTATAATTTTTCAGTTTGATTGTTCGAACTCAAACTTTGTAACTTTCCCTTCTAGAGGGATACACTAATAGCTAAATGTTAAATTATTTTGTGTATATATATACAAGTATGTATAATATATATAAGCACTTTCTCACCCAACTTATTCACTCACTTTGTGTATACTGGTATATATATATATGGAAAGTGAGTAGATTGTGTGTATGTGTATATATATACGCATTTTATTTTATATATATGGGCCTATATATACACTTTAATTCATTTATGCACTTTCATTTTATATATATACTTTCTAAAAAATATTAATTTCTTTTATTATTACAGTAGAGAGTCGTTAATCGGAACCCCGGTAATCAGAACGATTTTCAGTCGAACTGTGTCCTGCTGAATCGAACGTTTTTGATACTAGATTTACTTCTAAAGTATAATTTTTATGTTTTTATATTCTTCAATATATTTATTTTGTTTGTACAAAGTGAAGAAATAATTTTTAACGATACGATAGCCTCGATTATTATTATAAAAATTTTCGTTAGGCTTAAAATCGACGAAAATTCAACACGAAGCGACACGCAACGGAGAAAAATTCAACACGAAGCGACACGCAACGGAGAAAAATTTGAACATCGGACAGATTAATGCATTTTTTCGTACATAATCGATAATCGGAACAAATCACTAATCTGAACAACCCCAGTCCCAATTGATTCCGATTACCGACTCTCTACTGTATATCTGATTTTATTTTTATAATAAAATAATTTAAAGTTTCTAACTCCCAACTATTTTTGCTGTCAACTCCTTTCCAAAATTACATTTAATTCACCAAACTTTTTCTACACTAACAAAAATACGAACAGATTTAAATAGAAAATTTTGTTTACTTTTTATTCATTTTCTAATCTTCTAATATTCTAAAATATTTTATTAAATCAGAATTAATAATGTAATTTTAAATTAAAAATACATCTAAATCCAAAGATATAATAATAATTATTATTATTAAATAATAAGATTAAATTTATGTGCAACCGCAAATTTATGTTCAAACGACTTCTAGTCTTATCTGGTGGCTTCCTGGTTTAGAAAACCCATGGAAACTCCTGGTTTAGAGAATTATTCATAAAAAATGCTAAAATTAAATTCAATAACTTCATAAATAACTATTTTATTAACTTTAAAAATTTTATTTATAATTTTTTATACAAATATCGATTATTTTAACGTTTAAAAAATTGATATAATTATTATAAATTTGCATTTTTCTTGGATTTACATAATTGAATCCGTTCCCATCGCTAAACTAAAATTAAAATGTTAAAACACTTTATTAATATACATAATTTATTTGTATAAGTATTTAATCAAAAAATTTTAAATTATGTATTTATTAAAAGATTTAATATGTTAATAAATAAATAAATAATTTAAAACTATTTTAAATTAAAAAATATATATACTTTTTATATATTAAAAAATAAATTTTTCAAAATATATTTATTTATAAATTTATATAAAATAAATATTTCAAAAGATAAAATAAAAATATCATATAAAATTTATATATATATTTTTTATTTTCTATTTTTTAATATTTATTTTATATTATATTTATAACAAAATTAAAATAAATAAAAAATATACATTGAAAAATTTAACACAATTTCTTCTTATATCCAATCATTTATTATAATTAAAGATTTAATTTTATTATGTAAAAAAAAATGGGAGAAAAAATAAGCTTAAAAACAATACATTTTTCAACTAATCCGAATTTCAATTTTACTTTTTTTATTGTTTTTTTTTACTTTCTTTAAAATTTTACGTTCGAAAAATAAATATTAGCAAATTCTGTTATCCTAGTTAATTTTCTAAGATAATTTAATTTGAGAAAGGCATGATGAGAATAATTTCAACAGATCTTTTTTCAAACTAAATAATTAATTTTTCTTAAAATTATAAGCTTATACATTGTATACATGTATAATTTTCCTAGTAAAATACTGTTATTTTTATAACTTTAACCTGTTATAAAAACGTTAAATAAAATTTTTTTAAATGTTCTTATTAGCTTAAAATATTAATAAATTATAATACTAATTTTTACATATATAAAATAATTTATATCTGTATAAAAATTTTAAAAATTTTAACGTTAATAATATAATTAATTATTTACAGCATAGAATATATATAAAGTATTAATAAGAGTCATTTTTCATAAAAGAATTCTCTAAAATACTTTTAATTAAGGTTATTATATTTTAAAAAAATTGAAATTAAAATTTTTATATATATATTCCTTACAATATTATTTTTTATACATTAATTTATTATAAAAAGTGTTAAATAAAATTAAAAATAATATATTCTCCTTAGTTGGAAATATTATTCAATTTTACGGTTTTGAGTTTACATATAATAACAATCAATATGTATATTAAAAAAATTATAAAATTTTTAATGTTAATGGAATAATTAATTATTTTTAAAGCAATAAAAATTAATTTTAAACATATTTTTTTTTATAAAATAATTCTCTAGGCTATTTTTGATTTATGCTATTTTTATTATAAAAATACAATAAGAAAAAAATAAAATATTTTATTACATACTTTTATACATCAAATATTTTATAAAAAAAATGTTAAATGAAATTTTAAAATAATTTTTTTAGATATAAAAAGAATCAATATATCTTTTGAAATTATAAAATAATTAATTATTTATAAAGTAGTAAGAATTAATGTTAGCATTTTTCATAAAACAATTTAACTTCTTTTCTTTTCTCTTCTTATTCGAAATTCTCTTTACAATAGTTTTCAATTAGGTTATTTTTTTTTATTATTTATTTTATCATTAAAATAAAATAATAGTAATAATAATAATAATAATAATAATAATAAAGATAATAAAAGAAATTTAATGATTATTAAAATGCAGGAAAAATATGTAATTTAATGATGCTAAATTTTTATTCTTTTAATAAGGATCAAATTTTCTGTATATAATCATTTTTATTCAAATGTTACCTAATAAAAAAAATTGCAACACGATATTTCTCTAAGTTAGCTTTTCTTTAGAATTTAACATTTAAAAATTTTATAAATGATTTTTATTATTTTTGATTTTTCCTAATTATTGTAAGTCTTCGTTTTTAAAAGAATTTTTAATGTAAAAGTAATTTTGTTTTTCTGTTATTAAATTATATTCTTTAAATCCTTACATGAAATAAACGAGAATCTTGTAAATATCATTTAGAAAATTAAATAAAAGAGAATATTTACTTAATTTTCGAACCGTTCTTGTAATTTTATTTAATTTATTTGATAATTATTGTCGATGTTTGTTTTCTTGAGAAAATTTTTCCTTCTGTATTTTTCAAGAAAAATATAAAAACATATAAATAAAAAAAGGAAAAAGAAAGAAAAAATTCTTTAATTCATTCTTTATTTTTATTTTTAGAGATTTGTTTTTGTTTTTCTTATTTGTTTTCAGTACCTATTTACATTCTCTAAATCCTTGTTGCTGTTATTAAGTCGACTTAGCATTTTTGTTAACCTTTAACATTTTTCAAGACAAATCTCACTGGAAATCTAAACCAGAAATTCTAAATGAACTTAATGATAGTTAAATCTTTCAGAAAGCTTCACTTTTAAACCAAGACAAATTCTATTGCAATCTTTATATTTACACATTAGACACTTATAGCCGTCGTTATGTATAAAATACGATTTATTTTTCTGATAATATAAAATTACGATTGTTTATTGCTTAAATTTAGCTTTAAGCCATACTAAAGTGAAATTTTTAAATGAAATGAAAAGCAAAAGTATGCCATTTCTTTAGATTAAATTTCTAATCTAATAAGGAAATTTATCACGACGATAACGCCGGATTTTTAATTAAATTCTGATGTATTTGTAAAAATAATAAATATTTTTCATTTTTATTACGCGAATATTATTTCTATATTTAATTTCTTGCTTATTTTCCACTTATATAGTGTAATTTATGCAATATTTTGTAAATGAATGGTGATATCTTCATACATTTCTGTATATTTTTACATTATATTCTATGGTATAAATATCACATTTTAACAGAAAAATAAACACTTTTAATGCCTCTTTCTACATATTGTTATATTTTAAATCTATATTTAAATATTTATTAAATTTTCTTGATTTACATCTCTGTTTCTGAACATCATTTGTGTAATATCATATATATCAAAATGCATATAAAAATGATATTTTTGTAATCAAATTTAAATAAAATAACAACAAAATCTATTTCCATTTTATTCAAAATGAATCTATTTTTTAAAATCTCTATTTAGATTATTAGAAAATGGCAATTTATATAAAAATCCTATATTAATTTTATATATTTTTCAATTTTTAAAATAAATCAAATTTAAGCTAAATTTACAATTTAAAATATATTGTTTACATTTTTAGGATATTAAAATTTTAAATGAGATAAATTTCGATTAAAATTTTAAAACCAAATCAAATATAAGCTTAGTTATTATGGTTTAAATATCCAACTTACGAGGTATGTCAATGCTCAGATCATTTGTGTTTAAATTTATACTAATTTTAATAAATTCCGGGATTAGTTCGTACATTCAAATCATTCATATGGATTGATTGAACTTTACTATTTCATATTTATGAGAATTAATACACTCGATATTTCTATATTTAAATATATTTATGCAAAAATTAACAGTTATAATCGATAGCACGTATAGTAAAAAAAAAGGGAAGAAAGAAGAAGAAGAAAACAATTTTAACAGCTTTCTGAACGAGAAAAATCGATTGAAGTTTGTATTATTTTAAATTTTCGAAGTTAAATTGTATAAAAATACCAATTAATCCTTTTTTCTCGATAGTAAAAAGTTTAATTTAAAAGAGAAAAAAGTTATGTAGAATATATATATTCGGTGTAATAAAAGAATAGAATAATTGCTATGAATAAATTCAATTTTGGAAGTCTTTAAAACTATTCTAGTTAGGAATAAAAATGAATTTTATTAGAAAAAAATATAATTGAAAAGAAATCACCGAAACTTCTTAAAAGACATAAATCAAGAGAGTTGCATTAATAAAAATTCTTATTCTGTTGAGTCATAAAAAATTCTTCTTTAAAAAAATTCACTATTTACTACATTTAGAAAATTGAAGAGAACTTTACTAAATGTTCAAGAAAGAATATTATTTTTTTATGGACACAGTAAATATACTATTGGACAATAATACAATCATATTTCGATGATCGTTCTCATATATATTTATATATATATTTATATTTATATAACTATTAACAACACAGGGAGGTAATACAATATTAATATTGGCAGATGGAATTATCGTGATTGACTTCTTTTTTTTCCACGTTTATTATATTTATATATTTATATATATGTACAAATTATGCCTTTAGAACAAGCAGTTCATTTTTTTGTGTTCTAAAACTTGATAGCATAAACATGGACATTTATAACAAGTCGTGTACTCCCATTAATACCTTGTTTCTTGGCAGGAATTGTTAATGTTCGAGTTATCCAATCACCCCACTTTATCTCTGGGAAATTTTCCAGGTGTGCCTTGCAATAACTCCTTAAATAGGGTAGAGGAAGGTGAATAGGGACATTTAAGATATTTTAATATGTTTCTTATACTCTCTTCACTTATAATTTATGTCTAGCTAAACAGTTAAGTTACTTAAAAATGGTAACATTAAATTTTCATGTTTTAGAATCTAAAATTTAATATTTTTAAAAAATTGTTAATAGTTGTTTTTTTCCTTTTTAAATCTACAATTAACAGTTATTAAATTCATAAATTTGGTTTATTTATAACCACATAAAAAGATATGAAACTTGTTATGATCCATCGCATACGTTCGTTCTTTTATTATATAATTTCATTAAAAAATTTGTAAAATATATATAACATATGAAAGACAATTACATTATTTTAAAACATGATAACAGTTCATTATCAATTGTAAACAATAAGTAAACTTCTTTTTTACACGAGAAGAACGTATAATACAAGCTGTGATTTTTAGAATGTTAAAAAAATGACTTAAAAATTCTTCACATCGAAACGAGTTCTGGTCAAGATACAGGCACTTTTTTCTAATAATACCCATATGACTGATTGGAAAATTGTAGTAAACGGACAACAGTACGTTTTTTAACGTTTAAATTCGGTATTTGCTCAGAGTGTATGTTACTTTTTTTTTACCATTTCTCATCCTATCTATTCTCCCCCTCTACCCTATATTCTTTGTCGTCGACTTTAAACATAACTTGCTGTCCAACAGCGATGTGATAGGGCAATCTGTCTTGAAAATGAAGACCTGTAAAGAATAAATTACATAAACTTTTAAAATAGAGCTAAATATATTCTATAATAAATCATTATTTAACAATAAAGTAGTTTTTACACTAAATATATATTTTTTATTACTATAATTAATGATATTATTTTTCACCTAAAAAACTATGAACGAAATCATAAGAAAACAATTTAAAAAATCTGTAATTTTTCACTATTTTGTTTGGTATTTTATCAATTTTTGTACCTCGTGTAGAGAAAGAGATAGATAGAACTTTCATAACAAAGGAATTCCGTTCTAGAGTTTCATCAAAATCGGATCTAGAAGAGTTATAATATGAAAGATACTTCTCTATTTTTTGTTTATATTTCAGAACATATCTGATTCAATTTGGCTGCTCCTCAATAGGATGACTTCCTATATACTTTTTTCTTATAAAGATTTCATATATATAATGTTAGTCATAACATTTTATAAGAATTACATACACTTCAAAGTTAGAAATCACTTTGAAGGACCGAGTTTTGATAATGCTACAGAAACTACTGTAAGAGGATTTGCTACAGAATATGATCATACAACGTCGTAAAATCACGATATATAATCGAAAAATATTTCATAAATTTTACTACTTCTCATACGATCATATTCATAACTTGACTTCAAAGTCAAGTTATGAATATGATCGTATGAGAAGTAGTAAAATCATTCCAACTCTATATTTATTTATAGGAAAATGGAACGAGATATTGACAACAATATAAACAATTTCCTTCAATAAATGAGGATTGGCACATTTAAGTGTAAGTTTTATTTGTATTAATGGCATATCCTGCATGGATAATGAGAATGTAAACCTGTTAATAGAATTAAAGTAAATAATAATTATTTATACATAACGAATAGTAATTATTATTTAAAAATTTTTATTTGTAATATTAATAATAAATTAATTTTTTTTTTTCGTCATTTTATTCACTTTTTTAAGATTAAAATTAATAAATAAAATATGCAATTATAATAACGGCAGTCCTCAATAGATGGCAGCATATGCTTAAACCATGCTAAAATACATTTAAACACTTCATTTTTTAAATGAAAATAAATATTTAAATATATTTAAAATTAGTTTTTGTGCCTTATAAAATGTACTTTTATTCAAATTCGTCTCCATTTTATTTTAAATTTTTCAAAAAATAAAGCTATTGTGTTGATATTCCGGTATTATAATACAGTATTACTGTGCAATTTTCTAGTAGAATAAAAAGAGTATTAACGTGAAAATTGTTAATTAAATTTTCAAACTAACTTGTAGAAAAATGCTATTTAATCACTTTTGTACAATAAAACTGACAAGAAGTAGTAAGCAATTTTGGTATAAAATGCCTTACCAAAACCGTTATTAAATATAAAGAAAAATGAAAGTGGAAATATTTTAATAAGTCTTTTCTATTCGTCGAGTAATAATTAGTATTTTACATTAAATGGAAGAAAAATAACAAAATACATTCCTTATAAAAATTTAATTAAATCCATCTAAAATTTGTAAAGACTTCTTTAAATGCAAGCAGGATTTTCTAAAAGGATTTTTGTGTCTTGTTAATTTCTTTACTGCAACAAGCAGATTAGCTTGCAGGAAATACAAATAAAAATTAGTGCCTGTTCCAACTTGATATTTGCTAATTTACGTGAAAACATTCGAAGAATCCATTTTCTTACTCACTTATGACCTAATTACAACAATTTAAACTAATTATATATATACTAAAATGAGATTAATTACATATTTTAAACATTTCACCATAAATATTTCGTATAATTTTCATTATATAAGCAATAATAGTTTATATACAACATTCTAAAATTAATTACTAAACCATTTGAAAAAGAAAGAGAACAAAACTTTATGCTAGATCTTTAAGAAATTTGTAAGTTAAATATTTTAAATATCTTATTGATTTGTTAAGAATTATCAGTAGAAGTAATGTATAAGAGAAGTTAGTTGGTGCAGTAATTATTAAAAATGCTTCAACAAAAATGCTTGTCATTTTCATATGCTACAAGTTTATGAATTGCATTTTGATGAGGATAAAAGAGACTTAGATAGCAAGTTAGTATTGATTAAATCTGTAAAGTGTTTACTTCTGAAAAGAAAGAATTTAAATGTTTATTTAGAAAACTAAAATAGAAGAGATTATAGTAAATATTCTTAACCAAACTCTAGAGATACAATTTAATCTATGCAAATACTTTCGACAAATATATTTCTACTGTAGACTATTGTTAATTTTAGTTAACAGATACAGTGTATTTCTTTTACAAAATGAATGTTTGTTCTAAATTCGCCTTATAAATATCCTCAGGTAAAATCAAATATATATATTTTTTCTTCTGTTATGATTTTAGAAAATTACAGATCTATTTTAATAATTATCTACGTAAACAATTATTGTTTACTTAAGCTTTTATTCATTAGAGATGTAGAGAATTATCATATGCATCACTATTATATAAGAGTACATATTATACGGGTATAATTTTTCTTCTAAAATTAAGATATTAGAATAACAGCAGATACTTACGAATGTAGTTTTCTTGGTTCGGAAAATGTTAGTTATATCATCACTATATTTTACATTATATAGAGTAATTTAAGCGAATATTGTTATTGTTCTCTACGTTATATTATTGTTATTATTATGGGATAGAATCTACTCAAAAGTCTAGGTTGAAGAAAGAAGAGAGGAGGAAATGAGAAACAGGAGAAAAGATCCCTGTAGAATACTGAGCAGAAACGTGAATCAGAAAAAAATAGTTACAAGGAATGGTAATATCTAGCATTTTACAAAGAAAATTAAAGCGTGTTTCCTTCACATTTGTAGAAACAGTAAAAAGAAAATGTAAAACATTTGTTATGAACCTGAAAAATAATGCATAACAGTTATAAATACAAGAAGTAACTGCTCTACTAAAGGATAAAATGAAGCAATATAGAGTCGTTAAATTGCGTAATATAGCAAAAATATAACGTGGAGAAATTCGGAGAGTAAAAATAACAGCAAATCAAATTCTCTTTAGAGTAAAATGGTTCACTTGTTTTTATTTTAAATTATTAGAGATAAATTAATGGACTATATCATCTAACGAGGTTGTTGCTATTCGATTATAGGATGAACTATAAGATTATCCATTACTAATGCTTATATTTGAATATATTTCTTTAAATTTTTAATAAATATTAATGTAATGAGTCATACAATGATTTATTTTAAACTTTTTTCGCGTAGTTTTCCATTCGTATATGTAATTATTATTGATCTTTGAAACTCTAAATTACATTTAACTACACTATTTGCATTTTATCTTGTAGATTATGAGTCCTATCCGAAAATAGAGAAGAATGGGGAAAAATTACTAGAAATTTAAATGTATAAGTGAACTTTCTTACGATAGTTAAGCTCAAAGATTTCAGCTTCAATTAATCTTTTAAAAATGAGTACAGATCTACCGTAAATAAACTAAATAATATAAAGTATCATACCTGGAAGAATAAAATTAAACAATTAGACATAAAAGATTTTATGGAATAATGTTACTACATTTCTCGAGTAACCCGTATGGCACTTAAGAAATAGTAAAGATGTGAACCAACAGGTCTACTCGATCCATAGAAATTAGAGACAGTAATGGATATTTGTAGTATCTTAAAACAATACTATGAAAAATCAACTCTATCGAGAAAAATAAGCTTGCTGAAATGAAATACGGATTCTATGACAGAGATAGTGATGATGTGGGAGGATATCTGATGGGAATGGAAATATCTTTGTTCACCTTTTCAACTGTAGAATCGATGAACATCGTTGTTATTCTTACGTGAGTAATCTGCCAAACAAGTTATGCTGCATTAATCATCTTCCTGGAAACAAGGCCAGAATGGGACCAACTCTGTAGTTAATGAAAAATAAGTTGGCAGAGGAAAATATTCGGAGAAATGAAGAAGTAAAATGATAAAGATGAATGATTTTCAAAGTATGTATAGTTTTAAAGACAATTTAGTCCAGAAATGAATATTCAAGTGGAAAACTAGGAAAACTACAGCACTGACATGAAAGTTGAACAATTAGGTAATAAAGTAGACATACGACGACAAAGAGAATCAAATCAACAAATAAAAAGTCCATTTTAAATAAGAAGAGTAAAGAAATAAAGTCGATTATTATTGCTTCTTACCTTCGATGGATCACAACACTGATACACAAGGATTGGAGCCATAACTTGCATAGGTAACAATAAAAAAAACTTCATCAGCAATTTAAACGAGAACATGTAAAGCAGATAGATTTGGTTAATGGAGATACCGTCATAATCAAGGCGGAGGAGATAGCTAATCAGCTACGAAACAGGAAAACCTTTGAACAATTTAATAACAATAAAGGATGTGCTTTATGTTCCGTTGCTGTAAAGCAGTCTATTATCGATGAGAAAATTGGCTAGTGCAGAATATAAAGTAGATTTCCAGAGCAATATTTGTCGTAAAACAAAAGACGGAAACAGTGTATATTAAGAATACATAGAGAAGTTTACGTAATAAACATTAATCAAGTCTCCGATCACGAGACGCTTGCATCTACAGTTTTTACACGAATGACACGCCAAATTACAGATAAACACAGTAAAGATACCATCAGAACGATCGGAAACAACATCGTACTTGACATGAAAATAACACTGCAAAGCGAAACTCATTTGAGAGCATTACATTTTAAATGAGACATGACAAGCCCATTCCTATGTGTCACACTTCAAAACGATCAAAATCTTGCACTTTATATAGACTTTTGAAGTTCTATACAAATACAAGCAAATACTTGGTGTCCAAGACAGTGTAACAGTAATCGCTGATTGTAGAAGATAGGTAAAAACTTAGCATAAAAGCGAAATTGTAAAGAGAATGAAATGCTTCATCAAACAAGCGTAAACTCGATTTAGAAAGACTTCAGAATGTTTTAGTTACGGTCAAAGAAATGAATATATGAATAAAGAATTCGTTGAACTGTTGGAAAAGAATGGAATAGTGAAAGTGCTAACCTTATTACAAATACCGAGGTGAAGGAATAGTCACAACTTCAGGAAAGAATAGGAAAAAAACATAAAATTCTATATGAAAAAGCACAAGTGAACTTCCTTACTGTACATGCAAGCATTCAGAACACTAAACTTTAAAAATTGGAGCACATGTAAACAAATAAAGCGATTTTTAGGGGATATGAGCTAGAACAAAAGGATACAGATTGCTAGATACGAATATTGACAATATAAAGAGCGAGTCGAGATGTATTTTATATTTTTTTGACTTTCACTGCAAGATAGATATGTCACTGCATTCATTTTCTCGTCAAGTTGACAACGGAAATGATGAAAGTTAAATTTAAAGTTGAGCTTCCAAACATCTCTATTGAAGAGCAAGGGAACATAAGATGAGTCTCTAGAGATGAAGACGAATAAATATAGAAGTGTCGGGAGAATACATGTATATACTTATAGTTAAGGCAATAAGCTAAACAAACAACTTGTTCATAGTATTAAACTTATCACATATCATTCTTTTATATTATGTTATACTAGCTATATACTGCATAATGCTATATTTATATTAAACATTTTAATTATTTCTAAACTTACAATAATGCTTTTGTTTCTATATATAAATACTGAATATTTATATGAGAATAATAAAGGGAATTGACCAGAATACTCCTTAAAAATGTACATATTTAGAGCTACCTAAATGAGACAAATATTTGACAAATATACTTTATACAGCTTCAAGGAGTCATGTTTTGAAATAAATTAAAATGAAATGTTTGTATTTAAATTACTATTTGTTCTTTATATATATATATATATTGAAATAATTTAAGGAATATAGTATCGATTCTTAAAACGTGGTCATTGATTAGCTTACCACAAGAACTGATAATGCATGAGTAATTTATTTGTCATGTGCTGCTTAAGAGTTACAGAGCATTGTTTCTATGTGCTTACACATCCATCATTATTTTTTCCAGTGTTTTGTTCATTATTAACGAGAAAAGTGTAAACAGTTCGAAGTAAATTATATTTTATTTTGCTAATGTGTGATATCGATCATGTTTATCTTTATATAACGAGATTAAACGAGAAATAAGATCACCCTTAGACTCTATTCTGTATGCACGAAAATAAACATATCGTTCTTTTATGTAAATTTACAATGCTTCAAGCATGGTTTCGTACATATAAGAAATTTTTTTATTATATTAAACTGTTTATAAGTTCATTAATCGTAAGTTAAAGCATAAAAATAATTCAAAAAACGAGGGCGAATTTATGAACATGTTATAGAGTAATGCATTCTTATAGTTTTAAACGTTTATATTATCCTTTGAGGAAAAATTCCATCTGCATATGAAGTAGAAAATGAAAGTTTATAAATTTAGTGAAACTTTTGCAAATTACGTGAATATAATTAGCTACTCTATACTCTTATATAATTAACATAAAGATTTAGTTAAAGTAATTATATTTATTTTAGGAAGTTTAACATTGTTGAAAAAGAAGTAAGTTAATTATGACTATCATAAATACAATCTGTCTAAATATTGTTTAAAAATTCATTTAGTGCTTTTTAAATTAAAATTAATTAAATGACCTTTCAACAAAGTTATTAACCATAAACCTTTTTTATTTTTGTAAAAAATTAGTCTTTAAACTATACACGTCCTCATCATTTCTATTAAATATTTCTGATTTATAGTAGACTATAAATTATTAATTATGAATTATATCTAATTTAATGAGGTTAAATATGAAATTTATAAATAAAATATTAAGTTTAAAACCTGTTTTTCCAATATTTAAGTTATGAATTTTAGTGTAATGCACGTCAAGTGCAGGCCTTCAACAGGAAGTTTATTGCAATGTATTTAAAATAAATATAATTTAATAATTAAACAGAATTTTTATAGATTTATCAACTTTTAGATCCGATCAGGAACTATAAAACAAAAGGAAATACCTCAAATATAGATGGATCTTTTCTAAACTTTCTTAGTCTCAGAAACATTTGTATAGAATCATTTATATAATATTATAAATTGATTAGCTATTATGTGCAGCTGCCTCTCTAAAAGTTCATTTATTATTGGATATCATTAATCTTCTGACGTGATTAATAAACGAGGACTAGATACTAGATATACTGTATCACCTCACCATTATAAATAGGTAGGATATAACAAATTTCTATACCAATTTATATTTTATATTACTTTCTGTAGTTCTTAATATATCTAAAATCTGTTATGTTCGGTCATAACTTGGAAGAAATTATAAAAATGCTTAAAGTTATAGCAAGTATAATTTTTACTCGCTATTATTTTGCATTATTATATTATAAAGTATAAATTTAATTCATGAAAATACAGATAATATTGTCGAATAGTCCTTTCTGGTTATAAATTTGTCATCAAATACGAAATAAACAATTTTAAACTGGGGAAAACTTGCTACGATGGTTCCTATTGCCTTAAGCACTGTCCCTGTTGTTTTCTTTGTCACTTATTCACATAACGCTATATAAAAATTAATTATGTACTGTACGAGAATAGTTGTATTCAAGTCCAAAGATAGGTAAAGTATATATAAAAATTCTTAAATACAAAAATATTAAACCAATCTTTACATAAATATACAAGTAAAAAAAGATGTTTTCGTTGCCAAAGTTATGAAATAGTTCATATTTTCTCATATGATGTATCGTTTCAAGCTTAACTTCTAATTAGAATTTTTTTTAACATTCAAGAATTTATTGAAAGAAGAGAGACAAATTTGTCGGCTACTTTATATGCACACATTCATTAAATTTTAATGTAATTCATCATAATTTGTGTAATATAACATGTGTACAGGTTGTATATAGCTGTATACAATCTGCTACAGGTTGTATACTGCAACAGTCTGTTTTCAGTATAATGCAAACAAAAGGATCAATATTTTGGAAAGAGAATGTAGACAATACGTGGAATTTAAAAATATGATATAATCGATACAGGATATACGTTATAATTCAATGCAAAAGAAGAGTTCAAACTTTATAAATTAAATAACAATTAAAAAGATTAATTAATTTTTCCAGTATATTGCAATCAAGTAATAATTAAATAGGTTTACAAACACTCGCTAATTGTATAAACTTTACATATCTTAACGAACAGTTTATTCTTACATCTGTCTTATTAATTGATGTTATAATTATAACGATAATATTATTGTTATTATTTCAACACTCGCTAGATTTGTAATATCTTAAATAACGTTTTAAATACTAATTTACGATATGAATTATATGTGAAAAACTAATCGACTTACTCGAGTCTCTTTCAAAATCTAATAGTTGATCTTGGTCGCATTCAGTATCACTATTTTCTACAACAACTGCTAACTGGCTTGTTCTGTAAGTATCCCTGTATGAATACCGTCCATGGTCCATCTTGTGGTATCTATCAACAATTTTTCATTAGTTTATCCATTATAACTATAAAAAAATTCATAATTCTTAAGCGATTTAAATTGTATATTAATATATATTATACCATTTAATAATCAATAACTAATAATTATTATTTTACTGTTAATTTGATAAATTCTAACCGCATTATACATTTTACTTATTAAAAATCATTTTAAAATTAGTATAAAAATCATTAATGTGCACTTTTTTTTATCTCGAAATTTTGTAAAGCATTTATAATTTTTTTTTAAATATTCTCTTATAATAAAAATAAAACAAATAAAATAAAATAATAAATATTAAATTTGGAATTAAATTTTATCAAAAATAAATATTAAAAAAATAATAATAAAAATAAAATGACTGTTTGAATTAAGAAGAGCACATTGAACAACAAAACTTGAGGCCCACTACCTCTTACCCCTCCCCAGATGGTTTAGCATTGGGACCACCTTGTTTAGTACTGCAGTGCCATCTGGTGTTGCTTGGAATTCTACAACGACTCATATTGCTACTCGGAAATTCGTCGTCTACATCTGATGACCATCTTCTAGATGATAGATCCTTGGTCGTCGAACTCGAGATTGATTGGTATGTAGTACGACCTGAAACACAGGCAGGAATGAGAAAATAACTATATATACTGTACATACATACATACATACAACAGAAGAAAGGTAATAATGTTTATTTGGAACCGGTAACATACAAATGAAGTTGATCAGAAAGAATCTCTCCCAATCAAAAAGCATTAAATTCAATTAAGAAAAGAAATATCTAGCACCGAAACTTGATGACTAAAGTACTACATCGAGCGTTTTGTAAATAGATTATTTTTACCTATCCAAATTGATCGTATCATCCTACAAAGTTATATAAAGCAATAATGAAATGTAAGGATCCATATGATCAATTCTAATCATTTCTGGGAATTGTATTTATGACAGCAATTCCCTGGCTATCAGATAATGCACCTTACAAATTCAATTAAAGAAGGTAAAACTTGTTCCTTAGTAAGAGAAGAGGTAGAGAAAAACACGGAGCTTCATCAGCATCATTCTATTATATCTAACTATAATCATTTTATAAATTATAGATATTTTTTATTCTTATTGTTATTATTATATTTAACAAAAACTTAGAAAAAAATTACCAGGAAAGCTATACATGTGATCCACTTCTAATTGCAAGGAGCTGTCCCTCCCACTTTTTTGATGACTAGATATATTATTTGACTAGAAAATAAAGAAAATTTTACATGTATTAAGAGTAATTATTTTAATTTATCGCTAAATAAGAAAAAAAATTATTAATGCCGATTCAAATTATCGGTTAATTACTTTGTTATGTAGATAAATAAAAGCAATTAATTGTAGCAGATGTTGTGTACATTTTTTCACAAATTGTTAATGCCCGATTGTTCTTTAGCAAATTTTATTTTAAAATAAGAATATAAATTAGAAAATAATTTCTTTTTTTTATAGTAAAATATTCGAAATTTTTCCAAAAAAAATGCAAGCTTTAAACGTATATATATCTAAGGAAAAAATTTTTTAAATTTTCTGTTATACAGCTATTTTAATATAAAGAATATCTTTAGAAGCTATGATACGGAAGAAGAAACGAGATGAATCAATATAACCTTTACAAGAAACGAAATATTCCTCTGAGTCATGTTTTAAATACATTTTTGCATAGTAAAAAATTAATAAAGGTCGTAAAAATATAATTAAATTTAGAAGAAAAAACTGTTCAAACTTCTGAACAACATTCGCGGCAGAAACACAAAAAAATGGCCGTTGTTTGAAGGTTTTTTTGTACGCATTTTTGTTTAAAAAATATGCTCCCGAAAAGAAAATGACCGCTGTTAGAGGTGGTCGTTGTCGAGAGGTTCAACTGTATTAAGCTATCTTGTATATAATTCTGTTGCTATCAAGTATTCATTTATAAATGATTTAATGTAAAAAATAATTAATGCAAATTTTATTCTTCATTTATTTTCATTTTCAAGAAATCGAATTCAATATTTAAATTTTTACACGTGCTGCCATCTGTAGATGAAATTACTAAGTATTTAAAAAAATAATTATTATACAGATTTTCATTCAATTAAAGTGAATTATTTTTATATTATTTAAAAAAATTATTAAATTTATTTTAAATTGTATTTAAAAATGAATTAAAACGAGAGATAAATTTCAGCGAAAAGGTAACGTTTTAAAATAAATTTTTCAATGAAATTTTCATTCGTAGGCTCAAAAAAGATTGATGGAGAGATTCAAAAACAAAGAAAAAAATAAAAGTAAACCAAAGGAACGATAATCTGTTGAAAGTGAAAAGGATGTAATGCTGGATAAATCGATTTTTTATACAGTTTTTCTTTAAAAAAAAAGAAAAGAAAAAGTTTAAAAAAATTTTAATTAAATAAAGCTGAAACTTTTCCTTTATTTTTAATTTAGTCATTTTTCATAAATTCACTTCACTACAAAAATATTTTAAAATTTTCTTGTTCAAAAAGAACAAAAATAATATCGTGTCAAATATTACAGTACATGAAACTTCTGTAGGAAAAAAATAAAATAAAATGATATATATGCGGAAGAAAACATCCAAAAATATCAGATACAGTACAGATTTTAAAATAGAACATTTACGTGCAAATATTTCAGAAATTCTTCAATGTAACAGTGTAAAAAATATTCAAAAAACATGCAATAAATTTATATTTCTAAACCTTAAAATCTAAATAAATTAATAATAATTTATAACTGAAAAAAAATTTAAATAATTTTTAATTATTATTTAATTTAATAATATACTAATTTAATTAAAAGTTTTAACATTTTTTAACATTAAAATCGATTTATAAGAATTAATTTTTATTTTGTAAAAACGTTCCCAGATGGCGACACTGGAGATATGAAGTTTTTGTTTTATGCATGGAGGAATATGTAAGCATGTGTAAAGGCGAATATCATATGATTTTAAATATGAATAATGTTTAGAATGTTTAAATTATAAACATAAAAGCGACAGAAAATAGAAAAAGGAGAGAAGAATAGAGAATTTGAAATGGAAAAATAAGCGTACAGGCGTTAAAAATAGGAAAAATATACAGAGAAATTCGCATATAAATGTGTATGAAAGTATAAAGCATAAGCTTAGAACTGTATATAATAGTCACCGAAGTAAAAAATCTAAGAATAAAAACAAATAAAGTAAATATGAAAGAATCAAAAGTGTGAAAGATGAACGTCGTTTGCATTAAACCGTAAAATATTAAACGTAAATACCAGGTTTAATATCGAAATGTTATATAAAAATACATTTAAAAAAAAGAATTATATTTAATTATTAATTTAATATTAAATAAATCTCGGTAAAAGCCATGAATAATCCTTAACATTACATAAAATAATATCTTTAAAAATTAATTAAAAATAATGGAATAAAATATAAATTAACTTCTTATTTTCGACTAAAAAGGAAAATTATATTTGTCCTTAAAATATTTTCTGGTATATATATATTACAGAGAAGAGTATTTTTAAACACTCTTGAAAAATATTCTTAGAATATATGTTTAGTTTATAAGTAAAAAATATATTTGATAAAATAAACAGATTTTTTGATATATAGCGTGATAGACAGACACTTTAAACATTTAAAATTTCCATGTTTATCCTATAATTTTCAAGAATAAATTTCAAACATAAGTGTAAACTTTATTTTTAGTAATATCTTTAGAGATAATAATACCATTTTTCTCCTTCTAAATGATTTAATAATTTTTTTATTGATCTACATAAAATGTGAATAAATTGAAAATTTTAATACTTTCAATATCTAAAAGTGGAATTTTAAACATTTTATCCACTTAAAGAATGGGAATTTATTGTAAGTTTACGATCTTATTCGATATTTCTCTTATGAATCAATAATGTGATTACCTGTTTAACAGCGAATGGAACATCGTATGCTCTCTCTCCGTCGTGAAGAGATATAGAACGTCCGTCTGTACTGCTGTCTCCACTACTTCTATCTTCTCTGTTAAATACAGCTATGCGACTAGTTGCATAAGGCGATGGAAAATACAAAGGTTCTTTGTGTACGTAACTACCTTCTGTTTGCTTAGATTCGAAGTCAGACATTTGCATCACTTCACTAACAACGTCTTTGCGAATGTTTCTGGGTTCTAAAAGTATTCGTTATTTTAATTATACATTTTTCTTTGCTCTCCCTATTCCGTGGGTCATGTATAATTTATAAACAGAAACAAAGGATTTTTACCTTGGTATTGATGATCTGCCTGCCTTCTTCTTCGATTCAATATGCAAATTGCAACGCACACTGAAATTATGATGAGGAAAGTGACGATGACTGGTGCCATTATGGCTAAGTTAGTATAAAAAGGTGCAAAACTTTCCACGATTGGCATTAATGGAGTACCTTTAAAAATATGTAAAGTGCATCACTCAGTTGCTATACTTTAAAGTTTCTAAACTATATTTTCTTTTATCATAAACAAAATTTGAATATATAATATGTATATAAATTTTATATTTCCTCAATATTTAAGTCTTTTATTAAATTTATAATGAAAGCTTTCATTACTTTTTCATATTTTTAAGAAAACAGATTATAAGGAATTTAAATGTGTAGTTTCTTATATAAAAAAGTATATAAAAATTATATTTTTTAAAAAGTTTCTTCGCCGATATATATATATATCATAAGATATCTTAGACTATAGAGAATAACTGTCCCTTCATTTTGTTTCATAATATGCTTCAGTAATTTCTGAATCTAATTATATATATATATAATTAGATTCAGAAATTACTGAAGCATATTATGAAACAAAATGAAGGGACAGTTATTCTCTATAGTCTAAGATATCTTATGATATATATATATCTCTGCTAATTGAATTTTTATTTAATATTATATAATATAGGTCCAAGTTAAATTTTAAAAAATTGAATCATCTTCTAGTTTGTTTGGAGAAAGAAAAACAAACAAAAAAGATAAATATAAAAACTTGCAGCAGCTTACACTTGACTACAGAAAGATTTCCTACAAAAATTTCAACTTTCTAATTCGTAGAAATCAGAAATTTTTCCAGTATAAGAGAAGAAGTAAAAAAAAAGTAATTGATTTTCCTTCAAAAAAGCGGTTAACAAGTAAAAAAAAAAATTCGAATGTTGGCTTCAAAAAACTCAATTCGACCATAAAAAATTTTTAAAAAATGTGATACTTTTGTAGTAAAAATTCAAACATTCCCCTTTTAATTTTAAGAATTTCGTTAAATATATATATGTTACAATATACAAATAGAAAAAGAAAAAATTTGTTCAATTAATTTTGAAGAAGAAAATCACAAAATGAATTAGCATTACTTTATTTCAAAATAAGCTTACTCAAATTCTTTATGGAATTATTAAAATGTATTAAATTTTTAATTAATTTTAATTTGGTGAAGATAATTTGTAATCAAAATTAGTCACATAAGCACGCATCAGTGACATAGCCAAGAATTAAACTTGATACAGACTAAACTTAAATTACAAAAGTCATAAATGTTCTTATATTTTAACACAAGCGTTAAAACGACAGAAAATCTGTATTTAATTTTTTATGAGACTTATAGGCTCTTACTTAAGGAAATAACCTTAGAACTATTATATAATTTAAAGATATAACCTCCTAAAATGTTATAAAAATCACTAACTGCCGTATAAATGCTCTATGGAACAAACTATAATCGAGAAAAACCTCGATGTAACATCATCCTAAATAGCATCACCCTCGTAAAAAAAGCTCTTAATGAATACTTGTAAACGAATTTTCCTCATAAATACTACAAACTGGCGCTAAATCGAAGTTCGAATTTATTTAACATACATTTAGATAAACCGAATGCTTCGTAACTTTCTTATAAATCAATTTACGATTTACATTATAAAAATATAAACGACTTTAATATAAAAAAAACAAGATTAAACTGTACCGTACATGGATTGATTTAGTAATCTAGATGAAAAAACTTTCATATATATTTCTTCAGCTATCTGTCTAGATACTATTACGTGCTTCCATGCTTCATTATATCTCAATAACGAAGCATGAAATGGTAATGTTAAATTATACTGACCCGTTAAAAAAAAAATGTTGATGGCAAGAATCCAAGAGCATTAAATGTACTAAAAAAACAACAAATCAACAAAAATCTTCGGAAATATCGTCTAAAATACAAGTGTAAAGTCGTAGCAAATCTAAAAAGTAGATAGTAATGTGTATTCAGGAAATGAGAGAACATTTACAGCACTTAGTGTGTAATGTGTTATAGGTAAGTTGACTTTTTCGTGTTTATTCTTTTACTTATTTTTTGTGGGTCGTATTACTTTACAGGTCACCTTTTAAGGCATTCTTCTTTAAAAAGTTTTATTTTTAAATAAATAATACATTAATTTTTTTAAATATTAAAACACATAACTATTATTTTTATATTAAATATTTATTTTGTAATTAAAGTTTAAAGTTCTTTCTACATTTTTTATTTTATTTTTATTTTTATGTAATTCGAAAAAATCAATTTACATAACAAAAAGTATAATTTAAGTATTTATTTATTTTCTAATTAAGTATAACTAATTTTAATTTATTAACTTTTAAATTTAAAAATAAAAACTTTTAAAAACTTTTCTATATATATATGTATATAAATAAATTAACATACATTTATGTTAAAAGATTTAAAAATTGAAGGAAAAAAATGAGGATTTGTGATGAAGGATTTAATAAATATTAATTTAATATTAAATAAAAATTCATTAAAATTTTATAATATTAAAAAAAAAGTATTAAGCTGAAAGATGAAAAATCTTAACGAGATGTCGACTTAAATTTTCTTCTCCGAGGCTAAAAACTTCAACATTTGAATAAAAAATAATTTTAAAATGTAAACTAGTCTTTGATTTAAGAAAAAAAAAATATACAAAAATAAATATAAAATACATTTTAAAACGTAATTAAATATTTATTTTAAATAGGTTATTAAAGTGGAAAATTGAATTTTTTTTATAATAAATCAATTACAATTTTAATTAAAAACTTCCCATGTAACTTATATGCAGACGAAGAAACTTCATACATTACAATAGAAATAAATTAAAATTTACAAAAATTATTAATTAAATAATATTAATTTAAAATAAAACTCTGTCAGATTGATAAATATTTCATAAGCCAAGAGATCTTACGAATCGAATTCTTAAGCAGACAGTGCTAGAATCTTTACTATAAAAACACCCGTGCTTAGAGCTATGTGGCTTGAAGAATTGTCATTCTTCTCATTCCTTATCAAAACAAGAATGTCTACAGAAGTAGAGAAAATGTCACTTGACTGGTGATAAATAACTGACTATGTTATAAAAACCCCAAGACATATCCTGAAAGTGATTTCACGACGTATAATCACCTGAGAGAGAACAAAGGACACGTTATCACTTCCCTAGCATTATATAATAGAAAGTAGTCCTCTATGGGTTGATGTGATGTAGTACGGCGAGGAATTTCATTACTCTTTATGTTATTCAGAAAAACAAGACTGATATGCATAGAGAGAGAATCGTATTTGAGACCCAATGTAAGAATATACGTGAAGTTATCAACATTTCTTTTATGTACAGTACAATAGTACAGTCTTTATTCTGTCCAGAAATATCATAAACCACAAGAAACGTTATTATGTACGAATGCTTTGGAAGTGCGCTTTGTCATTCGAATTTAAAGATTAACAGAATTACTTTTACTTTTATCCATTACTAACAATTAAAATTTAATTTATAAACAGCTTAAGACGAAATATATCCATCTTATTTTAATATCCTCCATTTTATATCATAAAAAAATTAAGTAACTCTTACTAGAGAATAAGTTTAAAATTGCATGCACATAGCATAAATTCCTAAAAGTTTTCAAACAATTTAGTTTATTGTTTATCGATCTTGAATTTGTAAAGTGGATATTCTACTAAATTCCGAAATATAAGAACCTATATATTTTCTTTTAAAAATAATATGATTCACGCCATTTTTTAAAATAAAAAATAATATTTAATAATTAAAAATTGAGTCCATCTTTCATGGATTTATGAATTCATGAAAGATGAACTCAATACTTTTACATCTTTCATAATTTATAAATTCCTAAATATAAAAAAAAAATCCATAAAATATCCGAAATATTTCTTTAATAAAACTCTATCATATATATATTGTGCTTCTGAAATAACTCACCATCCATGTAATGTAACGTATTGAATGTGAACTCCGCTTCAGTAGAACCGACTTCGTTGTGTGCAGTGACGTGAACTCTGTACCACGTACCAGGCGACAACCCTTCTAAATAAAATACATCGTCTTCCGGTGTTATATGATCGGAAACTAAATTCCATTCATGATCCGTTTCCGGTTTGCACTGAATGACAAAGAAGTTGATAGGACATCCACCGTTGATCCATTCGTTCATTCTCAATGCTGCAAAAGTCGTGTTGACCCGAAGAAAATCACTCTGCGTTGGCGCTATAGGAACTTTATAAGATAAACAATAAATTA
This sequence comes from Centruroides vittatus, assembly GCF_030686945.1. NCBI lineage: Eukaryota > Metazoa > Arthropoda > Arachnida > Scorpiones > Buthidae > Centruroides > Centruroides vittatus. The sequence goes on from NW_027122643.1 coordinate 2,606,166, forward strand.
AGTCATTCTTTAAGAAAATGTGGAAAGTTTTAATCAGATTTACTAGATAAAGTCTTTATCTAGTGAATATACGTACCAACTCCTTGAGTCTTTGCTTTAACAACATCACTCGGAATACCTTCACCAACTTCGTTATAAGCTGTGATAAGAAAGTGATAACGTGTACCGCAATGTAATCCTTGAAAGTTATAAGATCTTTCTTTTCCAGATAATTTATTTTCTTTCCACGCACCCAATTCACGTTTGTGCTGCAACACGAATCCTAAATTTACATCAAAAGAACAAAAGGTATTTAAAGTCATCGTAACTTAACTTAAGGTTACTAAGCTTCTTTAACAAATAAGGCAAATACACTCACCTGTTATAGGATTTGATGAATCCTTTTTCACGTCCCATTTTATCTGAATTGAGGAATGCGTTGATGAAACTATACTGATTTTCGGTGAAAGTGGAGGATCTATATTAAGATAAAATTACAACATTAGAATGGGTCAAAATTTATTAATAATTGCCTATAAATATTTATTTTTTATTCGAATTTTTAATACTGTTGAAAGAACGTTTACAACTCTGTCATGTCCAGCGTATAAATAAAGATTTTTAAATTATGGAGTTCTTTTTTTAAATTAATAATAACTTTTCATACAACCTTATAACTTTCATCAATTTTCATAAATAAATTTTGCCACATTTATTATGTAAATAACGTGAAATCAAGTGGAACGACAGTACGATTAATGCACTCTGTCAAGTTTGTCTTTAGAAAACATTCCTTTTTAGCTGCTATTTTATTGAATTGTTTACACAAAAGACAAATTCCACCTCAAAGTTCATTTACTTCCTCCTTGTCTTTTATTGTATAAACTCTTCTTAACTTTAAAACTTATCCATGTAATCCATTAATTCTAAGATTCAAAGCCATTCTTTCTTATGGTAATTTATAGAAGTATTCGAGAACGGCGATACTCTCGTACAGTTTCTTATCAATATAATTGTTTATAACAAAATATACTTACCATTATCTTTAGTTTGTACAATGATTTGATCAGAAGGTGGGCCTGCGCCTATACTGTTAAATGCTTGTACTATTATACTATATTTTGTAAGGCGATTTAAATGATTTATCGTGCATTCGTTCTTAAACTTATCCGTAATTTCTAGAGTTTTGTATGTATAAGGATCACCAGAACCGTGTACACGATAGCCAACATAATATCCTTTCAACTGTCCATGTCTCAAATGCGTTTGGGGAGGCTATAAAATAGACAAAACATACATTTTAAAGGATTATATAAATGCATTATTATATAAAATAAAACAATTGATCTTTTCGAAAAATTCTCCTCTCAAGAATATTCTATTTTTATTTAGAATGTTTAAATAAGTACTGTAATCTCCTGCATTGCATGAGTTCAGCTGTAAATAAGGTAGACAGTTTTACACAAGATTATTCAGTTAAAAATCTTTTGTGTTTTTTTATAGAACAGACAAATCCAATATATTCGCTAACAAGTAAATTTTTTTTCTTCTTTTGCTATGCCTTTTAGTTGCTGACAACTTTTCCAACAACAACAAACAGCTTTACAAAAGAAATATACAGCAGAAAAAAAACTAATAAACTTGAAACAAACTTCCATGTCTCTAAGGATAATGTTTACACAAGTTAAAGTTACGATACATCTCTCTCTTTTTTTCCCTATTGAAGATTTTTATTAATGATTTTCAAAAATTAGCATTATTTAAGTTTTAATATATTCTAAAGCCTGTAAAAAACACATACTTGCCAAAATACACGTAGTGTTTGCGAACTAACTGCTTCTGCTCTTATGTTGAGTGGAGGGCCTCCAGGAACTGTTTAAAAATATATTTATACATTCATTTAAAAATAAAAAAATACATTATTTACGCATTAATGTTAATTAAAATTTCTATTTAGGTTAAAATTATAAGCAAGATCAATTTAATTTGTTATAATGAAAGCTAAATATATACATTCTATCTTCTTGCGTAGAGTGTGGATAGAACAGATGTAAACATTTTAAATGAAGTCTCGAGAGGTTTGTCACAATCATATAAGCTTGAAGTCAATTGAATATTTTAACAACATATCGTGTATTGGATGATATAAATCTCTTACACGAAGCAAGAAACTTCATATATACATATATATAGTGAATTGCTTACAAAATTTTATTTCAATAGATTCTTCGACTCACGAAACAGATTTCATCAATTTTCGGAAGAAGGAAACGAATTTATATTAACTATTTTCAATAGGATAAAACTGTAAATTTTATCAAAAATTTTAAGGTTATATTTAATTATTTTATTTGAAGATAAAAAGTTAAAATATATTTTTCCCGAATCCAATTTATTTTTATGAAAGTATATTTATTAATTATCAAAATATGGTGATTTTTATTACAGAAATTTACCTTCCATATTCGTTGTAACTGTAATTGTATTACTTGGATCGCTTCTCCCGAAACTATTCTCTGCAAAAAGTCTAATATGATATGTGGATGCAGGGTTTAAAGATGATATAGTTGCCTTTGTCTCCATACCAGCGGCGGTAGTTTGTTTAACTCCACTGCTCCAATTTTCTAAAAATTAAAATCAAACTTATTCGCAAGAAAAATTTAATATTTTTAACATTAAAAATACATTTCGTTCTTAATTATTTTAATTATTATATGCATAATTAATATCCAAAAAATAAAGTTAGAATAATTACTTTAAGTTAACTTATCTTTATAATTATGTACAATTTTCTATAATTTTTCCATCACAATTTTCTACGTTAGTAATGACAATTTATTTGGATCAAGAATAGAATATGAATTAGAATGCGGTAATAAATTACTTTATCCTTGAATTGTTATTAGTTATAGAAATAGAATATAATCATTATTAACCTTTATCTGTTTTGTACTGCACTATGTATTGCTGGATTGGACTATTTCCTGAAAATGGAGGAGACCAAGAGATGATTACGTGTCTGCTTTCTGTTTCTGCTACTGACACTTTTAAAGGCTTGTCTGGTCTTTCTGAAATTTAATAAACGTTTTTCGTTAAATTTTAGAAAAAATTAGAAATTTAATAATTAAATAATAATTATTATTTTAAATATAAAAAAGTCATCTTTCACATGTTTCCGAAATTAAGGCTAGTGTGCGCATTATATATGAGACAGTTCTTGTTATTGTCTAAAAACGTTTATATAATTAAGATTTTATTATAATATTTCTTTATTTTAAATTAAATAATTAACATTTTACTTTTAAATTAATTCTCGAAACTACATTTATTTTAAATTATCATTCAATTTTTAAACTCCTTTCTCATGAAAGCCTTAAATTCGAAGCACTGTCATACAGATTACACTTCAAGATGTTAGCAAAATTGCAGAAAATAAAAATAAATAATTCTAAAATATAAATGTATTAAATTATAATTTTAAATTTTAATAAATTATAAATATTAAAATTTGTATAATAATCTTTTAAAATTAAAGAAAAAATTTATCTTAAATTTAATTATTTATATTTTAGTGTTAATAATTAAATATAAATTAATCGATATTAATTTATATTTAATTATAAAATTAATTTTGTATTTAAATAATAAAATTATAACAGACAGAGTTCATAACTTTATGATATTGATTTTAAAATGTTTTTTTTTTTTTTTAATTTAAAGTAATGGAAATAAAAGATAGTTTTATATTTGGAAACAAGAAAAAGTAGAATTTAAATATCATTGACAGATCTGTTTAATAATTCTATAATTATGCTGAAACGATACATTGTTAATTGCATTTATTCATGTCAAAAAATTTTAAATGTAAATTCCCATATTTCAGCGATTCATCAATATTCCAGAATTTATAAATAATTTTTAGTAATTATTAAATATCAAAGATTGACATAATATAATTTTAAGATAAGAATTTTCAAAGAAAAATCGCGTTATAAAATTATCTCGGTATGTTATAATTATTTAGAAAGGTGTTAAATAGAAATATTGTCATATATATATATTGCTTCGATTTATCATAACAAAATTTCATTAGTATGCTTCCTACAAGATGCATAATTTAGTAAGAAAGTCTGCTTCCCGCATTAATAAATTAGTAAAAAAAATGATGCTAGAATAAAAATGTAATTATAATAAGTAGTGGCTTTCAACATTTATCTATCACTCCGAAATTTATCGATTATTGAACAATGATAACTCTTTGCTGACTATAGAAGCAGATAGCTGAATCATCAACTCTATTTACATTCAATCTTTATAATAACAAAGAGAAAGAAGATATGGAATGAATAAAAATAATCGATAAAACTTTCATTTCCGGTATCAAAATTGCTGATAAAAAATAACAACTAATCAATTATACTTACCTTGTACAATAATTTGTATATTTAGATCATCTTTGCCGTAAGTATTTGCTGCTGTGCAAGTAAACAAAGAGGAATCTCTTCTATCAGCTGATGGTATGTTCAGTTCGGAAGTCATACCGTCATCGGTCAACGTATCTTCAACCATATATCTGAAAAATTGAAAGGATTTTAAAAAATTCAATATTTTCTTCAATTTCTAAAACAAATTCCCTACTTTCTGTTTAACTGTCTGTCTAAAACTTGGCTATCTTTCCTCCATGTTACCGATAATGGACGATCGCCAAATGCTTGACATTTAATACGTATATTTTCACCTTTTCGAATTGTTTCTGCTTTAAATTCCTCTTTAAAATAAGCTGGCACTATAAAAGAAAATTAAAAACAAAATTTAATGGCTATTTGATGACATAGTTTGATTCGTAATGTACAGATGGCACTACGTTTCAAGAGATTATCTCGTTTTATTAACGTTATATTAAGGTAATTTTGACTTAACTCGATTATTGTCGTACTAACCTCTTACTGTTAATTTAACTACGGTGCTTATACCAGATCCTATTCCATTACTAGCTTGGCACATGTAGTAACCGCTATCAGATTTTTCTACGTGTCGTACTGATAAAGAGCCATTACTCATCATGTGTATGTGAGCATCTGTTAATAACGTTTTATAATCGCTTGTCAATGAACCTAAAAGTAAAGTTTACAAAAATTTTATCTGATACTTATTCTGATAATAAACTATCTTGGGAGAAGTATATGTCATACCTTCTGCTCGTTTCCATATTATTTGAGGTTTGGGAAACCCATTTGCTTTGCAATTCAGTAGAACATCTGTTCCTAACACAGCTGCTGTGTTTGTAGGCTCTAACGTCCAGCGCGGAGGTGCTATAAAAATATAGTAAAATTAAATTATATATATTTATACTTTAAACCGAGTATTAAGTTTATAATTTCTAGTTAAAACTCTAATAACAGTTACAACAGTTTAATGAAAGGTTGACATTCATCGATGTAATCTGATTACAGAAATTCAAATTAATAGAAAGATTAAAATTCTAGTAAAAAGACCTTTTACGTTAATGTATACTATTTTTGTTTTAAAATATATAAAAATGGCTAAATTATTAAAAATACATTATATTTTTATTATTTTCATAAAACTTCACCGATAATCAATATACGCTTCAATATACATAATAATGTAATTGTGAGAAGTAAGTGAATAAGACTTTAAAAGTAAAAGGAATTTGCCTGATTTATTAAAAATATAAGAATAAAAACCGTGAATTTTTAATGTTCTATAATTAAAATTTTATAATGATTAAATTTCTTATTATAAAAGTAATGACCAATACAATTATAAAAAAAATTATATTAGTTGAGCTTTAATTCAAATACAAAAACTTTGAATAAAAATAAAATAATTTTTATAATTAAAACACGTATATATATAATTATACAAAAGAAATTTATGTTTTTAATTTTATTAACTTCGTTATGGATCATCATATATGCTCAATAATCCAAGAGTGGGTGGTGGAACCTGGACGACGTCAAGTAAAGGATTGCCCAATAGAGACCCAGTTTGTACTCTACCTAGTGCCATTATGGTAGTCATAAAAGCCCATTGGGAACCTCAAAAACGATGGCCATAATTGGATAGTGGGCAAGTTTGGAGACTTCAAGGTGGTAGTCCATCACTAAACTAGGTTGCAGATGATTGGTACCCATCTTGACTGACTGGCTTTATCTACTCGAAACCCCAAAGATGCTTCACACCGGAGTGTCTCAAGAAGAAGATTGATTTCATTATAAATATATTTAATGAGACTTTGTTGTTAATCATCACAAAATTAACAAAGATTGATTAAATTAGATATTTCCAGAAAGTGGAATATTTTTAATAATGAAAATTATTGATTGAAACATAAATATACATATATATGAAATTTAAAACACGTGATACATTATTAAATTTCGTATATTTTCATATTAAAATGTATAGCAATTACGATATTTTAATAAAATTCTGCTGCATATTAGCATAAAATTTAAAAAGTGGGTATAGAGGAATATTTTATAAAAAAATTTAATAAAACGAATAAAAAGAAAAATGTTTTTGTAATAATTGAGTGTTCTATAGCAAAAATTCAATATGTTACTTTTATTAATTCCGAATTTATTCATGTTGAAATAATAGGCAATTAACGATAGAATAAACTTCATTCAGTTTAAATATTCCTCCAAGGTATAATTCCATTTCTATATAATAAGCAATTTTATACTCTAGATCTTTTAATCGAACTAAACTTTTTATTTTCGTTATTTTGAAAAATTTTCCTTTCCTAAAAATTTTCTAAATGATTAAGCTTTACAAAATAATGTAAATATTTAAAAAATTAATTATCATTTGTTTATGATATCCGATTCTGTGAATCAGATTCAGAATAATGATGATGACAAAGAATAGGAAAGAATGGAGAGTAAGGAGAAGAGAAGGAGAGGGGGAAAAAAGATTTTTATAGAATTTTCGAATGCATTTTCAATCCGAGTTTACTAATGACATTTCTTATTCTGTAGATGGAAATAGGAGAGAGATTCATTGCAGTGGAAAGTGACATTTCAATATACCAACTACTTACAGAATTTCGTTCTTTTCTGCAAGTTTGTTAAAAGAAAAAAAAAAGAATGGATATATTGTTAGTATTCTGTAAGTTGGTATGCCTTGAAGGAATGTTTCCTGAATTTTATCACTGAGTTCAATAAGATTTGAAAATCTTTTATCCTTTTGTTTTGTTGATAGTTGGGATTTTATAATATATATCTTTCCATATATATATTACAAGATTAGAGAAAAATTGAAATGTTATTCTTAACATAAAATATATATATATAAAAATATATAGATACATATACAACGTCAAACGACGAATAAGAAAATAATTTTTTAGTTTTATTAAAATTCTTTTGGAATTTTAAGAAGTTTCTTCAAAGTATAAGATTTTTTAGGACCACTTCAATTGGTTTTAGAGTTAAAATAAGAAAAAAACGAAAAAATTTAATACTAATATATTGAATAAATTCTAAACTATTGAAGCATTGGGAATATTTTCATGAAATTTGATTATACATGCGAATTTTTCTTGTTTTTTTTTTGTTCGTTTTTTTAAACCATTGTTATAAAGTAACAGTATAGAAAGATATACATGTATGTTTAATATAACAGCCAAAGAATTTAATAATAGTTTTAAAGAATGTTATTAAAAATATAATTTAGTTTCTTAGTTTATAATATTGATGTTCTGTAGTTTTATCTGTATTTATTTTTTTTCTGTTCTTTAGCAAAGGATTTTAAGAGTGTTGTTCTGTGTGAAGTAGAGCGAAGGAATTGATTGTTTTCACCTCCAACGATGCGTTGTCATACTCCCAGATCAAGAATTTTCAATTTATCATTTTTTCTACGTTTTCTATTTTTTCTTATATTTTTTCTTCGTACAAAGTAACAAACTAATAAGAATTATAACTATAATAAAAATTATCATAAATCAAAAGTATTTACTGTAAACAATGTAGTCAGAACAATTTACTAAACATCACTCTGACGAATTGTTAAGAGATTAAAGCTTCAATCTAGCATTACCAATAAATGCCAACTGAATAATGGAGTAATATTAAGTTAATCAAAAGCACTTTTGATGATAAAATGAATCTTTAAACTTTCCTTTTCAAACTAATAAACTAATTACAACTTTGCAGTGTATTGTTACTAATTACAGAACCTGTGTTATCAAAACGATTAATTAAACTGCATAATGGTAAATGCCAGATCTCCCATGAGTCTTGGAATAATATACTGTATATCTAATGGGAATTCAGATGAAAATTTAAGAGTTTTATTATGGCTGGTTCTACTTCTGAAGAAAAACACTTTATGAATTACATTTAAAAAATAATAATTTTTCTACTTTAATAACATAACAAAAATTAATTTATAACAGTTATAACATGGTTCATTAATATTAAAGCGAAAATTTCTTCATAAAAATATATTTCAAACTTTTTTTTATTACAATATAACAGAACGAATTATTATTATTGTTGTTGTTGTTGTTGTTATTGATATTTTAAGCTTTTTTTTTCAATTTTACATTAAAAATAAAACAAAATAATTCAAAATCGTCTTATAATAATTTACTACACATTTATTATTTATTTTCTTTGTTTTCGTAATTATTAATCAATATTTAATTATAATAAAGAACTTTTAGCTTAATGAAGAATGTTAACAAGAAGAAAAATTTAAATAATAGAAAAATCTGTTATATTAATCTCTAGCTGACTTATTAATCTCCCGAATATGATCGAATGATACCGAATTTACTTTGGAGTGCATTCAAAATTTCTAGAAAAATTGAATACTCGAACGCCATAGAAATATCCGCCTACAATGTAATATTCTTGTCATTATTCTTGCAACTCGAATGACGGCTTACCACTTTTTTTCCTCTGATGCTACAATATTTGAAATATTATTTATAATAAATTTTCTTACAGAAATTACATTGAAAAATGAAAGTGGAGTATAATCTGGTATCTTATGAATTATGTTTACTTCAATCTTCTCCTTCTTAAAAACACTTTTTCCAATAAGTCATTAAACTAATAAATGGTGTTAACGATAATATATATATATATATATATGATTGTTATATTTATTTATTTTATTTTTATTTATTTATACCATTATCGAAAATATATTGTAAATTTTATTTCGATATAATATTTTTGTTAATAATTAAAGATTTAAACGTAGATTTGAACTAGTAAACATATGAAAAAGTTTCGTTATGAAAGAAAGGAAAACAAATGAGTATGAAGAATATAATATAATCAATGTTGTTGGCAGTGGATCAATGCAATCAGTGAATTGAACTGTTTTCTTCGTACAAGTAGGATTACTTGCTAAGTAACTACAGATTACAAGAAAGTAGTTTTATATATTGTTGTTATGTATTTTTTTTAATCAAGTCAAAGTCAATGATAATTCAATCATCTTGGATTCTTATTGAATTTATTATTCTTTCTACTATTATTAGTTTATTTAGAAAGTGACTAAAATATTTAAAATACAGACAAAAGTTTAGTATTTATGAATTTTCTTTATTTTCAGTTTTTTATAGTCACTATATCATTTATTTTAAAATATATTTTGAATATTAAATGTAATATAAAAACGATACAGGCTTATATTAAATTAGATGTATACTAATGAAAAATTATATATTCATTAGCATAATTATTCATATTGTTAAGAAAAGTAAGTAAGGAACTATTCTATAAATGTATTTTGTATGAATACGTTTACTATATTATGCAGAGACATTTCAAATTTAAATCATAAAAAACTCAACCCCAGTCATTTGCTTTCAAGTACAGCCTTCATAATCAAACCATCAAACTTTATCACCGTCTGTATTACTGACTGAATTAATTTACCACACTTTTAGATGCAAATATTAGTATCCAAAACGGTACATATATATATAAAAAAAATCTAATGTACTCGTCGCACAAAGTTTTTGCATAAAAAATATGAATGCAATATGGCGCGACCAATTTTGAAATGCAAATTGTAAATACTACTCAGTTGATAGCGATAAATATTAATAATATTCCCAATTTTGATATTGAATTTTTTTATGAAACTCAATACGTGTCATCGAGATAAAATAATAAATCTTTGTTTCGTAACTGATTTTCTTATATAAAATCATTTTGTCGGTTATAATAAATATAGTATATTTGGCTCAGTAACAAAATTAAGAACAATGATATAATAAATCATTTACAATATATATTAAAACTGACATAACTAAGGAAGTACTAATTTACTATATTATAATTGTAGCTGTTTCTATGTTATTCTCTGATATTTTGAAAGTTTAATTATATTAAAAGAAGCTTTAGCATTCCATTTACAAGTCTAGTCTTTATAATGTAAGTTATCAAGTTTAGTTTCTCTCATTTTCAAAACATTTCCTAAGTAGGTTATATTTCGCATTTATCAAGATGATATATTATATGAAAACAATAAAATTTAAAAACTTTTTATTGTTAAGAATTTAATATGTAATTTTTTCATTTCAATTTAAAATAATAAGCCAAGATATAAATATATGAAATGCTTCGACTTTATAGAATATAGCCTATGTATTTTTCTCTTTAAAATTTAGTAAATTAATTTGCTTAATAACACTAACTGATAAAGAGTTAATATTCCGAAATACGTTTAATTAATTAAAATAAAATTTAGTTATAAAGATAGTTTTAAAATATATTATTAAAACTAATTCTTTTGTTTTATTAAAGCTTAAAAATTCCTCCAAAAATGAGATTAATTTAGTAACGATTTTGTTTAATCTTCAGACCTGACACGTACGATCCAATTCTCACAAAGTAAATATTAAACAAATTATAAATATAAATATTATAAAATTATTTTATACCTCTACTAAGATTTATTAACAGAATAGGATAAGTAACGGTATCAAAGTAGTAATATATCAACATAATAAATTGATATTTTTAGTAGAAACTCTATAGATTCTAAATAATTAAAACAAATGGAACTAAACTTAAAACTTTAATTAATACGTTTATAATTTCGTTAACTTATAAATATATTATTAACATATTACTGTACATATCATAAACAAAATAAACTCTTTGCGGAAAGTATTGGCTGTAATGCTTTTAAAATGATGATGTTATCGTATAATATAGTTACACGCTACACAACTAAAAATAATTCTATTACGAATTTAGATACGGCTGTCGAATCTGTCTGTCATATGCAATTTCGCATAGAAACCATCGATTCCATTTAAACTCTAGGTAAAGGTATTCGAAAATGATAAGTGAAGGGAGTGGTTCTCACCTTTTTGTACTGGTAACCCCCGGAGATTTAATAAGGTTACAACCTTTTAGCTGAGTAAATCTGATATTCAATAATAAATAGGTATCTACTTAATAAAAATGAAATAAAATTTAAAAAATGTCTTCAAATTTTTATTTTTTTTATTTTATGAAAGGAAACGTACTTTAATTTGTGGCACGCATTTTATAAGATCTTGAATATTTTTCAATAATGTTGAATAAAAATAAAATCTTCTGATAAATATACAGCAGAATACATTTATCAACGAGAAATATTCAAAGTGTTCAGTAAATAGCCAGAGAGAGATTTTTTAAGTATTTAAGAGAAGAAAGCGGATCACGTAGGAATAAAGCAAAGAAAATGCAATTCTGAAATTTCACGATAACACTCTTTCGCCAAAGATAAATTCAAATTACATGTAAAAATCAATTTATTTAATAAATATTTACAAATCTAACCGAGTTAAATTCTTTCATTGTATTATCAATGAAAAAAAATTATTATTAAAATTTTTTGCTTTATTGAATATAACATCTTTATACATGTGAATTTAAAAACAAAAAAATAAAAAATTAAATGAATTTCAAAAGTAATCTAATTTCCACAAAAGAGTAATTAGAAAATGCGACCGTCAATAAAAATGTCGTATATCGCTTTCTATAGAAGATGCCATTTTTCAAAAGAAAGAACCAAAAATCTCCAGTTTAATTAAGATTTAATCAACTGTTGTCACTCTTTCTAGTGTGAAAGAAAGATTTCTTTTTCATTTAAAAAGTAGTGTTAAAGTTATATATATATATATATAAAGAAAATGAAAAAAACTTTTAGCCAGAATGGATTGTTAAGTTCTAATAAACTAGATTCACACTTCTAACACTTCTACTAAAACTGCCTGCGGTTTTCTAAATACGTTTCCTATCTTTAATTTTTCTTTAAATAAAAACGTTTTTCAAAGTAATCTTTAAACATAAAATAAATAAATCCTTTTAAAAGATTATTTATTTTTGACTTAAAAAATAAATAAAAGTTGGTATAAATATTTTAAAAGCTATCAATAAAAAAACGATCTGTTGATACGAGATTCTAGAGAATTGAGCATAGCTCCGTTAGTAAATTGATACCAACAATTTGGAATAAAATAATAAATAGTTATTGAAAACGACATTAAAGTTATTTTTCTCGTAAAAAATCTCTGGAAAATTCCTAAATGGCGATAGAAATTTTTACTCTTAGCAGAATTAGTGGCAATAAAAAAAAATATGATTCTATCCGATATAGTAAGCCATAACAACAGATAATATAAAAAGGAATATAAAGTAATGAATATATAGTGTTTTAAATAAATCTATACCCATTGAGATTTCCAGTTCGATGAATGCAAATGCTTTCTAATTTTCTAAATGTTCGTCTTTATGAAATTTTTAAGCTTTCGGTATTCATGACTGCTTAAGATCATTATTTTATTTTCAATATTGTTTGTGATTATTCGACTAAGAAAAACGTTTTCGCATAAGGAGAAGAATTAAGAGCGACAAATGCATCTACCAGATTTCTAATAACTCGAGTAATTTCATTCGAAATTCAATTAGTCTGAATAGTCTTTATATTACACGAACGAGTTCTGTTTGGAAAGGATTTAATTTGATGTTAGATTTAATTAAATTATTTACACTCTTTTTTTAGTTATCATCGAACTACAGACAGAGGAGAGAAAAAGGAACAAAATTTTCAAGTAAAATAACAGCATTTGTATGTCTGCTATTTTCCACTAAAATTAGATAATATCTTGACTTTTGAATGCATAATTTTCTAAATTAATTATAAAATGTTATTTTGTAGTAATCATTCCGTTTTAAACGAAAAATTCCTTTTATATACAAATTCAGGAATTTAATCGAGGTAAAATGGAAATTATTTCATTTCAGATTTGTTTACTTTCATAATAAAAGCGAATATAACTCGTATAACATTAATTAATAAACTAATTAGTTAAATTAGGTCAAATAACTCAAGAAACTGAAAAAAAATAGTTTTAAAATTGTTTTGAAGTATGTAACAATACTTTAAACTTGATCTTAATTTAAATTAATGTAACAATTTTTTGTTCGAATTTAAAAACTCAATTAAATTTTTATAATAATAAATTATAATTATGTGTAAAAGACAGCCCAAAAAAAATTCATTAAAGTGAAGCATTATCTCTTTCGAATAAAGTTTTTTTTAATCAATTTTTTCCCGTTTCTATACGTAATTAACGTAAATGAGCATTTTTAAGATTTATAAATTAATTTTTTAAAAAGTTAAACGTTTACCATGCACTATCATTGAAGCCGTTAAAGTTGCTGTAGCTGCTGAATTTACAGCTGTGCAAGTATAATTGCCTCTATGCCTTAAGTCAACTCTTGGAAATATAAGAGCCTTGGAGAATTCGTCTAAGATAGTTTCTGTCACTCCTAGATCATGTGGTAAAGGCTTTCCTTCCTTTAGCCACTGGATGGTGATTGGAGGATCGCCTTTAGTTACAGAGCATAATACTTTTGATCTAGAACCTTCTTCTACAGCTTCCGGGAAAGCAAATGGTTCTATCACTGGTGGAGCTGAAAGATAAAAGTGGAAGTAAAGTTTGAAATATAATATCATTATTATAAATCCCGCTGGAATGATATATAGCTTTGTTTTTCTTTTACTCTTCCAAAAATTACGACAAGTAATAAATTTATAATTTTATTAAATATGTTGTTTGATAGGATAACTATTTTAAATTGATGGTATATAAATTGTTATTGTTTAAATTATAAACTGAAAATAAAATATTAATTTTAGGATTAAATTATACGTAATTTTAATTTATATGTCTATAAAAATATAATACGGATCAGTTCGATTTTACAAGCGCATAAATTTAAATTTACTTCTCGTAATTTTTGCTTATTTTCATATTAAAATGACTGTTATTGATTCGTTGTATGTAAATATTTAAATATCATTGACGAACTTAATATTAATTTAACAGATAATACAATAAAATATAAGTATTAAATGTCATTATAAAACGTTTTGGTTGTTAAAATTATATTAAAATATGTTTTTTTTATACATTAAAAGAAATTTTCTTAGCTTTGAATTGCGGTTTTAAATGCAAAACGTACATAGAACTCGCACATTTAAGTTCCTTTCCCCTCTTTGTCCTAGTGTATTTCGAGCTACACATGTATACTTTCCTCCATCACTTCTACGATCAACATCACGAACAGTTAATGTTCCATTTTTGTAGGTCTTCTGCCTGTGATTGTAAGGTATCCTTCGGCCGTCTGTTAGATAGAAAAACGGAAAAATTGCTCGGCTAGAAACTATTATTATCTTTTATAACATGTCAAAGAATTATTAGAAGAGCAAATAATTATAAAATAAATATTTGCACATTTAATAAGAATTCTACGAATAAATAAATTACAAAACTCAAACATCAATTAATAAAATAAAAATGAAAGCTTATTTTAATGCGAGTAATCTTTATATATTTTGCTTATATTCGCGTGAACAATTTAATTTTAAAATAATAAAAGATAATTAATTAATTCATTTGTAAATATAAATTATTTTTCATTATTTAAAAAATGTAAAAAGAAAAATCATTTTTAAGAATTGTGATGTTTCATGTATGTCTGAATTTATTTTTCTCCGTATTCGCAATTTAATTGAAGATAAACAGTGATATATTGTTCAAGTAGACGCTATCGAACAAACAATCAGACGGGAGTTTCTAAATTACATAAAGAACGCATCGAACCTTCAAAGCAGCTTCTATCGATGCAATTTAGTTCATTATTATCGCCGATCTGAGTTAACACAGAGCATTGTTTGCTGTTAATACATTTAATGCATTGTCTTAACTGTTCTATAACAAGTAAAATTCAATAAATTACTTATTTTAATTGCACATAAAAATATATATCATATCCAGTGAGTAATATACATAAAGTCTATAGGCTATATCATTCAGTAGCCATTTAAATGTATTACCCATCATGAATTAATAATTTTTTGTTGAAAAGAACGAAGAAATTTAACAGAAAAAAATGGGAAATAATAATACGAGTATATTAAAACATAATAGGTTTAGTTACGGAATAGAAAAAATAATGCTATATTGTGAAACTTAATATCAAAATTGAATAAAACATGCTGTATAAAGAGAAAAATCATACTGGATAAGGGAATATGTTTGAAACTTGAATTTCTTTTTTATTCATGAACAATGATGTGATGTTTTTTAAATTTTGCTAGATGTGTTTATATCTAGAAACGGCTGAGTTGTTTTAGAATAAAATAAAATTGATATAGAACAAGTATAAAAAAGTTTCATATATTTTCAACTATATTAAAAGAATCAACTTACTATGCTCCCAGTATATTTCTTCGATAGGATATCCCGCTACAGGGCAACGAATCCATAACCAGTCACCTTCTACAGCGACTACATCTTTCATAACGCGCACGTAAGGAGGTCCAATGACATTAATTTTAGCAGTGTGAGAAATTTTCCCAATATCATTGGCAGCTTGGCACTTATAATATCCTCCATCTTCAACTCTGGCACTAGTAACGTTAACGAAGCTGATAACTTCTGCCTGTCTGGTAACAAAGTCTCCAACCGAAAATCTAACGTGATCAGGTATAGCAACGTCATCTAATGTCCACGTTACTTGAGGTAAAGGATTTCCTGCTGCTATGCATTTTAATGACATGGGAGAGCCAGGTTCTATCGTTTCAGATTCGAAAGTTTGCTTTAACATAGGTGTTACGTCTATAAAAACAAGAAAATTTATTACTTTTGGTGTAACGAAAAAGCTTAAATTAGTGAATTACAACAGTGTTAAATACAGTCATTGTCTATCGATTGTATTCGAATATCGGATAAACTTGGTCGACTAGACAGGAGCACTATGGAAATTACCTTTTATGTCTTCCAGTTTATCCTATTATGTTAGACAATTCAATCTACAGAAACTCAGTTAACGACAATCACGAGATCAGATAATTCAGTGATCACGATAACTGTTTCTCTTCTTGCCGGAAATTAAACCATTTCCTTCTCTATTTAAATGTATTGAGTATACCTACCCATACATGAATATGTTTCATGCTTAATTCTCTATTCGTGAAATCATTTTGAATTTCAAAATTTCTCCCCATTTACGGATATCTGAACGCTTTATCACTTTCCAGAATTTATATTATCATTTTGATAGATGAATTCGAGTATATTATAGGTAATATACATTACAATAGCAATAAATTATCTTGCGTAGTGGCTGTACTTATTCCTTAAGTTTAGTTGCCCCTATAGGAATAGTTTAATAGCAATTTGGAAATATATAACAGCGATTTCCTAATTTCTCGTGGTTTAAAGTTAACTTTTACAGTTCCTGACAGATTTCTTTCTCAAGTAACTTCACTTCGGGAAGGTAATAAAATGTATTTAATACCCTATTCAATTTGCCAGGAATTTTGATGGCGTTAAGCGTCAAGTGTTATACGATCCATTTGTTGTTAGAACTACCTTTTGGGATTTGATTATGAAACTTTAATTCAAGTGTTGTGTGAGCAATATTAAATAAAGATATTAACGTTTCGTACAAATTCATTGTTAAGTAAACGATTAACAAAAAATATGCGATGTTTATTGATACTTAAATAAACATTCTACTTCATGTAATTTTCTTCATATTAAAGTGTTGATCGGAAACTTTCTTAGAATTTTACTTAAAATATATTTATGAAGCTTTTTTACATCGTTTTAATACACGAGTTTCCTCAACTTTTTCTTTGAAATAAGTTTAATGGAGCTTAAAATTAAAGTAAAGAAGTGTTTCAAAATTACATGTGCTTACTAGATTATTAAATTAAGAAATATAACTTGAATGGTATTTCCATTAATTAAGAGGATCCCAAAATTTACATATCCCATTCGTAAAAGACGATAAATCGATAGTTATTTTTATTAATCATCAAAGATCAGATTAGTTTAACATTTCCCCATCAAAATGTCCTAATCGATTTTATTTTCTCTTGTTGTACTTCCATAAAATTCGCCTTTGATTCAAATTATCTTAAAATTTTATATATATTTTTTCTTTTAATCTACAGAAATATCTTTTATAAATTTATCAGTTCATAAATCTCTATACAAGTAGCTTCATTCTGCAACTATCTGGAATAAAATGAGAAAAATTGTCAAACGTACTTTTTCTTAACAGTAAAATAGCCAAATTTACTTCGCAAATAACGTAAAATTTATTGTAAGAAGTTATTCTTTTGTTATTTTTTTATTAATTATAAAAAAATATATTTAGAATAAATAAAACTGCACGAATCAAACTCGTTCAATTAGGAAAAAATTCAAGCAAATATTCTAGTAAATTTGTTAAAATTTTAAAAGTTAACTACAAAAAAATTCTGTTACTAACTTTATGTAAAATACTTTGTAATTTTACAGTTACTTTATTTTTAATACCAGTTTTAATCTGTAGACTTCAGAACAAAAGATCCGTTATCATAGTCCATTAAAAGTTTAATCTGCAAAATCGATACTCGCTAGATTTTTTCTTGCAATTCTGACAGAAAAAAAAATCCATGATAAAATTATCAAGACATTAAATTATAGGATTTTTAAGATTCTTGTTTGCGTAATAATATTGGTATGTACCAAATTAAAATTTGTAAAAAAGGAAATTTCTATGTCTCTATGTTTTGTTCATGGAACCAAATTTCATTAGCTGGAAACAATGTTATAAATTTGTAAATATTCATTGTTTTCCTAAATATAATATAAGAATTTTTTTTTTGTTTTTTCACGTTTATTCAGTAAATTTAATTATTCACTTTTACTTTGTAATTTTAAACGATTATTGGATTACAAGGCTGGCAATTCTTGTGTTAATCGAAAATGTACCCCCTTTGAAACATTAATTAAGTATGAAGGAATTAGCAGATAAATGCAATTAATGAGTAGATATTATGAATTCTCTTAGAGTAAAGGGAATGATGGGGACAAAGGAGCTTAGCATAACTGTCATTCAAATGTTAAGTTCTCTTGTAATAAAATCATGTTACAGAATTTATTTTTCAATTTTTATAACTGTAAAAACGTTTTAAAGATTAAATATTAACGAAAAAATGATATTTTTAGAACAATAAATAATATTAAAAAATTTCTAAAATACTTTTAAATCGGGATTTTATATTAGTTGAATTTTATCTTTGTTTTTTCGGTTTATATAACAACTAAAATGTGTAATTATTCTGCATAGTTTTACTTTTAATTAACGAAACTAACTAGATTAAATAATTAATTTTATTTAGAATTAGCTAATATAAAACAAGTTTAATACAAAAACTTAATTTATATCGTCTTGAGATTTTTATGTTTATGTTTCTAACATAAAATAAGTAGGCCTATACTTTTAACATCAGTTATTGCTTTATAAGACTTAAGTTAATGTTTAATCCTTAAAATAATATTATAAAGAATGTCATTTTGATAGTAATAATGAAGATATATCACATTAACTTCTATATTTTTCATCACCTTGTATAAAAATTAATTTACTTTATCGCTTTTTGAAAACAATTTTACTTGATTAAAATTAGCTATTTTAAAACTTGTTTTACTTTAAAATTCTATTTTAAAGATATTTTTAAATAAATTAAATTTTAATTCCTTATAAATATCCATTTATTTAGTGTTTTAATGCTAAATTTATCTGTAAATATAGATTTAAATAATAATTTTAAATTTTTTCTTATGGCATAAGTTCATAAACTAGTTTAGATCTTTAGCATCAAAATCAACAACTGTAAATGGATTATTTTCATTTTGTGATGAACTGAAAAAGAAACTGTTCCTATTTAAAGAAGTAAGAAAGGTAAAGAAAAGAAGCTCGTTAGAGCTTAAATGATACAGAAAACGAAGACACCCCACCATTCCTTTTTGGATAATTCTTATAACCAAATCATTTATCAGAGGGTGGTCTATGTGAAGTTTGTTAAAAATAGACAGAAAATACTGTTCTGATAATAATTATTTCTTATTTCTTCATGTTTATGATAGTTTTCTAAATAATAAATGATTGCAATTTTAAAGATTTATATAAGATTAAAAAAATGGAAGAATAAATTTTAAAATGTCAGCAGAGAATATAATTAGTCAAAATAATTCAGTTTTGTTTACAGGAAAAAAAATCAAATCATTTCACGCTCTATTTGCTACTAAAAGCAGTGATTATTAATTATTATTAATAAATACTGCTGCTTAGACATGTTAATAAGAGTTCTGAATGAGTAGATTATATTAAATATGTCGAGAAAATAAGCAAACGTTTTTATAATAATTATACTAGAAAAAAAATATTTTAAATATTAATTCAATAAATTGTTAATATTAAAATAAAATCTTCAAATTTTAAAAAATTATTTAACTTTTTTATATTCAAAATTTCAGGGTAAAAATTTTAGATAAAGAAAAGAAATTAGTTGAAGTAATAACACGAATTACTATCGTATAATTATATGTATTTTAAACGAGAATATAAGTTATATAAAAGTTATTTCATGAAGATTCTGTTAATTATAACACGTTAAGCTCACCAGTAAGGAATTTAGCTAGTTGAAACATCTCTGTTAGGTCACGTTAACAAGTTTACGGTGACTTTCTGCCTTGCTTAAATGTACTTTCTTGCACGACATGCATAACAGAATCTATATTTTCGATCATTTTATAGTTGATAAAGTATTCGGCAGGTTTCCAAAAATCGCCTTTTCTTATTTTTTCGCTTTATTTATATTCAAAATTTTACCTTTTCGTTTAGTTACAAAGTTCTACAAATTTCTTTTCTTAGTTTTTATTTCGACAAACGTGAAGTATAGAAATATAAAAATTTACTATTCTGTCCAAATTGAATTTTAAATATCTAAGTTAAATAATAAAAGTATACAATATTTAAATGATAAATAATAGAATATAATAAAAAGAAATTATTATTTAATTCGGTTTGAACGTATGAATAATTATGCTTTTATAAAATTTAATATTATGCTGTTGATGATGAATACGTCACGCATATTTTTATTTTAATTAAATTAAAATATTTTATAATAATTAGAGCAATAGGAATAATTAAAACAATTCATGTCTATAGCAAATTGTATTTTTTTCCTCTTTTAGTTAACAACAGGTAAAGTGTATTATATAATACTATATTTAAGGTATTTGTATTAATTTCTATAAGATTATTAATTTATAACATGTAATAAACTTAAATTATTTTTGTGATATTACAGTAAAACCTGTCTAAAATGGAAACACTTATTTTGTACTGTGCAATTCCGTTTTTCGCAGGTTTCACTGTATCACTTTGACTTATCTATATTTCTTTTCCTGATAGAAAAAGTTCTAGATCGATAAAAAAGCAGATAAATTGATTAAATTTTAAAATGCAATTTAATTTTCATTTAACAATTCACAAATAAAGGTAAAATTTTCTTTAGATGATTCATTCTATTAACTATATTTAAGGGCATGTATTAATTTTTTGATATAATACAAAATAAACAGTAACTCACGTCTTATTATTTTAATTTATTGCTATTTCTCCCATGAATAAAACAAGCTTTTATAAGTCAATAAAGCAGTGCTTAATTGTTCGAAATGTTTTTTGGTAAATTTGATTTTCACTTAAAAATTCGCAAATTATTAATGATATATTTTCTTGAAACGATTTATCCTGTAAACTATAAAAGATTTAGTTCCTTTTAACTACTTTTTTTTATTTTAATTTTCAAATGGAATATATTTATTCAAAAATTACAATCAAAATTTATTTTATTAAATTTACAATTAACGAAATACAATTGATTAAATTTTGTAATTAATTTAATTTTCTATTACTTATTGGAAGTATTAAATTTAAAAGTCCTACTTAATTTCTCATTAAGTTTAATTCTAGTTAATGTTATAGCATTAGTAGAATATGAAAGATTTAAATACAATTAGTTTTGACTGTATTTTAAAAAATGTAATTGGATTACTGAACAAAATATAAATGAGGTCTCAATTTAATTAAATTGCGTTGCTTGATACTTTAAAATAAATTTTATCGATTAATTTTTATATTCCTATCTCTTAAATATGATTGAAGTATATTATTACATTTATAGATCTCGAGGAAATTAAAGTAATACATTATTATTTTAATAAATATATTCTTTATTGTCGTAATTACACAACAGAAATTATGCATGCTGTTAAATCAGAGCTTATTAACTCTACAGTTAATAAAATTGTTTGCATAAGTAAATAGAAAATAATAAGGAAATGAGTTTAAAAAAACAAAGTCAGCTACTTCCTCGTTATTTTATATTTATTTTATGAACTAATTTCTATAAATTATAAATAATTCTCTCGGGTAAATTACATTGTTTTATTAATAATAAATATATAATTGAATATAATTTATTTTCTGCCTATAATTAGCTTATAAATAATATACAACGTTTTGAAATGTAAACGTCTATAAATAGTTATATAGATGTAATAAAATATAAGCATTTATAGATTTCGATAAAACTACAATATATAATATTCTACTTCAACTTAGCTGCTTGAAAAAAAATTAAATTGGAAATGAGAAGATGTAATTGGAGCTTATGAATAGTTTTATTGTTTTCTTTATTAATTTATCAAATTTCATATCTTTGTAGATAAATGCTTGAATATTTAATTATAAACTTCTACTTTTAAATTAAAAAAATTAAAATATAATAGTCTTATACAATTTATGGTTTGTCAAATTTTATTGTTTTCTGATTAATGTGTTTCTATGCATCATCGTGATTTGTTTTATCAAATAACCGAGAACAAAGAGCTGCAATCTGACTTAATTAATTCAAAACTGTAGACAATATAAATTCAAAAAAAATCATGAATAAAGAATTAATAAATAAGGAAAGATTCTGTAACCTATCTGTCCATTTAAGAATAAACATTTATAAATTATTGTCTTGCCATAAAAGGAAGAAATTCTAATTTAATTCTATGTCATTTCATATCAAAAATTTTTAGTTACAACTAGTGCTATAATGAATTTCAAATAGTAAGGAACAATATATGTTTTTAAGCTTGTTATTACAATAAAAGCGAACACTGTGACTTTCAACTTAAAAAGAGATGCTAAGTCCCACGTGTGCAGTACTCAACACATCTTCATTCATTGCGTTATGAATAAAAAAACATCATAAATTTTATCTCTAATCCACCTCTCAAGAAATTTAAACCCTAACATTAAGCCTATAATAAATGTCCTGTGATGATAGTAATCGAGATGTAGTAAAGAGAATATTTTGAGTTAAGAGTTATGGAAGATCGTCCATAGAAGAGCTTGCGATAAGAAAGATAATAAGATTAGTTTCTTGTTTTTTTTTCAAAAAATGCTAATAGATTACAGAGAATTTCCTTATTTTCGTACACAAAGGAAGAGTTTCTATTAATTTAAAAATAATCATTTTAAATAATAGGCTAGTGCGATTTGTTTATAAGAGTTTTATAATTTCTTAATCTTCAAAATAAGCTTTATTAAAGGAA
Organism: Centruroides vittatus; assembly: GCF_030686945.1. Classification (NCBI taxonomy): domain Eukaryota; kingdom Metazoa; phylum Arthropoda; class Arachnida; order Scorpiones; family Buthidae; genus Centruroides; species Centruroides vittatus. The sequence continues at coordinate 2,629,150 of NW_027122643.1, forward strand.
TAATTTTGTAGAAACATTGCTAGAAGCAAGCGGATTGTTAAAGAGGATTTTTGAATTAGTGGCAGGTAAGAATATTAAAATATTTCGCGTTGTATTTTATCCTTTACGGATTTAATTCCATTACTATCGTTTCGGAATAACTTTGACATGTTGATGAACAAACCATAACCATTAAGCTACTTACAATTTATTATTTGTTTCCACCCATTAGATAGATAGAAACCTGATAAATCGCCTGTTTGCGCTGAGCAAAATTCGATTTTAGTAATATTAAACCGTAATATATATCCTACAGATATGTTTATTATTAAAATTTAAGTTAAATTTTTATGTTTTTATTTATTTAAACACGATAAACTATAGATCGTAGCGTGGAATAACGTATGACTGAAGTAACTTATAAAAATTAATTTAAAACAATTATATTTTATCTCTAAAAGGATAAATTCGATACTACAACTGTTTAAATTATTTTTTATTTTCTTTAATTTTATCTGTTTCTGTAACCAAAGAGGAAATTTAGCAAACAAATTTAAGCATTTATAGAAGAGTTTGACACTTCGAAAATGCATGATGTTAGGAAGTGCCCAACAGCACAAAATGAAAAGTGAAGAGGATGGACATTTCATATGTAATTAATTTAATTAAAACGGAAATAAAAAATAAACTTAAAGAGGAAATGGTTCTATTTTTCATAATCCAATATTCAGAAATTCTTTTATAAAAGATTTTACCAAAAATTCGAAATCTTCCGATTTGATGATTATTATGTATTATAATATAAATTTACATTAGGTTAATCTATAAATTTATACACCGCATAAGTGTTTATGTAAGCAAACGTAGCATTTAATATAAACAACACGTTCTATATTAACTTAATCGTTTAATTAATGAAGGATACGTTTTATTTAGTACACCTGCTCACATACATCTAAACTATTATAAAGGTTAAACCAAGCTTACTTTTCATGCACTTTAGATCCATTATAAAATCAAAAATTATATATTGAATTACTATTTGGATTAATAGCACACATAATGAATAGCCTTTCAAATTTGTTTGTTTATGCATTATGATATTCAAAACAATTGAATAAGCTTTTAGAAATGAAAAGCTATTATTATACATTTGAATTCTAAGTATAATTTTAATCAAATATTAAAATCTCTAATATTTCCTTCTAATGGAATTGTTATGTGCATTTCTACATTCATTGTTTACTTTAACTCGAATGTTTTATATTATTAGGATAAACATGGTAAATTTAGATTCTATATTATTTAAACCAATAATTAAACAAAATTGCCAATTGTTTGTCTTCGAGTAAATGAAAAATTAATGATAGCGAATTTGTTCTAGAGAGGTAACATTTGAAACAATCATTTTGCATTATTAATAAAGTTGTCATGAGAAAAGAGCAAGTTAGTGATCTTGGCTGATTTAATGCTAAATTAACTTTAATTTTCGACAATGAATCACATTGGAATTGGAATAGGCTGCTTCATTTATATTAAATTCGATATTTAATAGTATTTATAGCACAAACAATCGTTTAACTTATATTTTAAATTTTACCGTAAACGTCTACTATTTATAGTGAATATAAACCATAAAAATTAAGCGAATATGATGAAAATTTTAAGGTTTTATTTTTAAAAATCAAGCTTAGAATTATAATTTTCATAAGGAAAATTATAATGGATGAAACTCTTCATTATAATGCTTATTGAATCATCCTTCATCCTCTCATAATTTTTCATCTTTTATAATTTATATTTTTATTTATCCATGCGAATGCACTCATTTATTATATGCATTATTTTCATATCATCAATTATTTCCGGATAATAATATTTAATTTAATATTTTATAATTTTAAAAATTATATTAATAATATTAACTTTAATTGCAATGGTAAAACTTAAATTACCGCTGTAATAGTTTATATGAACATGTTTAATATAATTTATTAAAAAGGTGGTAAAAATTAAATTAAGATGAATGATTTTTATAAAAATTTCATGTAAAATCATTTATCTTAATTTAACTTTTATACTAATAATCAGAATCTTTCATTTATTATTTAAAAAATTACGTAAATTATTTAACAATTATTATTAAATCATTTTTTCAAATTTTAAGAATTAAAAGTATTTTAAATATTACGAAATATATCATTTTAGCACTAAAATTTAGAATTCTTAATGTAAACTTTTTAAGTTAAATAAATGATTTATTAACGTTTTTTATAACTTTAAATAAATATTTCTTATTTTGAAACATATATTTATTTATATAACTTATATTAACTTAACAATAATTAAATCAGGTCATCCCAATTAACTTTTATCTAATAGAAGCATGTTTCTTAATTAAAGAACGTTAAATAATATAGGAAGCTCTGATAATTTACGCTTAAAATGTCATCCGTTTGTTTACAGAGCTCGGAAGGTACGCTTCAATTTATCAATTAAATTACTCATTTATACAAGAAATATGAAATTTATAAATTGACTTTAATGCTTAACGAAGTTATTTACCTCCAAGAATGAGCTGCGATGTTCCTTGAGCCGATTCTTTATCATTATATACAAAACACTGGTACATTCCTCTGTCTTCTCTTTCTACTGTGCTTATTCGTAACGTATCTCGAGTGACAATAGATCTTCCAGCATTCAAGACCGGTTGAAGATCTTTCTTCCAATTAATTGCATGAATTGGATGACCACTCACGTTGCAAACGAATGTTGCCGATTTACCAACATCCACAGTTTGATAAGGTGGATCAACATGAACCGTTAATGTTTCTAAGGACATTAAATTTAATTTATTAATGTTCAATTTGTGGATAATTAAATAAATTAGTTCTCTCAGGTATAATTTTAACTAGTCAATACATTAAAACTATTATTACATAATTTATATAAACAATTTACGACCGATATCGTTTTAAATCATATCTAATTAATTTACACATTAAATAACTCCGTTTTTAATTTGGACGTCTTAAATAAGTGTTTAATATTAATTATAATTAAGATCGTGTATTGCTCGAAAGTAATAATACTATTTTTTTATTTTAATTTTTTTTTAAAGTGTACGTAAAGTAATTCGCGAGAAATAAATTATATTCTTTAAATAAACTATAAAGTTCTTTATTTATTTCTTTTTTCTTTAGCATAGATTAAGAATCAAATGTGGGGTGAATGTGTAAGAAGTGTTTTGATAATAAAAAGGAAAAAGTAATTTACACTCACTTTTAAAAGTTTTATGTTATTTTGTTCATTTTAGCAGAAACAAACTACCAATCTTTTGAACGTGGTAAACATTTTGTGGCTACTGTTTGTCATAAAACGAAAGGAAGTTGAGGAAAAATTTTTAAATGTTCTTATCTTTGTTGCAAAAGTCGTATCTTGAAGATTGTCTGTCTTTCCTAGAATGGTTTGGGGTTTAATGCCACTGTTGATGTTCTTTTCTCAGTACTTAAAACATTCGAATTTTCTAATAATGTAAATGGACTTTTCTACTGTTGTTATGAGAATAATCTCGAGAACGATTAAATATATAACAACTAAACAATTTATTTTTAACATTAAAATGGTAATGGTGGTAGCATATGTTTCGTTTTTTATATTAAAAATAATTTTATTCTTAATAATTATGTTAAAATTTAAATAATTTTATCAATATGAATTATTATTATTGGTATTTATGCTTTTTTTCAAACACTAGTTCCTTACCTCTAACTAATAATTCCGTTTCTACTTTTTCTTGTCCATTACTGTTATTAACGGCACAAATATATTTTCCATTATCATTTAAATTTGTTTGTCGCACAATTAATGTGCCATCCAATTGCGTTATCCTACCGCTGAGTTGAACTCTTGATGGAGGACGGGAATAATTATCGTTCACTCTATACCACCTAATGTATTTTATATAAAGAAAAATTATATAAATTTCTAAGAATTATAAGTTTTTCAGATAGATACGCATTATTTTTTTAAAAATTGCATACGTATAAGTTGGTACAGGATAGCCTTGTGCAGCACAAGGCAATTCTACTGTCTGTCCTTTATCAACTTGGATTTTTGATTTGCTGTGTGTAATTCTAGGAGAAACGCTACTGTGAGAATCTGGATAATTTCAAAAAAGCAATATATCAGTTTAAAATCTCACTGTAACAATCCTACTATTTTATATAATAAATATAAATTATAACATTAAAACAACACACTTTTCTCTTATATAAGTTAGCGCAAAGAATCACTGTTACTTAAAATTAAAATAGATTTATACTAGGATAAAAGATAAAAATTTTCTAAAATTTATTTTAATTATTTTCCGCTAAATCTTGAAATAATAATATTCTTTGCAAAACCGGAAACATATCAAACCAATTATGCTTAATAGACGTAGTCCAGATGATAATTTCCAAATTTATTTCAGTAGAGACGAGAAGTAACCACTTATATTAGTCGTATCTTAATTAGTAAAGTCAGGAAACATTTATAAAGCTTAACTATTGTACCTGTGACAATAAGTTTCCCAGCTGAACTACTTGGCTGTATTTCACCAGTTATTCTATTCCTCGTCACACAACGATAGGTTTTAAATCCATCCTCAACACTTACTCCTCTTATGTGTAGTTCTCCTGTTGGAAATACGCTATATTTTCCTCCTAGTGGAAACATGGAAATTCCAGTAGGATTTAATTAGGTTTGGAGAAAACTGCAATGCATTATTGAAGGATTAAAACAGACTAAGGTAGATTAAAATATAAAATTTGCATCGTATCGTATCAGAAATGTAAGGACGTGATTTCAGATTTTTTCAAATTTAATCCCTGTAATGGCAATATATTTTTAAAATATTCAAATCTTTATATAGTTTTAAAGAAAATATTTTAAAACATTACTTTATACTTATAACATAATACAAGTTTTAATTATATAAACTTTGCAAATTTACTTAGCTTCTTCTTACATTAAATGATGCATGAATGATAATTCATAATAAATATTCATGCGATAATTAACTATATATTTTACGATTCATATAAATACCTATGCTAATTGACTCGAACGTGTATGTAAATTATCATGTAATTTAGTATTATAATAGCAAACTCATATCCTAAAATAATCCTTTAAATCTCTTGTGATACTGGGTTTGATCAATCCCTCTAGAATCATAATGCTACACTAGCCACTATAGTGACATAAGTGGATGCAATTAGTTTCACAATAATCATAGCTTATGAAAGTGGTGTAAAATGAGATGGAAAACAAACTTTACTCGAAATAAAATTAATTATTTGTTAAGAAACTTGATAATTCATTATTTTTAAAAGATAATTTCGCCATCCATTAATTTTTCATGTAATTTTAATGAAATGAAACTTGAAGAATTGTTTCTAAAGATTTTTTCCCCTTTGCTCTTCTTTAAGAAACTAGATTCTTTCTCTATTAAAATGGAGGCTAGATCCTATTTCTCTATTTTAAAAATGAAGTATTTTCTTCCATTAAAAAGATGGAGGACCAGGCCCTATTTTTCTATATTTTAAAAATGAATTATTATTTTTTGTTGGAAAAATTGAAGGATCTTTTTTCTTTGTTTGAAAGAACATTTTCCATTAAAAATGGAGTTATATTTACTTTTTTAAAAAAGCATTTTTAAGTAAATGAAATTAATTAATTTAAGAATTATAAAATTAATCATTTCGTATTAAATACAAGAGATAATTAGTACTTTCCTCATTTGAGAATATATTAGTATTTTTATTCATTAATAAAATTAGACAGGCTCTGTTTCCTGGAATTTAGATTGTAATATCATTCTTTAATGAAAATACGAAAAATCAATTCGTTTTTTCCTCTTTAATACGAGATTATTTCTCAAAATAAAATGAAATAGTTTTCTTATTTTGTGAGAATAAAGTAGAAGAAAATACTTTAAAGTGTATACAACATTTTTCCTAGAATTTTTCAAGCAAAAATATTTCTATTTTGTTAAAAAAATTAAAACACTACTTTAATCCATTACTAAAGTTTAGGAAAATAATATTTTTATTTTATAAAATAAAATAAAAAATATATAGTTTTTTTTCCTTCATTAAAATTCTAAAGCGGTATATTTTCCTTACTTTTAACATTAAAAAATTCTTCTTTGCTAAAGCCCATACTCTTTTACTTCATTTTAAAGCCATATAAAAATATTTTCTTCTCATTAAGAGACTAAAAATGTAATTTTATCTTATTTAAGAAGACCGAGTATCTATTTCCTTCATTGAAATTAAAAAATAACTCAACTAAAGCATATAAAATGCATACAAGTAATCTATTTTTAAAACTTTAATAAGAGAAAATAGTCTTAAAACAAACTTTAAGACGTCTTTATATACATATAGACGAATATACGCACAACAGGTGAGCAATTTATTACTTTTTAGACAGGTAACTGTGGTTGTATTTCCCTGTAGACTTCAGCAATAAAGAAGAATATAGGATAAGACAAAGAATTGTGCCCTAGAGACACTACAAGCGTTATATATTTTTTTCCTCTTTATACCACTCTTTTCCCAAACCATTCAGAAAGAAGTGTTTTGTCGGTTAAAGATTTAACATGGCTAGTCATATAGTGAAAATAAAATGTTACAAAAATACGAGAAAAAAAGAATAATAAAAAAAAACATAGATGTTACAGGTTACATACTTCCAGAAAACGATAAAACATTATATATATATATATAAAATCTTTTTTTATACTTTGGATCAAAAATTGAAACGTGATATCTTTCCATTAATGTCAAAAACGTAATTTGATATTTTATATAAAATATTGAATAATTTTATAAATTATGTAACGTTTTAAACCGCATAAGGTAATCCTAAATTATATATAAACATTATAAGATAAGTACATAATTCAATTTAAAGATATAAAACGATATAACATTTAATAAAGTGTATTTTAATAATAGAAAAAATTTAAAAAGAAATTTATATATTTTATAAATTTTAAAAAATAAATAAATAAATAAATATATTCACCTCTTTCAGCCGAAGAAATGACATTGATGGAGTCATCTCTAATCCAAGAAGTCACCATAACATAATCTCTAACAAAACTTGGAATGCTGCATTTCAATACAGCTGTATTCCCGTAAATAGTAAATTCATCGAAAACTTGAATCTTGTACGGTTGTTTGACAACTGTAACAGAAAATATAACATATCTGATTATATGTGAAATCATCTGAATAGTTTCTCCGGTAACTTTCTTTGCTGTCCTTATTAGAAACATATTGAAAATGATGTCGGCCGCATTATACCAGCTCTGTCAAGATGTACGAGTGCATTTACTTGGAAGACATCAATTTATTGTATCTGATACAGAGCAAAGACTCCAAGCCACTTCATATTTACTTCATTACGGTAACAAGAAACAGCATTACGAGAGTCTTTATAGAATTTTATATTATTTTTCAATACAATTTTCAATAAAAAGTTAAAACTTTTAAATATTTTATGTAAGTTGTGACTTATTATATACAACATTTATAACATATTATCTTTCCGATTGTAAATTCGGTTAAATAAACAAAAATATTTTATATAAAATAATGTTTAAAATTTTAATTATTAATTAATAAAATAATAATAATAATAATAAATATTTTATTTGCATTAAGGCTAAGCCTTGTTACAGGGGATTATTTTTCCAGTAATTTATTAGTACACATTTGTTACCTGACAATCGTTTAATGTACATTTTCTTAAAGCTCACAAGTAACATTATAATGATCATTTAGCAGTATATTTTGTCATTAGTTTACTTTAAAATATTTTACTTTAAGTAATTTAATTAGTAAACGATATTTTACTTCAATTAATTTTTCATATATATTTTGATTCTTTAGCGATTTGATTAAAAAAACCATCAATTCTATACATTTGACTTAACGTAAGATTGTTTAGTTTAGTTCTAGTCTTGATTTTGTTTCGTAGATGTTATTTCTTTAATTTCATATTTTTGATGGTATTTATTTAGTCCTTCACACTCTCTTAGTAAATGGTTCAAAGAATAGTCACTTGAGTTGCACCAATAACACCTGTCTTTGGTAAAATCCAAATAAGTATTATTAATAAACAATGAATATTTATTGAGTCATAATTGGATTAATAATCTTTTTATATTCATACTGATATTAGCGGTTATGATATTCGAAGTAGACGAGATATTTAAAATGTTGATGTACTATGGATGGTATACTGAATGATTTAATAAGTTATTGATTGAGAAAATGCTGATTCGATCATTAATGAGTAGCCATATTGCCAATCCGTTTCTGAATTATCAAATAATCTGTTTGATACACCAAAAGATTGTAATAATTTATTAAATTTATATTGCCATAGATTTTTACTCTTATCTGAATAATTATTTTGATTTAGCATTATTTGATGTAAGAATCTTATGTTATCTTTGTTAGTATTTTTAAATCTATAATAAAATTTAATCAGTCTCTTTAAACAAAACGGATATAGTTGGAATCTATTTGTTTCGGCTCGAATTGCATATCCTGGAACAGTTCTTTTTATTTTATATAGTTTTTGTAAGTAAATAACGTGAAATTTTTCTAAATCGTATAATAAATCTAGTGCCCATATAGGGCTTGATAGTATATTGAAGGGATAATCAGAAGGCTAAATAGTTTCATCTGAGGTTTTATATTCGTAATTTTTAAAGTTGCGCATAAATAGATAACATTATCTATTAAAGTATTTATTTTTGTAGATAGATCCCTCAATTGCAATTCCAGTTGAATGATAGTAAATGAAATAAAATATTTAGGCATAAGATAAGAAATTGATTATTTAAATAGAATGATTTTTCTTCTTTTGGAAGTTTAACATTATTTCTAAATATAATAATTTTGGATTTAGAGATATTGATCGTTAAAAACAGAAAATTCAGATAATTGTTTACTATATTTATTTTATAATTAATAAAATATTTTTAATAATTTTACGCGGATTAAATAATGTTCTATACGAATAAAATCTTTTATTCTGTAGTTAAAATGTTTTCATTTTTAAATATATATATATATATATATTTAATTATTAATAATAAAATATATTTTACAATTTTAATAATTAAAAAAAAATCTTTTTTATTATATTTTATACCTCTTCAATCGAATTTTTCTATTTTCATAAACTTTATTTCCCCTTTCAGAATCGTGTTCTGTTTTCTATTATTAGGGAGATATATCAATAAAAAAATGCATTATGAAATGATTTTATCTCGTTGATTTTTATGCAGTTTGGTGATAAATTATTTTAGAAAATTTTATTTTCTTTTTTTCAATTTGATTGTATTAAATTCTCATACATTTAAAACAGGCTGTATCGTTACTATTTTAGAATAAACCGAATGAATTTTTTTCAATATTTTTCACAATTTTCTTAATAATAGCTCTCTGTTTTTAGAAGAAAATATCATTTACACAGAGTTAAAGTATAAATAGATGGTTATATAATATTCAATTTTCTATACGTATATGTTATAATGTAGTTTACTTATCTTTTATTTTGTATTTTAGATAAATTCTCTTGCGTTTAATTGAAACTCTATATCATCTTGTCCTCTATCTCTTACAGTAATTGTTCTTTTAAACATTGTTGTTATTGAATTTTTAGAAATTTAAGTTATGTAAAAATTATTGAATGAATGCGTTTTAAAATACCGGTTTTTTTAAATAATTAAATACATTTTTAAAAGTATAAAAGAAAAAAAGGGATACAAATTTTAAATTAATTTAATGATATTTTCTTGTGTGTTCTTAGAATTAACTTTTTTTTTTAATTTTCTTTCTTCGCATTATTCGGAAATGTAAACTATTTTGTATAGAAAAAAAATTGTTTCTAGATATTCGTGAGTTGAATGGAATTTTTTTTTAAATTTCTCTTGATAAAATGCATTTTTATTTTCTACTTGCCTGTTTTTGATTTTCAATTTATTGAATATTCTTTTTGCAAAATTTCAATTCTCGTAGTACAAAATTATATTTCGCTCCTATATTTGGTTTGTTTTGTGTAAATTTACTGATAATTTAAATTAATTTTTTTTTTCAATATAAATTCCTAGTAGTAGGAGAAAAAATATCGATTCTTCTGTAGTTTGATTTGTAAAGTTATATATTATTCAGTTTCATTTAACGAACGGAATTCAACAGAGATACTCTGCTCTTATATAATTAAAAATAAGTTATATGTATAACTTAGTTGTAGTTTAACTTAGTTAATAGTTAAAACTAGTTTAAATTAAATTAATACCTTTGTTGCAGTAGTTATTTATTACGTTTTATTACATTAGTTTCCAAGTGTTAACAGTTTTTAAATTAAAAACTATTAAAACTTAAATAAGCTATAAGTGTTTTCAAGAAGAAATATAAATATGATTGTGTTTTACTAAAATTAAAGAAAAATTAACAGAAAAAGTTAACCTTAAAATTAATTTAAAACACACTCCTTATACATTTTATACAAGTTTATATGAAAAATTGACAAACATTTTTCAATATAATGCTTTTATTTCTTAAATTTGAGTATGTCGTATAGAAGTTAGAAAGGTGATGTCAGAAGTTAGTCTGAACGAGATAAGAGAGTATATACGAGTATCTGACATCAGTCAGCCATAATGGAAGCGGAGTATATGGCAAAGTAATGGACATTGATCAATATGATCTTACCTTACTGTAAGAAACAGCGAACTTGAGTACTGTCCTATGTCTCCCTATTTTTCACAAGTCGTGCCTTTGCATTTTTCTGTCTCCATAGCAACAAATGGACGAGAAGAATGCTTTTAACTTAACATCACCATTACTATCGTCGCATCATTTTATCAGTTCGTTTCTAAATGATGAATACCTTTCGTTTAATTGTTGCTAGGGGATGAACAGACTTACATATTGACTTACTTTTTGTAATTATAGAAGTTTTCCTTTAACAAAAATTTATTTTTAAAACCTAATTGAGGCTTATATCACGAAAACATATCATCATTAGAAATGAAAACATAATTGAGTTTACAATTATTAGTATTAATTTTACATTTCAAACACGCGTTTATTTATGTAGGCTTATGTATACAAAAATCTCGTTTTATTTTTCATTTGAATTTTTAGAGAAACGTATGTTATATAATTAAACTTTAAGAAAATCATGAGCAATTTGCGTGAGATGCATTATCCTTGACTTTCATAATATGAAGGAGAATAATACCACAATTCGAAGCGGATTAAAACAAATCTTATCAAATTCTTAACTATGCTTGATGATTGATGACAAAAACTAGATATCTCATATGCCTATGTTATGATCGCTATCTAAAAATTCATATTTTATATACTTTATATGGCACAATAGAGTAAAAATGAGAAAGTATCTTTCTGGTAATTATGTAATTAACTCGATTGCTTACGAACTCGATTTTAACAACGGAGAAATAGAAATTAAAATAGTAAATGAACTCAAATGATAAATGAAATAATCTACATGATAATGATAAGGTTTTTCACCATTAGAAAGCGAATAGCAAATACTGAGAACTGCATTGATAGACTAGCATAGAACTCCCTTGCGGCACTCTCAGTAAATAACTATTCTTGGAAGATAAATGATAGATCTCTGGAGACTGAGCGAAGAATATTACTATCGGGACACAAATGGAGAAAGAGAAAATGATTTCAAGATAGAGGAATAGGTTAAACAGTACGTTGACGAAACGAGATGAGGAATAGCTCAGAATTAGGGTAAAGCAGTGTTTGCTTGCTTAATTATTCGTTTAATTTAAATGTAACTTAATCTTTAATGAAAGTGATTTACAGTTTTGGCACCAGCGTACCATTTCTATCTGGTATTGGTTGATGATAGTTAAGTGATATTGAATCTCTTCTAGTCATCAATCACACTTAAGACATGGCAGTTCAATCAACTAGAGTCTATAATGCGTTCAGATGTACCCATATAAAATGGGCCAAATGATTTAGCGTAAACTTGTTTAAAGTTGCGAGACATGTAAATGGTTTCATGTATTTAATACCTGTACTGGAAAAATGTTTTTCTTTTTTTCCTATATCCTCTTGAGCTTGTTTTATTGAATTTAGTCCTAAAAATTCGATAATTTCCTTCAATGAAACGTTTAATTTAATTTAAAAATAAAAAATTATAAATCAATAATATATATATACACTGTATTTTTGATAATAACAACAAAACAAGATTCAAGACAGCAACATGTTATTGTACGATGTTTAGATATTATTGGTTTGATAGTAGAAGGATATGACAGCTACAGGTTCTGACAGTCAAATCTGTCGCCTATAGAGGAAAGTATGTTTCATCGTTCTTATTTGGTAAAAATCGAAACAAGTTGACAGTCCGTTTATTATCTTTGGGACAAACTTCCACGTCAATAGTGACAAGATTCGGGTCGCCAGGGAACATCTTGAAATTGGTATAAATTCACTCCTTTACTATCTATGCTACTACGGTGACAACATACTCCAAAAAAATATTAAAGATACGAGTGATGAAAAATTGTCTGCCTAAGTGATTTTCTTTTTTTGTTAAGTTGAAAGTTTCAGGAGTAATAACCTTTCTATGAAAAATATCGAATAACCTGTTGAGATGATAAAATATTACCCACAAAAAATTTTAGAATATTCGTTTAATCCTTTTATACAGAATTGTATCGATTTTTATTTTAAATGCTAATTTTCTATCAAGAAAAATTATTGATAATTTAACGTTCTATTTTTAGAGGCATCTATTCAATTTAAATGAATGTCAATTTACAATTTTACATAATTCAACTTTATGAAAGGACAAGGGAATATTTTTCATGAAAATGATTTTTACACTCTTTCTGATTTAAAAATAAGCACAAAAAGATCGTTTCCTCTAGTGTAAAATGATAACATTTCATGACTAAATAAACATCAATAACACTAGTCCTGACAGGAGATCAAGCAAATGATATACAGAGTGAAATAATTTAAAATAATTTACATAAAAAAAGCTATTTTGTTATTTGTAAATAAGAAAAATCGATATTTTTCAAACAGTACTATACCGAATTTAGAAAATAAAATTTTAAATGTTGAAATTAAATATTTTCGAAAGAATTTTTAAAAGTTTTAGAAAATTAAAACTAATTTTTTTTTTTGTCATCACAAAGTAATCTTTACATAAAAACGTCTTCCAAGTAATTGTTGAATATCCAGCGAGAATATTGACAATTGTTAACGATCTCAATTTTTAATCCTTTTATATTATTGAAAGAATTTCTTTTCTAAATTTAAGCAGGAAAATCATTTAAAGTACATTTACTTCTGCTTTCTGATAAAATTTCTATCGATTTATCCTCAAAACTTTCACATGAAAGCACGTAACGAAGCTACATTACTTCCAACCTAGGCATCCAATCTTTTCTTTTCCATTGGTTCGTTCTCTACATCAGAGTAGAAATTGGTCTTGAAGTTTGACTGAAGCAAAAGCTCTACTGAACACTATCTGCAGGTTACACAGTCCGCAGGGCAATTCAACTGTCTCAACCCTCACTTACTTTGAACCCTGAGGGAGTTCGCGCGGCTGACACTTGAACAAATGACGAGGTTGCCAGATATTGCAAGATTGACTGGAAAGTCTTTTACAATATTGAGTCCATCTGCTGATGTCTGAAAATTCTACCTTTCCCTGTATAATTTTCTTTCAGAAGCGTGAATTTCTTACTTTTCTCAAAAATATAATTTTATTCTCAAGTTATAAAAAATATAAGAAGAAAAAAGAAGGAGCGAAATATATTACACGTAATAAAAACTATACATTTCTATTTTTCAGTTGCATATACATATATATATATATATATATTCGTAGAAAGAAGAATAAGTTCGTATGACTTAGTCTACATCAAAATTGAAAATGTAGAAAGTCAGTTTAATAAGAACTTATAGTCATATATATTCGTAAAATATATATAAAAAATATTCTAGTATATATAATATTTTATTTCTTACGACTTCAAGTCAATATCTGAGAGAGAAATAAAATAAGTAAAAGAAAAAATTCTTCCGAAAATGTAATCAACTTTCTAAAATCAAAATTAAATTGCTAGAACTTAAGAATTGTAGAAAATTTTTTATGGTTGTTAGGTATATCAATTGGTCCAAAGAGAAAGTTTAACTTGTGTAACTCTTACGAGTTAATGTGATACATTTAATCAAAATTAAAATGTGATGATATTTAAATAAAAATAATAAAGGAAAATGTATAATTTAGAAAAGTGAATTTTCTATTTCATGCATTATTTTTTGACAGAATGAAAAATTTATATTATATTAAAAAAAATTTATATACCCTTAGCTAATCCATCATTTCTTATGTAGATACGATCTTCTAAAACTTCAAACTATAACGTTTCAACTCAATTTAAGTTTTCTATTTTAAAAATAATGAAAACTTCAATAGATATTCTTAATTTAGAGGATGAATTTCCTATAAAAAAAAACACAGGAAAAAGAAATCCAGACCATTCGTAATTCCTAGGATTAAGCGTGAATGAATAACTCTAATCTATATTTTAATCATAAAATTATAACGAAATGAATAAAAAAAATAATAATTGCTTTTATAGATTTTTAAACAGATCGATAATGTTTTCATATTACCATTAATTTTTATAGAATATAATTATATTTAGCGAAAAACTAATTAAGCTTTAACAACTAATAAACAGTACGTTTTAAATTACACATTGTTTTATAAATATTTTATTAGTTTTAAATTTATGTTTTATAATCATCTTGAAAATACCTTAATCTTCGTAAATGACTAAAATTAAACTTACATTCTCAATATTACTAACTAATGAGAAAAAGAATAAAAATGTTATTTAGATAATAAGGTATTGCCGATAATGAGGTGGAGGAGATTTTTTATTGTTATTATTATTATTATTATTGTTTGAAGATAACAATGATGTATAAAAGTGTACTTTCAATCCAATGAAAATCAATTTACTAAGAAGGATTTCAGATATTTATTGCTGCTTTTACTTTTACAAGTAATTTTATCTTATCGGCAGAATAATTATTTTAATTAACACAAAGTACATCACTAGCTTAAATTAATATTGCAAATTAGAAATTTAATGGTATAGGATGATAATTTGTATCAATAACTTATAAAGTGAACATTTATATGTTTGTCTATCCGTAACGATAATTATATAATATTATACTAAGAACTTTTAATACCTAAATATAGAATTAACCTTATATATATTTTTATTCAAGATTTTAAGTACTTATAAGATACTTTTATTACCAAATTTTAATTTATTAACTAATTGTATTATATAAATTCATGACCAAAACTTGAGAATTTACTAAATAGTCTAAAAATATGCTTGATAAAGATAAGGTGATGGATAAAATAAAACTTTTCCAGAATTATCTCAAACAAGCTTCATTAAACTTAATTAACCAAGCACGATTATAATATCAGCAATATATGCGATAAAAGCAAACATCTTAAGGATAAAAGATAATGATTTATAATGTTGACTAAATTAAAAAGTTTTAAATTTAAATAAAACATTTAAAGAATTTTAAAAAAAGAATATTGGATCAATAATAGAGTAAAGTATTAAAATTACAATTTAAAATTATGTAATATTTAAAGAAAACTTTTAAACTTCTAAAGCTTTATAATTTTTTTAAAACCTAATTTTACTCGAGACTTTTTTTATAATTTTTAATTGTATTTAGAATTATTTACAATATTTTAATTTAAATTTTAACATTTAATAATGTTTTTTTTATAATTTACAGAGCATTTCTTAAAGTAAAAAATTAATAATAAATATAAGTTCTATATTTAAAATTTATACGATAAATTCATTTTTAATTATTTATTTTTATCATTTCATTTATTTTCAACACGTTTATTTGTCAGCTTCATTTGAATATTTGTTAATTTTTATATTCAATTTTCGTGTAAAGTTTTCTCAATTATTTTTATAAATACAAAAATCACCAAACAATTTATAACTTATCTTTTAAAAAAATTGTATTTTAAATAATTAAGAATTAACATATTAATTAGTTATTACCATTCGCTGAATAAAAATCTTATTCCAAGTTACAAAAAGTGTAATGGCAATAATGTATAACACAGTCAATATTTTCAATTAATTTTTTACTTTATTATCTCTGACTTTTTCAAAATCTCCTATTAACTCTCCAGTTACTATCTCACTTTAATTGGATTTAGCAAAGCTATAGACAATGGAGAGCTTTATCATCTTTTGATTAAGAGTTTTTTAATGAATCTTATTATCAGAATCTTACGATTTTTTAATGCAAAACAACAAAGAAATTTTAAAATATAATTTGATTTTAAACTGGGTTATATTTATAAAATTTTAAATAAAGTAAAATTCTTTTTATAAATTATCTAATTTATAAATACTTAATTTTTAAAGAGATTTACTTATTTCTCTAAAGAATTTTTATTTTTTTTAATTTATTCTTAGCTATTTCAAGCTATGCCGCAAGGCATCCCTATTTAACAGATACATAAATACTAGAGAATTTATTGTTATAAAATATTTTAGATTAAAATTATTTCTTAAATATATTAATTACTATTAACTTTAAAATATATAAATAATATATGAGTATTTTATTATTTTAGGGACCTTGTCGTCAATGTGTGAACTTTAATTTTGATTTTACAATTTATTTTACGATTTTTACATATAAATATTAATGAATTTTACAATTTTTAATTGTTTACAATTATATATTTATTTATAAAAGATTATTTAAGTAATTTAATATATAATAACGGGTTTTAATTTCTATTTTATTTGACTTATTCAATATAATTCTTCATTCAACAACAGACTACTCTATTGTTCTAGGAAGTGCTTATTATTTATAAAAGAGTTTACATGTTAAATTTATAAAATCTGATGGAAAAAATAAATTAACAATTTTTTTTGTTTTATATAAGCGACTAAGTTTGTTTTTTTATATATTTTTCTAACTGTTTATTGCTATTCCATTAAGTTTTTAAAGGAAAAGAAGTGCAAACTATAAAACTTCAAACGTTAATATTTCTTAATGTTCTATTCGTGGAGTCAATAAATTCGTTTATTACGAAAAAAATTCGCTTTCAGCACATGCTGATGAGAAAATACAATCACGTTTTCACACAATGCCTAACATCACGCAATTCAACATCACGTAAAACTTTCTCAACTATAATTTACTATACCTGTACTTTCCGCTTATTTACTAAAATTATTGGAATATTTATTTTATTTTGACACATGCATAACTTTAATAAATCTTGATAATTCGATAAATGCTCGCAGACAAATTTCTGATTCCTACGCTTTAGGTTATGACCTTACTACTCCATCCAGTACTTGGCTACGAAATTTATTGACAGAATTATGACCCTTGGATACTTTTCTAAATCTTATTATTCCCTTTGGGATATTAGAATGTCTCTTAATTACCTTCTTTATGGTTTGTAGCAAAATGGTTTCAAAATTTGATCACGAATCTCTCGTTTCTTATTTGTAACGTTTATTTTCATGTTGATTCTATTTTTTGCACAAAAATTCTTGTTTATAAATGCTTAAAATTCGAAGTATTTTAGGAATAATCGTGTAATGTTTAAAAAGGGTTCTCTTGTCAACAGTTCTTTTAGATATTTGCTTATCTCACTCACTGGGATAAGAATGAAAAACGACGTAACGATCCTCGTTTCACATAACGAAACGTCCCGAGATAAAAGTAAAGAAAAAAAAGAAAAGAAAATATATCTCAACCTCATTTTGGATTATGGTTTTGTTCAATATGGCGTAGAAAATGGCTAGACAACAATTACGAAATCGAGATGGACTTAACCTCTATCAAAGCCATCTTTTACAACTACTAATATACAACCAAAATTATTACAATTTTTATTTGTTATTAAGTCATTACACGAATAAAACCATAGCTACATTTTCTACGAAATCATTTTTATACATTAATGATACAGTAATACATTTTCGGTAATGGCAAATTGCCATTCATCTTACGTAAATGTTTCCTTTTAATGGGTATTATTAAACAAAATTTAATATATTTTATACTATAAATCTAAAATAAATTATGATTAAAACGAATGAATATAGAAAGAAAATTTGTATTTTTATAATTTTTTAAATAGTTTTGAAGTACAGGATAATCATTATTTGACACATTAATGATGAAAGTGTAGCCTGTTTCTACGTTAAAATATTATATAAACCTTCATGTTATAACGATTCAGTCGAAGAAAATAAATCATTCGTTACAACTAATTTCCTGCGTTTTCTTAATGATACTTTTTCTAATCGAGTATATAACTTATAAAGTCATGTAAATTCTATTACAAGTGTAATTCTTAAACATTAATAATGCTTAAAATTGAATTTTCTGTCGTTTCTACATTTTCTCATAGAAAAATTTTGCAAAACTATAAGATATAATTTTAAAATAAATTAAATAATTTTATTAATTTGAAAAGTATTAAGCGAACAATTCTTTATAATGTATATATAGGCTATATATAAATTACAATAAATTATTCGTTACAGACGCAAATAGACTATAATATAAATAAAACTTTATATAAGATACTGTAACATATATATATATATATATAATATTCTTCTTATATAAAATTCTTATATATAATATTCTTTATAAAGAGATCTGTAAACATATATATGTATATGTTTAAAGATCTCTTTATAAATAATATCTTTCTTTTATTTCCTAATTTTGATCAACCAAAATTAATATATATGCGATATTTATAACTTCTATTCTATCTTACCTTTGTAAGTTTTATCTTTTCAGTATAAAAATTATATAAAGTTAGACTCTAGACTGGATTGTAACATTTATGATCCTACTAAATAATCTCACGCTTTAACACATCCTTTCAGCTCAATGATATATTGCTTATTCGCTGCCTCATATTAAAGCTATGGAAATTAACAAAAGACTATTGAGGTAATTTGTGGAATAATAATAACGAATGAAGTAGAATTTTCTCTGCGTTCGATGTAATAAAACGAGTGAAATATTTTCCAGAATGTAACCTTACAGTTTTATTTACAGACTATATCTATGCATGGTCACGTCAGAACAGATTTTCACTGTCATTTAGTCTTTCTCTTCACGTAACTTTCGTCGATTTGTAGGTAATGATGGGACACACAGATGGTAGATTTTGGAAGTATTCGCTATAGCGATTCCCTTCGTTTATCTCCAGTTATGGCCTTTTGTTTAATTGAATAGGCTTACGCATTATTATTATTGGATCATTTATTTTTAGATATCAGTTCACAAAATCTTTTGTTTCGTTATAAAATGCGTCGTATATTTACCTCATTTATTTTAACAGCAACACTAACATTTAAATGTATTCAAAAAATGTTATTTTTCCACCAAAATTCTGATTAATAAAGCTGATAAAAATAATTCTGCGAGGTTTTTATTTCTATAAATTTATGACTTATTCATTATTCTTTTTTCCCTTTTCTCCGTGTATCTTTATCTTTAGAGAAAACAGTTTTCCTCTTTTAAACCTTAAGATACGAATTTGCAATTTTCCTAGTTTATTTTATTCTATAACGTGAATATCAATAAGAAGGAGCGAAACGATTAAACAAAAGGCATTAAATAAAAATAAAAAATCAATATTAAATTTATAAATATATAAATATAAACCGATTTAGGAAAGAAAATACTTCATTATATTAATTAGAAGTGAAATAAGTCTATAAATTATAAGCCTTTTAAGATAATTATTACATATATGAAGATACTAAACAATATAGTTAATAGGTTTATCGTTTAACACATAATAAATTAATTATATAATATAATATTAGATAATTACTTAAATGTATTAATCATGAAATTTAAATTTAATAAATTCATTTTAAAACTTTAGAAGCAATATTAAAAATTAAAATTATTGATTATAAGGTAAGAGATAATTGGAATTTGGAAAATCAAGATTAAATAAACATTTGATTAATACTGTGATTGCTTTAAATTTAATAATTTAAATTCCTTTTGATGTATTAATTTATTTTCCTAAATTTTTATAAATATATTTATGAAAATTAATATTAAACAGTAAGGATATGGAAGAGAAAGTATTAGATTCTTGTATGGTAAATATATGCAACAGATAAATAAGATTTATAGCATTGTCATATATGAAGGATTTTTGTTCCAAATCCTAGATTCTTTCTTATTCTGGAATTTAATAATGGTTATGCCACATATTAAGCATAATAATAAGACATCTAAATCTCAAATTGTATTCTTGAGAAAATCTCTCCTTTGAGAAGGAAGTATTCTTTAACTCTGTATCTGTTTCCTTTGAACTGTTCAATTCAGTTGGAAAAGTCATTTTGTATCTAAAAGAAAACAGATTTTCTTTCTCTCTTTTTAAGTATTTTCGTTTTTCGTCGATCTAGATTCGAGAATCGACTCAGTATTCAAGAATCGTCAAAAACAATCAATCTTTAAGGATGAAAGGTTTCTACTACAATGTCAGCATAAAATATACAGAAAATGAAAGGTAAAGAAAGATAGAAAGCGGTAACTTTACTTTTATTCTTTTTAAAGAAAAATTCACAGTTTTGACTTTCTCATATATAACATATATATCGAGTTTAAAAGCAAAATAATGTTTACCTGTTAGCAAAATTTATCCTTGAATATTTTTAAAACTTACTGATTTTAAATTTCATATTTTATTTAAATTATTAAATACTTATTTTATATTATTGTCTTTTAGATTTATTAATTTGCCGACAGTTAATTTTACTAATTTATTAGATTAATATATAAGTTATTTTTATTCTTAAAACTAAATTTTCGTAAAAACTTAATGTTTTAACATATTTTTATACTTATATATATATATAAATATTATATTTAAGCTATTCTTTCTAGATATAAGCATATAATAATGAATAAAAACATTTAATTATTATATAAAATCTTATTAGTTATAATTATCCAACTATATACAACTTTACATTTATATAACCAATTAATTATTAAATAATAATCGAATGATTTCGCTTGTTATATTTGTAATAACTCAATAATACAAATTGTTATTAGAATTTATACAATTCAGGTTATTGCATAAAGCTTATTGGTTGAGTATAATTATTGAACATGTACCTCAATTTACTGCCGAACATTATTATTAACTATTACGAAATTTATAAAGTTTTTTGATAAAATGTTCGAAAATTACAAAAATATTCGATCAACGAATAAAAAAATTTGATTTTCTTGAAGTAATTAATAAATAATTTTATATTAAAGTCGATAATTTTATACATTTTCATTTTATTATCCTTGATCTAATTTTTAATCAATTAAAATTCTAAAACTTCAATAATTTTTCCATTTCTTCTTGTCATTAAGTCGAAAAAAATAACCATAAAAAATAGAAATTATTAATTTTAAAAAAATAGCAATATTTCAAATGAAATTAATTTGAAATTATATAAAAGTTAGATATTGATCAATGGCAGAATATTGAAATAAAGTAGTTCTAATTACTTGGAACTTTTGCACATATTCTGAGCATTAAAAAGTCAAAATCTCGAGTTATGTTATTAACTTCTCTGATTTACTTATTATTACGTAATCTATAATTTTATTTATGAATATTTTTCATTTATTTTCTGATAATAAAATCACAATTACTTAATATTTTAAAAGTAAAATAATATAAGAATTCAGAGAAAAGAGTGCAAGACTCAATTGCGGATTATATTATCAATACAAGTGGTTTGGAATAAAGGAATTGAATTTTTCATAAAATATATCGACCTAATTGACGATAGATGAAATGAAAACGGTAACAATTCATCAGACATTAAGCTTTATTATTCTCTAATAGAATCAACAGTCAACATTATTTCTACTTGATTTTTCTCTTCTTTATCTTCTGATTAAAGAGTTACTCTGTAAATATATTCTACTATCACACACAAACACACATATATGTAGAATAATGCATTATTTATTATATAGCCAAGCATATCTATAATATATGCTGTAAGAATTATATATAAGATCATCTTCTACCAAACCATTCTAATATATCTTCTAGATATTATCTTAAGTGATACTTAGCTCTCCAATATGGCATATTTAGTACAATTTCATAACTTATAGACAAAGATAATATATGCAAATTTTTATACATATGTAGAAAATATGTAAAAGAAAAAAATTTTTAATCTAAAAATTATACGACAATTGTTACGTTTTTATACTCAAAAAAAGGTCCATTAATGTGCAAGATAAATTTAAATTTTGTAACCATTTTGAATGTATAGAATAAAGAAGAAAACAAAAAAGGAAGAAATTTTATCAGAGATTAAATAATTTACGCTACGAAAGAGCAACAATGGACGTGCATCATAATAACCTTTAATAAAGTAAAGGCAGAGATAAGCGTTAAATAATTATATAAAGTCATTTTTGAATATTTTCGAGCAGGTGTTCGGAGACTTGCTGATAAAACTTTTATTTTCTTTCTTCAGTTTAGTAACCGGAAGACGATGTTTCGGTCATTTTGCAGTCCGGAAATGAAAATAAATGAGAACGTAATTCTTTCTTCTTGATGTCCTGTCTTATTTCTTCTCTCGCACAAACTTGACAAATTACAGGAAGATTTGAGAAAAGGCAAGAGATAAATAATAAGCAATGATGGAAGATTTAAATAATGGTTATATTCATTAATCTCCAAAAATGCATTTATCTTCATTTTATAAATGCAACTTCTGGAAAGTTTTATCTATGTGTATAGAATATATTGCAAATCTTATGAAGTAAAGAATGAAAAATGTTGATGATGAATAATAAATAGTCTTTTTATCATACCTGTATTAATTTTTAATTTAACTAATTGGATATAAAAAAGTTTAGTAATTTTTTAACAACATTATGTATTTTCTTAACATAAAATATCGTTAAAATATTAAATTAGTTTATTGATAAGCGCTATAAATAAATGCATTTTTAATAAATAATTTTCCTTAAAAACTAAATAGTATTATAGATAATTTAAATTTTAAATATAATAATTTTAATATATATAAAATACAAATATAATTTTAAAAATGGGAATATTTATTTAAAAGTTTTAATACCTAAAACGTGTTTTAAAAATCTTAGTTTAATCTCTCATATTACATTTTCTTTGATTAAAAAATAGTTTAAAGAAATTTCAGTTTTATTTCTAAAATTTAAAAGTTAAATTTTAATGCTACTGGATTATTTATATATATTTTTTCCTGTATCCAAGTTATAATATTACAGCGTATACTTCATATAAATAATTCTTTTTTAAAATTTAAAAACTGGAAAGTCTTTTTTCTAAAATTAATTTTGTTTTTTTTTTTAAAACATTTTGATGTTTTCAAAATATTTATAAAACGAACTTTACAACGACTGGCGAATGATTTAATTTCTTTTCCTTAATAATTTTTTTTCATAATACAGGAACGAAATGTAAAAAATTAAATTTTTTAATACTAAATTTGAATGTTTGAACTTCAAAACTTCAGTTCGATTTTAATTGTCTGCTGACCAGCACGTTCCTATCAGCTTTTCAATTATCGATTCCTTTAAACAGCAACTGTACAGGCCTCGTACACTTGAATACTGTATGTATTTGTACCTTGTTCATAATTAACCATCATTTCATTTTCTTCGTATTTATTTTTTATGCCTGGAGCAACGTAGCCTAATAGGCTCGGTGCCAAAAAAACTAACTAATTAACAAAATTTAATTTTAAAGTTATTGTTTTTATTGTTTGGAATATTGTTTACACAGTGTTTATTAAATCGTTTGACCATTAGTACCAATCTGAATTATTTAACATATGAATCAGTTTTAATAAATGTAATTCATATAATTTTGTATAACTAATTAATCCAGGGAAAAATCTTTAAATCTCCCGACTCCATTCTTGAATTTTTCATAATTTTAAACGATTTTTCGAACTTTAATCTATCCCTCCTGAGATATTTAATGGAATATGCATATTTATTACTGGAATAGAAAATCGTTTTCCAATTTTTTAATTACATAAATTATTTTAAATATTCGTATTTTCAATACTTTTATGTAAATTTAAGGAAACTTGATAAATAAATAATTTAAAATTTTATTATACGGATAGCGATAATGCTACAAAAATCATTTTTGTTCCATTTTATTTTATTTTTTTGTTACTCATATGCAGATGTACGATCTTTTGAATCTCCGAATCTCATCAGCTACGAATCATATACACGCAGCATATAATTTAGGAATAACTGGATGAATGATTTTCACAGAAATGGATCAGGTGAAGTAGATATGTGAAATGGGCATTTCAATTTCTAGATCTAACTCTGTTGGAATTTTTCCTCTGGGGATATGTAAAGGAGAACGCCTATTAATCTCCAATGGAAAATCTAGCGAAGTAGAGAGGTAAATTGTAGTGATAAGTGATGAAATATCCGCCTACTGTCGTTCCAAAATTGGCATTTTGAGATTTCAGCGTTACATGTAAGTAAATAGTTGCGAATGTCGGGAACAATAAACGATATCAGTTTTGCCTTAATACTGTCTCAGACCATTTCTGTAATGAACCACATATTTCGAACTTTATTTTCTTTCAGAATAAGTAGTATTTTAAAAAATATATAACATAAAATTTATATATAACAAATTTTAACTCTTTTATAAGTAGATGTAAAATAATTGAAGTTATTGAATTATTTTGCATATTAAAAATATTATGTATTAAATTATTTCTAACAACAACTTCATAACTCAAAATCCTTGACGGTGTAACGTAAATATAGAATTATTATCGAATATACTAATTGAAATAATTATGTAATTATCAATTAATTAACATATTTCTAAACATTAATTTATATTGTAATGACATTGTAATAGGAGAATATATCAAATGCTATCTTTGTATCAATTAAGTCTAAACGGAGGTGCCAATTCCTATAAGACTTATATCATTTTCGCGTTCATGCTTTATGAAATGAATATATGATATTGACTTAATTTTCGAAATGATAACTGATAGAACCTATTATAAACTAACATTAATGTTATATATTTTAATATATAGGCTAAATTATCTTAAATTATATCGGCAATAGTTGTTACTTGTGTAGTACATGAACTTATAGAATGACCGAAATACTAAACAGATGATATACAATGCATTTTACCATCCATATCATCTATTTGTTTAGTGTTTCGGAGAATCTATAAGGTTATAGAATGTTGATATACAACATAAATGCTTTATATATTGTCCATATACTTGTTAACATTAGTTCATACAATAAATTTAGGTGATAGAGGAAGGATTAAAAATTTATATATGCAAGTTGTCCGCTATTAAATGTAAGTAATAAAATCGTAAGAATTTTAATGAAAACTAGTTGAAGAAAAACTGGAGGAAAAGTAAAAATAACTAGAAAGACAAAGGCCTTTATATAATGCATTTTTTGAAGGAGATTAAAAACAAATGCAAGAAAAACTGTAAATAAATATACGATGTAAGACATAAATTAAATAAAAAGTTTTAAGAGTAACAACATATAAGTGTTACAGAATTGGAAAAAATTAATTGGACAAATAATAAATGAAGATATACTTGATACACTTATTGTTGTTTCTATTTTTTTAGTCAATTAATACAGTAGTATTTTCAATCAATTTTAGTTAAAATATTATTTTGTGATGTTTTTATGATAACTGCAAAGATTCGCTTATAAACATAAACTTATGAAGTGTTGCATATTATTTTACTTTATAATCCTGCAAGATTATTTCATTTATTTAAGATTGAAGAGAAATTATAAATTCTTCAAATTTTCTAAATAAATATATTATATACAAGTATATAAGCTATTTAACTTAATATAATCAAAATTAATCTTTCTTATACTTTCTAAAACAGTTAAGACAATGTATTAATTTTATTGTTAGTTATAATGCGATTTTAAAAACAACCAAATTTCAAAAATAAATATAAATCCTACATTAAAAATATTAGAATTTTAAAAATACTTTATTATTTATTACCATTAAGCAAAATATATGTAGTATAAATACGCTTATTTTTATACTTTATAAATTTTCTATAATAAATTTTTGCCATAAGATATTGCCAAATTTCTAAAATATATTATGTTATTATGCAAGATAAATTAACTGAAATATATTTATTTGATGAATTTTAAGCAGAAATCTGTCAAATACAGAAACAGAAACGAAGAACAGAAAGGCGAACAGAGAAATAAATAATGTTTTGGAGAAATTTATATGTTATATTAACATAAGATACTTTTATTGATCAAAAACGAAAACATTTTTCTAATCAAAAATACAAAAACAAAAAGGAATCATGTTTGTTTACATATATTTATATGATAATATAAATAATATATAAGCTAATATTTTCCAAATTCGAAATTTAAAAGCTATTTTTTAACTATTGATAATAAATAAATAATTCTAAACAAAAAGAAACTACCATCGTCAGATTTTATAATATTATTAATAAATTTATATATATATTTTCATTAATCTACTGACGTAATTAAGTTAAATAATTTATTCTACATTTAAAAGTTTTTATAGAATAAAATTAATTTATAGAAGCCTTAGAAGTAGGGAATTAATTAAATGATCGTCCTTTCAAATAATAAATGAAATATTTATACGCGGATTAAACTTAGCGAAATTTAACAAATATATGTATTAAATAAATTTATTTATTATTTTATCCAGTTTTAGGTAGATAAAATAATAATAAAGTATAAAATTTATTCTTTCTTGCAGTAACTTGAGAATAGAAATTGTTATAATTCCTCAAAGGAAGCTAATCTAAAAACTATCTGGAACCATTAGTGGACAAAAATATCGAAAAATGAAGTTATCGAAGAAAATTTACTTTAGTTTTTCTTTTATAGAAGGCTAAAAAAATCCTTGAAAAAACAATATATGAAAAAATATATATAAAGATATTAGAAAGCTATCAGTAAATTTTGAAGTTTAATAATTAAAAAAAATTAAAAAGCAGGCTAAAGCGTTACAACTTATAAATGTTATTTTAATTTATAATTAAAAAACCGAGTGATTTCAAAGATTTCAAAGACTTATTTATCACAAATTTAATTTCTCCCGCGGGTTTAATTACATAAATCCTAAAAATTCTGTATTCATTGATCAATAGAAATGAAAGTGTTTTCATACTAAATTCAGTAAAATTTGTGTTATTATCTTTATAGATCAACAAAATTAAATATACGCTTTAGGCTATATTAAGAATGCATATGATATTCACTTACATAATCAACTGTGATGATCTTAGATAACGCAAACACTTTTATGAAACCGTATGAAAACCAAAGACATCATCTTTAAAGATAAATCATATCGTAACTAAATGAAACATTAAAATATTTAGAGTCAATATTTCTTATCTCATTTCTAATTGCTTATTGTCAAAGAATAATCAAAATAGAAGAAACTCAGATCGAGTTATACTCATGGGAATTTTATTCATTGAAGTTCAAATTAACTAAAGGATTAATGAAGAAAATCACTCTTGTATTGCTAAAGAATTTTAATTCACTTATAATTCATTCCTTAATTGCATTAGAATATTTAATTTAATTAAGTTTTTAATAAATTTTAAAAAACTGGAATAATTTAAAATTATTAAATTTCGAATATAAATTTTAAAATTTTTTCTCACTATTTTTTTTAGCTAAATATTTTAAAATTTACATTTATTATAAACCAATTGAATCATTTCATTATTTATAAAAATATGTATTACATATTTTTAAAAAATAATTTTTTAATCTACTATCATTCTTGTTACGTCACTTTATATATATCAATATATATATGTGTGTTCGGGATTTACAGAAGAGATTTTGATTTTCAATCATTCAGAAGATCGGATTTGGGAGAGAACAAATTTATATTGTCGGATTGAACTGGTATTAGTAAAGTTTATGATATTTACATGACAGTTTTTTAAATATTTTTCTATTGTTTAAGAAATTTTAATGTCAAAAAGCTATTTTATTACCTTGTAAATATTTTCTAAAAATATAACCTAAATATTGAATTTAAAAAAAAAAAGTTTTTCTGCATTTCAATCATTTTATTAAAATTTTTATCAAATAATTTTTTCATTTTATAAAATTGAACATGCGTAAAAAAATATAAATATTTATATTTAATTTTATGTAAGTAAATATTGTGTACGTATATATATTTTTTCTATTTAACTTACTTTCTTAAACTGCTATAAATAATTAAATGTATATAACTAAATATTTAGTTTTTATAATTTTTTAATACTGTAATTTCAATTATATATATATTAAAAAACTTTATTTACTTTAAAATTTTTATTTTAAAACGTTTTGAATTTTTAATTGGACAATATTTAGCAATAAGGTTTTCATAAAATTCCTATTTTGAAAAAAGAAATTAATATAGGACTAAAAATAAATATATTCATTATAAATTATGATTTATAAAAATAAGTTATAACAGATATATAGTTATAGTAAAAGAATTAATATAAAATATAAAATATAAAAATTTATATGTAAAGTCATCTAATTTAAAACTTGACGTTGAATTACTTTTCCTAAATTTCCTAAACTTAATTAAATACATATTAAAAATAAATCAAAATAATTTTAAAATAATTAATTAATTATTTATTTATTTCATTAATATTTACGTTACTTTGTAGAAGATCATTCAAATAAATGACAAATTAAATTAATTTAGTAATTAACCTATATTTTATAACAACAACTTTCCTCAGTTTTGTAACGAAAGTAATATTAAATAATTAAAATAGTTTTATAAAATTTTATAATAAATTATAAAATTAATTTTAATTAAATTTAATATTAAATATGAATTAAATTTATTGTGGAAACAGATAACAGAACCTACATGGAATTGACTTGCATATAAAGCGAGCATTAACCAAATGCACATAAATAAAGAAATAAAATTAAATTAATTAATTTAATTTTTAATTTTTAAGATTTTTCGAACATTTGGAAAAAAATGTTTTGAATAAAAATATAATAATTATTGCGAGATTTTTCGAAGTAACAATACTTTGAACAATACTTAAAGAAATTCACTATTGAAGAGATGTTTTCACTATTTCTAGTTGATTAAATGTATAATTTTTTAAATGATAATGTGTAGTAACATTATATTGAATACTTCTATACTTATATACAAAATAATTATAGAAGACTCTCAAAATACTGAAGCTAAATCAGTCGTTATATTAAGAGTTCGCTATATATATGTAAAGGACAGCAACAAAATTATTAACAAAATAGAGTAATCTTATGAGTCTACTGTATTTGATATTTTAAAAAATATTATTAATTAAAATTTGTTTTTATTAATATTACCATTAAAATACTTAATGATAATATTAATAAAAATTTATCTAATTGAATTATAATCACTTACATGTAATTTTTTAAATTCTAAACGATTTTTAAAATAAATTAGTATTAAACTTAATAGAATAAAGATAAATCTGTTTGAATTATATATTTTTTTAAAAATAATTTTAAGCTGATTTTTAAAGGATTATTTTGAATATTCTTCCCTAAGTATATTTTCCCTTTGTAAATTAAAAAATATATCTTAATTTCATTAACAATAATGTATAAAAAAACTTTACTTATTAAAAAATAATATATTTTATAATAAAATTAACCTCAGAAATACAAATACTTTACAGGAAATTCAGCGAAAATAAAATTAGATTAACTTTACATAGTTTTATTTCTCAAGAAACGAATTAAATTATTTGAAATGAAAGAAAATACATAATTAAATATTTACAAATAAAATTACTATTCTTATATAAAGTAAAATGTAAGAATATAAATCGGAATATCACAGCTTAATTCCATTTTGTTACCGAGTTTAGTTAATATCATTATTATACTAGATTGATTTCAGTCATAACTCGATATTAATGCAATTTCTGAAAGATAATTTGTAATACGACTAGTGGTTCAATTATCTAACTTATATATGAATATTTGAATTTTCATTCAGAAGACCCGGTATTATTTTATGAATATTTGAGTTCACTGTAGCCGTTGAACGAGGACGAACTTATATAGGAATGATATAAAAACTAAGGGAGAAAGTATTCTGGTCATATTGCTAATGTACTCATCAATCTTATTTTGGACGTTTTGGTTTTACCCATTGCACGCATGCTTCTACTATATACACTATACAGTCTTGCTTCATATCCATGTATATACACATGTAAATGCAGTTTTGCATGTTAAATCTGAATATATCCTGTATATATAGCTATATATAAACTTGTTTTTTTAACCTATTTAAAGAATTTTTCTCGGTATTTACAGTAGCGATTCGACAAATATATTTCACTTCTTAGAGAAATAACATATATTTTTCATAGAAACTTGTTGGCGAATACATGTAATGAAAATTATTATCTGAATTTAAAGAAGAAAATTACCGTAGGATTACGTTACACAGTTTAATGGATGCATTAATGTGTTCACTTTGGTTAATAATTTTCTGTTTTAATTGTATTATATAAGAAAAATAAAATTTCCCGTAAAGGTAGAGTCAATACTTTTAAGATAATTATGCAAAGTTATTTACATGAGTGAAAAAATATAAGTGTTAATACTTGATTCAATTAAAATTAATTAGCTCGTTTTATATATTTTAATGCTTTCTATGTTATATTATTTTTGCTCAAAATTTATATTGAAGTAATGAATAGGAATGAATAAATTTCCAAGCCAAGACTATTAATCACAATTTTGTACATGAAAGTTTTATTAAACAAATGAATGTTGTGCGTGTTGAAATATCATAGTTCTATTATTAAAAGATTTCTCGTTTAAAATATAATAATTCAAATCTATAATTTTTTATATCATTTATCAAAAACTTGAATCTGTTTATAAGTCATATAACACATTTCGTTTTTTTCCCTTTAATTTCATTTTAAAGAAAACATTTTTAAAAATACTTTGTACTGCTTTTTAATGAAACTTTTTATCTTCCGAGAAAGTTATCATAAATTTACACATCGAAAAATCTTATAGTTCGACTGATAAAAAAGAAAATTTCGTCTAAGATCAGTATCACCTTATATAACTCATAATAGTTTTTATATTTCTTAATATACGGTTGATACAATTATAATAAAATTATATATCTAGTTATAAATTCACATCCGCCAATTCATAAAATTAAATATTATACATAGAATTATAACATATATGTATATAATATACATAATACAGTATATATATATTATAACATTTATGTTATATATATAATTTATTAACATTTGTTATATAATTATATATATATATATATATATATATATATTATTGTATATATTCTATTATTAACAAGAGTTTATATTTAATTAAAAATTGCGATGAACTTGAGGCGAAAAAAGTGCAATGTTGTATTTCTTATATTTATAAATAACAAGCCAGAAAACGGCAATTATTGAAATATATATATATATATATTTCTGCTCCAGTTCTGTTGACTTAAATGGATTCCTTGCAATGAGGAATGTTGCAAAATGACCAAATAACTTCATACAAATTACAAATTCTTCTAGTAAATGCTGCTCAAAAGTTTATTTTTACGCAATTAATTATTGCTTAAATGTGATCAGAAACTTTTAAAATATTTCTAAGAATATTTCTCTAGAATTCGGTAATTTTTTATCGCTTATTTTAAAGAAAGATATAGAACTGCGGATAAGATTTTTTGCTACAATATATCCTTTTATCTATCCGCACATCTGAAATTTATCCTGAGTAGTTCCTGTCATCAGATTTTTAATCCTAGCAATTTTATTTTCTCTGATCGGTCAAAGGGATTGTGTAAATAAGATTTCTAAAGTATTTACCGTAGAAAATAATCGAACAGGTCTCAAATCTACGTCTTATCATCCTAAAAGCTTATTATAATAACGGCTAAAAGAATTTTTTAAAAATAAAATTTTATATTAGAAAAAGAGTTTTAAAATTTATTAACAAATATATCTATTTTTTAAAATATATGTAATATTAAAGAAACACTCATATCTTATATATATACTTTTATAAAATGTATTTTAAAAGCTTTCATCTTTATGTATCTTTAATAATAATTGCTTAATATAAAAATGGATCTTTACATAATTTATCACTCTTGAAAGTTACTTCAAAAAGGATTATATAATTATATTTTTTTGGGTATTTTAGTACTTACTGAATTCAAATAGAGTAATTAAATGGCTTAAGACAAAAGCAAACACGAGACTTTGGAAAGCGTTTTAAATTAATGAATCAATTATTATTATTGTATTTAGGAAAAGCTACTAACTTATTTTATGACATAATTTTATGTAAAGCTTTATTGTTACTACATCAGCATATAGATTTCCATAAATCTAGGTAATATCAAGTACCGATTAATCTGAATTAATGTTCAAACGATGTTATTTACGTCAGAGATGATTTAGAATGCCGTTTTTTGACTACTAATGCATTTCTTATGTGATAATTTTATCAGATTATGATCGATAATCAATCAAGAAAAGCTCTTTTTGCATATGTGAATCGATACCGATTTATAGTAAGAATATTTTCTACTTTAATGCAAACTTGGTAATAAATTTTGTTTCAGATAAAAATCTCACAAACATCTCTCCATAAAATATATATAATCATTAAATTCTTTTATATGTAAATGAAAAAAGTATAAATATTTATAACATTACATTACATTAAAGTTTCTAAACTTTAAAATACATTTTTATCAACACCCTTTATGATATCTAATGTACAAATTGTCCTACTCTTTACATTTAATAACTTCTCCGTTGTATTAATGTAATAATAAATCGTAAAATAATTAAATTAAAGAATGGTTTGCGTTGTGATTTAAATTAATAATATATGTAATTATATTGATAAAGCTGGATTGTAATTGTTTTATAAGAGTTTAGAGTGAGGTCAACAACACTGAGCTTCAAACCTGGGCAATCTGTACTAACTCAACAAATTTCATTAATAACTAAAGTCATTTCTGTACCATTCAGTAAATCGATTCGACATTCCATAACAGAGCATTTCGTTTGGAATTATCACTTTGGTTTCTTTTTATTTTAAAAAGGAAAAAAAATTAAAAACTGAAAACTCTTTAATGATAATTATTAAATTAATCAGAGTTTATAAATCCAATTTTAACGAAACTTTTAAAAAATGCCGATTAACGAGTTGTTAATGCGTTCAAATTTGTTTTATGATTTTATAATCGCTTTTTTAAACGTAATTTATTAATCTTATAAGCATATTTCGATAAAATTTTTATCCCATTATATCATATTAGAAAATTAAATTATTAGATTAGTTAATTGATGTATAAATCACAAAAACGTCTCATATGACAGTTTTTTTCCCTGGAATTTATAAGTTAATCTCTTCTGATGAAAAAAATGCAGGGTTTTTTTTAAACTTCATTATGCAATTAATTGTTATACTTACTTCCTCTGACGTGTACATCCCTACTAGCAATGCTACCAAAAACATTGGAAGCGACACAATAATATACAGTGGCGTGTACATCTTGTCTGTACTGTTCTGGTTGGAACTGATTGAACACGAGGGAGCCATCGGGCCTAACGTGACGTAGATCAGGTACATCAGTGACGACACTACCATCACGAGACTTCCAGGTGAGCGTGGGAGCAGGTTCTCCATGTGCAGAACATGGTATTACAGTTCCTGTTGTATTATAGAAATCTATATTTTGAGAAGGCTCAACTGAAAAGGCTAATGCTCTTCCTTGTTGATTTTTCGCTAAACATTCTAGAATTTCATTTAAAAAATCGTAATTAGTAATACAAAACTTTTAAATAAAATTATTTAATAAATAATATATATACGTAAGGAAAGTTATGTCTAGTTTATTTTATATTTACTAAACAAAAACGTGATACATTATTATTTAAATTCTTTAAAAATTCTAATGCCAAATAATATTTTCCAAACTGGAGTTGTTTGAAGAGATAAACATGTTTATTTTGTTTTGATTTTCTTTTTCACTTTTTAAACAACTGTTTCTAAAGAAAAAATATACATTGTTTGCTTTTATTTTGTTTGCAACTATTCAAAACTTTTTAATCTATATTTTATTTCATGTTTCCTTTTTTTAAAAATAAAATTTTCAGTGCAACAAGTACATTTAGCAAATATTAAATTATTTCATTTTTATAGCCTTTTAAAGAGAAATTTTAAATTATAAATATTTAATAAAATTACTATTACGTTTAAAAAACCCTTAATGATACGAAAATAAATATTTGAACAGTTAAACATAATTAAATGTTATGTTTTAAAAGTAAGAAATTATTTATAGGAAAAATTTAATTTAATTTGAAGACAATAAGTATTAATTTTTCTTTTCGAAGGAAAAAATAAAAAATGTTTGCTCTTACCTGAAACATAAAACACAAAAATGTGCAGAACGACATTTATAGCACTTTCCATTAGTTGTTGCATATTATCCTCACGCCTGTTCAGGTATAACTTCAGTGAGTTTAACGCTAGAGACTCGCCACATCGCCGAACGATCTTTAACTGGCTTACTAGTTGTGGTGAAAGGCGAAGATATACACCGCTCTACAACACGCCTGCGCACTATCTGCAGCACACTGCTTTCCTATAAAGAGGTATGTCCCGGTAAATTACACTTTGTGAAATTGTACGCCATGTGTATTACATAAAATCATTGTAAAAACATAAAAAAATTTATTGTCAAATTGATTAGCTTTTATTATAGAATTTAATTGAGAAAAATAGAAAAAAAAATTAAATTACTACACATTCTCCTAATTGTCGTACAGATATTTATACACAATATATCATTTTTTATTATATTGCTTTATTGTTTCTTAATTAGATTTAGAACTGTATGAAATTTGATTTGTTCCTCATGAACTTTTGACTGGCGATCAATGAATCTTCCGGTTATGATTGAGAAAAACCTTGCAGCTAAATCTCTTATTTTCTATTTTCATCAGAGTGAGTGAACAACTGTAGGCTCTAAGGAGATGGCCACAATTACTTTACAAAGGCGTTGACCGTATAAGAGGAATACTGTATGGGAAATCGTTACTTTGTTTGCATAAATTGGATGCCTATTTAAGCTTGAAATTCAAAATCAAATTGAGTCAACGAAAAAAGAAATTAAAATAAAATAAAATAAGGAAAAGAAAAGTAATTTTTAGTGAAAGTTTACCTTCAGCAATATCTACGCCAATGAAGAAAAATAACCTAGAAAGTCTCAGAATAAATGATGCACTTATCATCAAAAATATTTGAATTCAATCAATAAACCTTCGACTTTCTGACTATTCAATCGTGCTTTAATAAATCTTATAAATTGAATAGGATTAAGCTTTTATTTATTAAATTTTTATCCTAATATATTTTTCTTTTTACTCATGCATATAAAATTTTACTGATTTTTCTTTTCCTGTATTACGCATCGTCCTAAATGTACGAAAATTATTTCTTACCTACAATATGAATTTATTAAATTAATAAAATATAATTTATTTTCTATATTTAGACATTAGAATATAATAATTTTTATAGTATTTAGATTAAAAGAATAAAATTTAATTTAAAAATTATAATTTTATATAACATATTTTTTTTTAAATGAAAATTTTTGAATTAAATTTATGGAGTTTTTGCACTAAAAGTTTCTTTCTTTTTGTAGAGTATAAGATAAATAAATAAAAATTGTTGACAGACTTTCACAAATAAGCAAAGATTGTTACATGGGATTTGCACTTTATGTCAACATCTTTAGTTTTTATTTTAAAATAATAACAACAATAATAGAAACTTTATAGTAATGAGCTGCGACCTTTATACCAATTACATATGTATTTTATTTAAAAAACTCATTTAGTTATTTTAGTTTAAGAAATAAAAATATTTTACACTCTTCGAGATATCATTAAATAAAAATTTTGTTTGTCATATTCGTCTATAACATCAAAATAAATAAATAATTTTTATCGAAAGTATTTGATTCTTACGAAAAACATAAATACAATCTTTTTTGATTATTTTTTTTACATTTCTTTGATATAAATTTTCTTTTATTTGAATAATTATTTTTATAGAGTAAAGATTTTTAACAGTGATAAATGAAAAAATATCACAGTTATCTTTTTCTTGAATTGACTTGTTGATATAGTCTGTAAATTAATTAAACTTTTAAAGTAAAACTTTATTTTGTTGTGAATACAAATTTTAAAGTATTATATAAAAACATTTTCACATAAATTAAAAATATTGCTCTTGATTTATTTATTATTATAAGATTGATGGATTTTATTATTAATTAACTATAAGTAAAAGTTTACTGCCTCTAAATTTGAAAATTCATTAATATATTTTACATACGAAAACTACAATTTAAGCATGAGATATACTTAAATTTATTTTACTTTTTACTAATTAACTTAAGAAATTATTTTTATTTTTGTTTATTGCAAGCAAGCTTTCGTTTTAAGTTTTAAGTGTTAACATAACGAAGAAAATGTTAATACTTTCATTATTTATTAAACAGATAACGTTTTTTCTTTACAGAAACTTCAAGCACGTCTAGACTAAATTATTCTTTAAGTTCATTTATATATGTTAATAAATAGGAAACTATAAACAAAATAAATCATTAAACAATTACTGTCTAAAAAATTTATTAAACATTTTTTCTTAGTTGTAATTTTAAGAAAAAGTTAAACATGAGAAAAAGGGGGGAATCAAATATAAAAAAATAAATAAAAGATTGGCCTGTATCATCAGAGCATCTAGCATTTCATTTTATTCGTAAATTTTCCATTATATCAAGATTATGGTGTATATTTTTACAGTGGATAACATCAACTATGAATTACTAATCCTCGTGGGGATAATCTACAGTGCCAAAATGATAATCATTATTCTCAATCATAAATTATGTAAGAAAGGGAAAGCTTATGAATGCAGACATTTATACACGTGATCAATCATGCTGTTTATTAAATTATTTAACATAGAAAATATTATTTACTTTATTAAACACGAAAAGTTGAAGTTATAAGGCCGGCATATAAGAATAAAAAAGATTTGAGATGCTTTTATTAAAAATTTATGAAACGATTCACATAAAACATTAGTTTTCACGAAATGTTTGCACGGTATCAAGATTTTTATCCTATCTTATTTATCAATCTTTGAAAGTTGACAGGTTTAAATGCCAAGATCGTAAGTAACCCTTTGGACATTACTCTGGGGACGGGCAATGACTTTCTGTCAAATATACGTATGGCTGAGTTATATCAATGAGATCCATTCCCTGAAGGAGTCGGTCTCATTAAGTTGGTGGCCACTCTGCTTGCCCCTTACCTTCCTGTGAACGAATTCAAGCGAAGATTGTTATCTGCCAAGTTCAGGAACGACAAAGGCCGATAGGTTGACTTGACGCTGGCACATTATCGATTGATTCTGCTGCGCAATTATCGTTCAAAGGGGGACCTTTAAAGTCTAGAGATAGTATCACTCGCACTCAATCGCAGTTTCTTTTTCTCTTTCCAATTTTTCTTTATTTTACCTCCCCTTTGCTTTTTCTTTTTTCTTTTTTTTTCCTTTTTTTTCAATCTTCAAAATCTCATTTGAATTTATCGAGTGAATTACTGGAAAGTAGAATTTTCTATTGTTTACTGGTTTTATCTAAAATAACTCTATTACCTTCTTAAAATAGAAAGTTTTATCTACTTCTCCCTTTCTCTCTCTGTCTCTCCCTTTTCTATCCTCCCTATATACATACATACATATATATACATAAATACAACTCTTCATTAAATACTTGGTGATTTAATTAATATAATTATAATAGAATTTTTTTCTTAAATGAGAAAAATGTAGAGATAAATGGAATTTTAGTTTCTGATTTAATAACGAAAAAAGTACTGTAGTAGTGCTCACAAAACAGAAATGAGTCGAGAGCGTAATTAAGAAATGTTGTTCGCGATGAAAAGTGTAGCAGCTGTTTAATCAAACACCCATAAAATTACATACCAGCTAATGTGTTTTACAATTTAATTATAAATCGTAATATGTGCTTACAATTTTGACTACGAATTAAAATTTTCGAAAACAATATTTTAATTGATAAAATAATAAATATATAACTTTCAGTCTATTAAAAAGTTAAATTTTAAATAGTTAATCGAATTTATAAGTGAGTAAAAGATATTAAAAAATTCATAAAAAATTTATTTATTTATCATTTATACTTTTTTCTTAGAAAAAATCATTTATAATGAAGATAAATTATTAAACAATTACTCTCTATAAAATTTATTAAATATTTTTTCCTAACTTAATTCATAACTTTAGAAAAAGTATATTATTACGTTAAACTTGAGAAAAGAAAAAAAAATTAAATAGAAAAAAGTTGGCCTGTATCATGTAACTTATCATTTTATCTTTAAATTTGCTTATAAAAACTATTAACAAACAAAATTCGATGAAATTTGATCATAAAAAATTGAATAAATTTATACTTAATTAAACTGTCAAGAATAAAATCAAGGTTTGTCAATTAATAATTCATATGAGTGCATAAACATAATTTATGATTAGATAACCTTCAGTAAACGTTCATTGAAATATGTTACACAGAAGGAATAGAAAATATTTTATTAATTAAAATCAGCCCCGAAACAAGGTATTATGAAACAGCTCGTTATTAACGACTTCTCTTACTCTATATTCATTGCAAACTTTTCAGTTTTGACATAAAAGTTGTAATGGGATATTAGTGTACATATAGTTGATACTAAATGTTGACACAGCAGCAATGCGGTTGCTCTCCAGTGTATACTTAAACAGTTTGACGATAGCTGACATTAAGTTGACAAGCAACGTGATGTACTCCAACTAAACAAACCTTCCATTTCCTTATACAAAATTTTCAAAATATTTGAAACTAACTCAGTGTTTACGATCCAAACCAAAAGCAGGTAGATCACGGCTCTAAAATTGACATTATCTAAAATCTCACAGGGTCTTTTGCCGCACGATTCCAATACCACACATTCCATCTCTTCAACCATAACTGCCCCTCTAGGCTCAAGTCAGCTCGATTACACGAAGCACGTGAAATACGACAGGCCTCTGGCTATTGCTACATCCTCAGCTCCTACATTTCTCATTCGATAGCAATGCCTGGATTTCTACACAATCCGCTCACCTAAATCACGTTTTTCATCAGCTTTTTATGGTTGTGTAAGCACACTACTGACTTTTACTAGACTCTGGGTTTACTAGTGAAACATAATATACGCAGGAAGTTCACTTTTTTTCAGGTAGGAAAGTTCGAGTTGCCTCTACGCCGTTTTACATTATATAAGCTATACTCTAAAACCTATACTGAATACTGAAGAAATTACATTCCGTGCGTCGTTCTGGATTCTCAATAATAAAACTGCTGACTCTTTCGTAACGGCATGAATAATCAGATTTAAAAAAAAGAGATCGTGTCTTTTTTCCTCTTTAGAGTTTTTCTTAACATTTACTTGATTGAATAAAAAATAAATAAGACTGTTTGAAGTTTCCAAACAACAAATTTCTAATAAAAGAATTATTCCACATATTGCGAACAGTTATATTGGATACAACGTTATATAACATCCAATATCTCTCTCGAGCAATATCACACAATTCTGCTTTATTGCCACTGCAAGACACTGTTTGATTTATTAGTTTATAAGTTACTATATTATAAATGTATATTTTAAATCATTACTGGCTTTTATTTTTTCATAAATATATTACGATCATGATTAATAATACTGCTTTTTTATAGTTTTTATCATTTTATAGAGAATCAATTGAGATATTTACGAAGATACAGTAAAATATTTTCTTATTTTTTAATAATACAACTCAGTTTATCGATAGAAAAAAAAAGTAATATTTTACTAATAAAATTCTATAATTTTTTTTTCATTTATTTCAAAGGAATATTTATTTTTTTAAATTATATTTTTAAAAATAAAATTCATTTTTAAGATTTAAGAAAAAATAAACTTGTTAATCCACAATAAAAACTTCATTATTTCAGCTCATTATGTACTACTTTATCACATCGTTATCCAACCTATTTTGTATCTCATTAACTTGTCGTATTTTTATTTTATGTGATTCTTAGTTTTGAAATACATGGCGAAAATTAATTAATCAATCGGTGACTCCTTGAAGTTTTCCTTTTTTTATTAATTTTTTTTTTAAATTAACTTTTCATAACTTTAATGTATATGTAAATACATGTAAATATTTTTTTTTATTTTATCCTTTGTTGCATTATTTATTTTCCAGATAACAAAAGAAAAAAGAATAAGGAAAAAAAATGTATTTTAGAAAGTTTTAAAATTACTTTAGTTAAAATTTAGAATTTTCATTGATGAAATATCCTGGTAGCTGTGTCAAACTTGTCGTTTTACACGCAGTACATGTCTTTTAAAGTGTCCTTGAATATTTATTACAGGAGGTTTGAAACT
Organism: Centruroides vittatus; assembly: GCF_030686945.1. Classification (NCBI taxonomy): domain Eukaryota; kingdom Metazoa; phylum Arthropoda; class Arachnida; order Scorpiones; family Buthidae; genus Centruroides; species Centruroides vittatus. The sequence continues at coordinate 2,670,038 of NW_027122643.1, forward strand.
CTGAGATGATGTAAAGTGTAATTTATTGATCGAAAACCGCGTTTATGAAGTATACAACCAGTTGAAGACTTCGTTAATCCTAATAAACACTCTCCTACTACTAGAAAGTTAAATTACATAAAAACAAGAAGTTGACACCACTTGAATACCCTCATCTAGAAATGAATGGATAATTAATAATTTAGAAAAATCAATCAAAATCAATTTTAGATTGGAAATTTTCATATAAAATCATTAAAGTATTCTACTAAATTAAACTTTTAATACCTTTTAATTAAACTTTAGATGGATAATAGTTCTAAATGGATTTTTAAATTTCGTAGAATGTGTAATTGAAAGCAATTATATTATTTCAATAAAGAATTTTGCAAGAAATTTGTGGTGGTATAAGATCGATATGTCTTTATGAGCGAAAGTAATATCATCACCTCGGAAGTCTTAGCTAATTTCATTTGAATTTTAACTCATTAGTAACATCTCACTTTCAAAGAATATTCCTCAGAGGTTTGTTAAGGACATCGACCACAAAACTGATGCTGTACAGAAGATTTAATTTCCTAGACTTGTTGACGGCATGTTACGGTATGTCAGCTGCTGAGAAAACCCAATAAGAAGATCTACGTTACACAGTTAAACAAAGTTTGCCTGCAGGCTGTTCTGCCGCCAAAGTACTTCACATTCCTTACGAGTAAGACGTCGGTACAAGGCAAGTATTTGCAGCACATGGAATGTATGAAGCAAGCAAAAGTCAGTCAAAGAGATCTTTGGAATGTTTCGAAAGGGAGGAAACAAACTGGATAAGATTGGATTTCAATCTTTATATAGGAAAAAAATTTTTTCCTGGAGAAAAAATTTTGACATGCTGACATTTTCTGTTTTCATTTAGTTCAATTTATAAATCGCTGTCATTTGTATGTAATATATCGATATTCAATCATGCAAATTGTTTCTAAGAATGACTTCGAATATCACATTTAAGTTAATTGGAAATCTTTATGTCATAAATCAAAAGTAATGGCTATCGTTTTAGTTTGTAAAAGAGAATAAGGGGAGAATTTGAAAGAAAAAGTAAATTACCTTTTCAAAGAACAGTTTTTAGTTCTATGCTCTTGCAGAACAATGTGTGTAGCTGGACGTGCGATACATGTTAAGGAAAAGTTGTTATCATCGTCGAAGAAAGAAGTGATGATTCTGCTTGGCTTCCTTACATAATTGTGTCTTTCTGTGTACGTTATCTCTCGGGTCCTTCTCACTCTCTATCCAAAAGATTTTCACACCTGAACGGACTCGAAGCACCTAACGCAGTATGACAGCCCGAAAAATGGCAGCACATACTTCTACATGTCATTTCCAGCAAGGCACGTAAAGGAATTGCAGTTTAGAAGTAGCCTGTCATTGTTTGGTTCTCTTAATCAGCACGCTACGCTAATGAGTTGTTACACATTAACGCAGCGATGTGAAGATATTATGGAATAGCGTAAAAACTAAGTAAAAGTCTGCCAATTCATATTTGCGTAAAGATGTAGTTAAGTCATTTGAGCATTTAATTTATTCAAAATCTGAATAAAATTATTAATTTTTATGCGAATTACAGTAATTTTTCTTTTTTTTTCTTCATAAGTAATTTCGAATTTTATTACAATATTAATCTATATTTTTAAACAATAACGACGTACAGAAAATATCTTAACAATTATGTTTCTTTGTGAAATTATTTTAGAATGAAGAAAATATATTTATTAATGATTTTGTAATTTTATTGTATTCAATATGCAAATTAACAATTTTCTAACATCGCGTAAATTAATATAAGAATTTTAAATTATACGTTATTAATGTAATTCCAAGTACACATCTATTTGCTTTGTAAATATTTTATTAAAACTTTTTAAATTTTTATCATATAAAAATATAGAAAAAGATATATATTTTTATATTGGAAAATTGTTACTTATGCTAACTCGACCAGTTCAAAAATAGGTCCAATTCAGGTGAAAAATAACAATAAATAAAACAATTTGAGCTATTTGGGACGTGAAAAACAAATAAAATTCACAAGAAAAATTATATAGTAAAATTATATTTAATTCTAGAATAAAATACTAATTACTTTTGATAATTTTATTACTTACATTCAGTAATTAATAATCAATACTTTAATAATTAAAGTCGTTCGTTAATTGTGTAGGTTACATTTTCTTCATCCAGCTTAGGTCAAAGGTATTATGTTCCTTGATAGATTCCGGAAACAATAACGCACAAATGATAAATCAACAAGACAACTATTGGGCAATTTTCAAAAGGATCAATAATAATTCCAGCGGTGAGTGTGAAGGATATATTATTAAAAGTTAAACGGATACATTTTAACAATATCTCCAGTTTCTAATAAACTAGCATACAACTAGATCTATGGAAGTTGCAATAAGATTCTGGTTTTGACAGAAAAATGAAAGGTAGTGGAACTTGGATGACAAAATAAGCAACGTTCTTTTCTACCTTTTTTTCGTATAAGACAGTGAAGAAGTGTCACAAAAACTGCCTTAATAAGGATAAAGTTGGATAGTCTACTGTTTGTTTACAGTTAAAAGTAACTTTCTGAAAATTTCTAGAATAATTCTTTAATCTTTAAATTTTAAAACAAGTTCTTAAAATATGAAAATTAATTATTAAGAGTTTTTAGATAATACATGAGCATATCTAACAGGAAATATCGGTCTATAAATAAACCTGTACAGAATAATTTATATTAGAAACCTTAATTTGACTTCAGATAAAATATTGCAAAAAGGATGAGAAACAAAGTAAGAAAATAGGCAATTAATGACACTAAATAGCATTTTCTATAATGCTTTATAACCTCATACACAATAGATAATAATCACTAAAGGAAAAAAGTGTTAACGGACTTCGGGGTATATGTAAATACTATAAACAAAATAAAAACAAATATTGAAGAAATTTATTCGTCGCAATCAAGATTTTCAAGTATCGAGTTTATGAATTTGAAATCATATATTGAAATCTAAACATAAAAAAAACCTAATGATCGCGATGCTGGTAAAATTTTACTTTAGAATCATATTTTACTAGCCAGAGAATTTGATCATTTATATTAGTGATTCTATAAGGATCAACAGATTTGTTACAACTGCAATTGGCATTGGATTTATTTGTAGTTATATTCTCATTCTGTCTTGAAACTTTCACTAAAGAAGTACGTTTTTATCTAAGTAAATGTGAACTTTCTTTAGAATTGCTAGATTTCAATGTAGTTAGACCACACCCTTTAGTTATAACAAGAAATGATCTAAGGGGAAAAAAATATTCTTATTGAAGAAATTTTTTAGATAAGGAAAGACTTTTTTTAGTTATACGTTTAGTTATTTTTATCAAGGAGTAAAGTAAATTAAGATATTCATTTTATTTTTAACTTATTTTTACCTCAGCATTTAAAAAGTGACATAAAAATTTTCGATATTTTCTTTATGTTTACAATTCTACACGAATAATTTTTCTATATAAAATTCCTTCTCTAGAGTTATAAACTTTAAATTTAGAAAAGATATAACATCGCTGTTAGTAAATAAATAAAAAATATTGGGAATTTTCTTCTTTAACGTAAATATAAAAACAAATAAAATGCGAAAGAAATGATGATATTTATACTGATGATTCCGTTTAGACTCTATAAACGATCTTACAAAAAATTGATATTCAGAAGAATTTTGCAAGTCAAATTAAAAGATTATAAGTTAATAAGAATTAAAAGTTTATTCGATATCTTTTAGCTTTAAAAAATTAAATTCAATCTTCAAAATCATCAAATACAGTTTAATTAATTTGGGAATTTATTCACATTTTTATTTATAGTTTAATTAAGAAATATTTTAGTTTTTATCTGGAAACTAAACGCAACTTTTGCAGCTCGAATTTATATAAACTATAATGGAAAAATGATTACTCATAAACGTTCAAAACACTGAATAAATATCAAAAAACATTTCTAATAATATCAATCAAAATATTTTTTGATAGAATTATTTTCTTTTAACAGTTTCTTGCTTTGTCAGTCTTTCTTTTGTCACCCTGTTTTTTCATTTCTTTTTTCCTATCAAAAATTCCTCCCATAAAAGTTGATCTGTAACTTCTAGTATTCGCATTTCTTTCTATTTATTCTTGGTTCTATTTCTTTGGACAGTGTAAGACATTTTTAAGATGACACTAATGCTTCGTTTATTTTTATGATATAAAAATAACATCAAAAATAGTACAGGAAAACCTAAAACCAGGCTTCGATATTCTAGCTATGATTTTCTAAAATAAAAAAGTTTTTCTGAAAAAATTATTCTTTCTCAACGTTTTAATGAATATTATTATACAATTTTTTAAATTTTTGTTATTTGTTTATTTTTAGCATTAGTTTGTAAAATTACACTGAAACTTTTACTGTTCTTTCAATCAAAGTTGAACAATTTTAAACGTAAAAAGAAAGCCAATAAAATTACTCAATAATTTATTTATCGTTATTAAATTTCTTACGAAATTAAAACAAAAGAATAAAATTAAATCTATTAAAATATTTTAAATGATATTTTCGTGTATAAAGACTACTACCGACAGCTTAACAAAGTAAGTTTACATTAACTAAATTTAAAACAATTAATTAAATTTAATCTAAATATATTGCCAATTTTTAATATTTTTAAACATATTTTGCTTTCAAGAACGATGAAAAATTTAATTTTTTTTAAAAAAATTATCTGCCAAAAACTTTTGAAATATATTCTTTTCAGTATACTATACGTCAAATGTATCTTTGATGTTATGATACCCCAGCTTATTTTTCTCAACTGATATAGGAATATTTGAATATGAAATGTAAAAAGTGTAGTGGTATGCCTTTAAGGTACACGAGTACTCAGTTTGATCCCATATTTATCAAATTGTATATTTAAAATTTTATGAGACTGTGATGTTATGAGTGTAGGTCGTTTTAATGAAATGATTCTGCCTAAAGGTACTTTAAGTGAATTCATGGATATAGCAGGTTCAGTAGAAAATGTTGTATAGATTTTAACCTACGATTTCAAATTCGCAAAAATTTTATAACGTAAAGAAACGAAGAAGATATGTGACTTTAAATGCATCTTAGATAAAATAATCACAAATGCTTACGAATTTTATAAAATAATCTCCTTTACGCGAGGTTAAAACTGAATTTCTAAGCGTTTTACTTAAACAAATAGCCTATTAATGATTTTAATTAATGATAAAGTGTAGTAAGAAGTTAAGAATTTTATTAATAATTTAAAATATTTTAACATTAAATACATTTTCTTCATTGAAAACATTACAAAAGTGATCAGATTAAATGCAGCCTGTCATTTCAGAATTATAAAATCTTTAAAAGAAAAATTCAATTCTTAAATCATTTTTTTAAACTACGATTTAAAAAAAAAGTGATTTAGAAACATAAATGACAAAGAGATTAAGCATTGAAATTATTTAAAAGTCTTTAAATATATTTCTATTCTTAGATGACAGCTTTAAAAATTTAAACGAATTCTTTAAAAAATACAAAAATAATTTAAATTTTTAAAACAAAATTTAAAAAATTAACAAGATAATGTTTAATTTGACATTTGTCATTTTAAATGTAATATATTTCTTTCATATTTAAACTATAAAAAGTTATTTTAGAACATTCCGATTTCAACTGTTGGAACAAAAATATCTTAAATATATAAATGTATATTTATAAATAAATATAATTTAATATAAATTAAGCCATCAACATTTTATAACTATTCATCAGTTTATTAAGATTTACGTCTTCTTCATGTTTTTTTAACCTTCCGAACCACAATCGATTTTATTTTACAATACACTTTATATTTAGATTAACTTGACGGTTGATATAATATTTTCCAATTGTCTCGCTTAATATTGCTGTTTAATAAAGTATAAAATGTTTAAATTAAACTCTATATTTGAAAACTAATATAAATTTCAGTACTGCAGAATACACAAGTCACTGAAAGTAAGAGGCGGAAAGCATTGTATATTTGATAATTATATACTGACATTTTACAGTTTTCTAATATTTACATGGAAAATTTTTCTCTGACGAATATTAAAATCAATATTATATTCAATTAAAAATAAATTTCCGATAATTTAAACAAATTTTAAATGTACATTTTAATTACAATTATCGAAAAACATGTGTTTAGTATGTTATATCGATTCAGGATATGGAAGAGCAATTTAATATAGTTAATTTAATTTTAAAAATATTTAAAATAATTATTATTTATTAATATTTTAATGGCTTAATTTCTTGACTTAAATAGTAAATAATACTTGTATGAGTTTTAAATAACTTTTTATGCAAATAATTTTTAAAGTTGGTAACTGAAAATGTAGAAAATATATTTATATAAATAATAGTATTACTCACTAATAACTTAAATGATTTTAATAGTATTATAATTGTTATTCTTTTATTAAATGAATAAATTTGTGTTGAATAATTAAAGCTCGAGTAAAGATTTTATCTAATATCCTTTATTATGAAATAATTAACTATTACAAATACGTGTATGGAAAAAATTACACAGTTTATAAATAATACTTTTATTATTACAATTATTTCAAGTATTTTTTTCTAATAAATACAAAGTCTTTGATACGTAATCAAGAGTTGAATAGCGGACATCTTTTCTAAATTACAGCGCTGATAGTTTAACTTATAATTGTTTTCGTTTAGAAATTTTAATAAAAATTTTGTTAATTGTATTTTTCGAAATTATATCGATTATATTTTAAGAATTTATAAATTTTAACTAATACAAAAATGAATTATTTTCTTCGATATAGTTTTAATTTAATCATATAAATTGACATTTTTGAAATTTTTTCCATTTATTTTAATATTTTCAATTTATAAAAACAATTTTAGTAATTTTTATTAAAGATTATTTTAATATATTCATTATTTTAACATTTTTTCAGGCGTATTTACTTTTATATTTTTAAAATATTAACGCATTAACCTGTACTATATATCTTTATGCATGTATAGAACGAGTAAAACAGAAAGATTACCTTTCATAAACCTTCCATTATAAATATACAACTATAATGTTACTAATGAATAATATTTATAACTATTTATTCAGTTTTGATAACTATTTATAATCTTCGTACAGCCGACTAGATAATCAAGGCAGTTAAGGCATCTATCTGCTCTTCTGAGGACCCGTAATGGAATCCGGACCCCTCAAAAAACCCCCGGAATTTTTAGAGGTGATGCGTCCCAGATACGTTTGGCCCTATAGATGTCTCATTGTAAGCCTGGCCGAACGTACGATAGGCCTTAAAAAGGCCCTCTTAGTGTCCACGGGGGTAAAGGTAGGGAAAAAAGTATATTAGTATACTACCATTCTTATAAAGTTAAAAACTGATATATGCCATTCGATGCTTTTAATAATTTGAAATTAGATTCCATATCATAATTAACTTTCTTTTTTTTTCATTGAAAAATAACTCCGAGTTGAACAAGACAGATTTGCTCTTAAGGGATAGAATTTCCGTTTGTAATATAAACCTAAATTTATATCTGTCAGAGGACGTTGTTGACTTTTCTATAAAATATTTTTCTGGCAGTAAGCCAACGCTGCACTTATAGTTTAAAGAAAAACAATAACAGAACTGATCACAATGAAACAATTCATAAAAAAACAAATAATATTCACACATTAACAGCCAATGTAATTATCTCGTTTGATTATATGAACTGGAATAATTCGAAATATGTGATGTCGCGACTTCTCTTTTGGCAGTATGCAAATCTTTCTTAAAAACTTAAGTGAATGCGTGGAAATAATATAAAAAAACAATGATTTTCAAGTAGGAAAAAAAACTAGGTCATAGTCAAATGTGTTGTTTTACTGATATCATGAATAGATATGTAAATGGATGTTGGAAACTTTCGACCATATATATTCTTAATAATTCTTGCCATTTCAAAAAAATTTGTTTTTAATATTAAAATGTGTTTACTTATATCCCAGTTTTCGAATTTATCATTTAAAAAAGTCCAATTCGATTGGTATTTACACTCCAATTTTCTTTTTTTCTCCGTTGTAAGTGCTATTAAAATGGAAATAAGTTTAATTCAATATTGAAAATTTATTATTAAACATATTTTCTTGTTTTTTTTTTTATTTTTAGTTTCCTTCCTCCTTTCAAAATCAAGTTTTAAATTTTTAAGTTTTGTCTTTAGCTTATGTTAATGAGAATTATTTTAAAATATGCTTTCATTATTAAATTACAAAATACTTATTAACATTCATTATTAAATTAAGAAAAAATTCTTATGAAAGTCTCTAACTGGAAAATTAGATACGAAATTTTACAATAATAATATATTCGTTCGTATAAAATGTATAAATATAGATTGAACTAATAACCACATTTAAATATAGTATTATTTCGAATTTAATACGATTTTTTCCATCATTTTTTTAAAAAAATTAAAATCGGCTTCTATATTAAATCAGGATATTCTTTGTTACTCTTGTCTTCAAAACTCTGTACTTCCTGTTTATTTATATTTTTTTACTAATTATATTTTATTTTGTATACATTATTAACGTTTTAAATCTTCAATAATTTCTTTTATTTTATAATTACTTAGAGCATCATTCAGTTTTCCTTTCTGAAAAACCCATTTTGATAGAGGTGGTGCGTATTATACTCGAATTTTATTTAATATTTGCTACTTAAAACGCTAAATTTATCTAAAATACATTAATGTTTTAAAAACTAATTTACTTCCTTAAAGTTTTGAGCATTATCTATTGTAATATCTCGTATAAATATTTTAATTTAGTTAATGTTCGATTTAAATCTTAAAGGCTTATCAAATAAAAACGTTGTAATGAATATGTTGTTCGTTGAGATTTAAAATTTCATTTGGTTTACAGAATGTTAATTAATTTAAAATTTTTTATTACGTGTGCATTAAATCTTAAAATTAAATAAACTTAAATAACGAAAAATGAACAAAAATCTTTACTTTAAACAAATATATTACGTATTCGTTTTTCTTAAATAAAAATAATTCATGAAAAATGTTAAAAATTATACTTTAAATAAATTTAAAAATACCTGTAAGTAAATAATATGAATTTTACTTATAAAAGTATTATTTCATTAACTGTAAATTATCATTAAATAACAATATTTTTAATTATTAACGGTTTTTAGAAAATAATAAAATTATACTTTTGTTGTTTTAGAAAATAAAAAATAAAAAATTCATACGATAGTCATGGAGATAAAAATAAACTAAAGTTTATTCTAATTATTTGTAGACACAGCACATGTTTTTCTACCTAGAAAGAATTTCGAATTACTCAATCCCTGCCTTCCGAATCAGGCGTATTTACCCATTCATCATGGACCAAATGTCTTCTACATCACTTTAATTGGTTCTTGTGGAATTAGAAGCACAACTACTAGCTAATTTGTCTTCAATCTGCCTTTGCAAAGAGTTTTTCCTAAAACAAAACAATTGCATTCTTTGGAAAGTTAATCAAGAAGGAACTATTTCATGAAATAATAATAAGACAAATATTCAATACAAGAAGATAGTACAGTGCTTCTATTACCTTGATTTACTATCACTTCGACACAATCAAGAAAATTGATTTAATCAATAAATCTCTGTTGTCCACGTTTACCACGTTTCTCATCTGTGAAGATAATTATGAAATTCAGACAAAAATTAATTTTTTATGTCCATCGCTTACCGAATCAAATATAAAATTAAATATCCGAATATTTCAAAAAATTTATCATTATTAAAATCGCAAAATAATGTAAATTTAAATCGTTTGAGAGTAGGAAAAAAATAAAAATTAATATTTATACAAGAATGTACACACTCCTGCAGCGGACATATTGACAGTTCTATTACATTCAATAACCTTCTAAAATTTCGCTCCAACGGATCCAACTTCTAAACATTCTCTAGCATTCAATCACGTTCAGTATAGTTCAACATTGCGTGACTATCATCCTAAAAACGTTGCGATTTCTAAAACGAGTCTATCTACTTTTTATTTTTTTTCTTCATGTTCATGCAACGTGGGAAATGAAATAATATCTCCTACATCACACACACACTATGCGCAAAACTATTGAAGTCACGTTTATACTGAACTCTGGAGTTCATCTGAGCACGAAGTCCAGTCTTTTCTCCCTATTCAATAGATGAAGTTCCTGTTAGCTTGGCTATTGTGCTACTCAAAGCTATTGAGGTTTTGTGGTGAAGTCTTTATATTATAAATATTTCATAGATTTTCCTTTCTTTCTCTGCTGGTGAGATAGCTAATATAAATAGGAAAAGTTGATGATAAGTATGTTTTTGGTAAATGAAAGAAACTTCAAGGCTTGGCTTATTGTTCCTGCTATTTTCATCTATAAATTATTTAATATTTATGTATTTTTATATTAAAAAGTTAATTAAAATATGCATATTAATGTTTACAATTATAAATATAAATTAATATGTAAACGAGAGTTGCAACTGAGTTCTATAGAAATTACTGTTTCAATCGTACAATAGAAAATCTTATTTTTATGTTAAATTTATTTAAAAGCTATAAAAAAATGTGTAATACAGAAAGAAAAAATATCAGTTACTACAGAGATTTATTGCATTTTTTTACACTGAACTAACGAAAATTCTTATATTCACTAAAAGGTGCTTCCATCTACATTACAGAGTATTAAGCAAACTACACTGCTTAGCTAAACATAAACTTAGATTATTAGTGAAATAAGACTAATAATCTAAGTTTATGTTTAGCTAAGCAGTCCTATTTCACTAATATTCTAAGTTTATATCCAACTAAGCACCGTGGTTTACTAAACATCATAGTTATTAAATACGATATCGTTAGTAAGCTATATATTAATAATGATATAACCTGTCAGTTTTGAACATATCTAATATCATTGCTTAAATAAATTTTCATAAAAAATTATAACAGATAAGTTAAGCGTAAAAACTCAATTAATTTCAATTAATTATAATAAAAATGCTCCCGCATCATTTTCAAATTAAGAACAACTTTGTAATTTAATTCAAATTTTTTTCTTAAAACGATTTTTAATTAAATAGCAAATTATTCAAATAATATTCGGGGAAGCATTACTTTAATAAAAATCAAATCAACAATTAATTTAAATGAATTAATTATTTAAACCATAAAATGAATCACCTGGGCAAGAGCTTTTTTTTCTTTATATTAGTGTTTAGTATGTTTTTCTACATTTGATTTTTAGTTATGGCGTCTACAAGTAATTCTGCAGCAAGGAAATTTAACAACAGTTTGCAACAGTTTGATGAAACTCTAAATGGTACATCAGTATTAAGTGATGAACCAGATTATAGAGAATATGTTTTCATTTATATTATCATAAATGAATATAATATAAATGTAAAAATTAAAAAATATAACTATAAATATAGACATATAACATAAATGAAAGATATATAATATAATATAAATAAAGACAATAAAATTAATACAGAATTGAAGTTAATGTCTGTTGACGAGAATGTTTCTGATTACAATGCCGAATATATAGATATTTTAGTGATAAAAATTAATTTTTTTTCTGATCCAATTGGTAACAAATGACTAAAATTGCTTTTAAAAAAAGTATCTAAGTTTAGAATTTATATTATATGGTTTACAACAAGACCCACATGCACAAGTAAAATATTAACACACTTTGAAGCATGGGAAAATTTATAACGTCAAATATTACACTGAAAGTTAAACTTTGCACTAACTACGAGACTATATGAGTTTGTTCTGTAAGATGACAAGAATTGGCAAGACATTGAGAAGGGTGTAACGGATGCATTTTTTTGGTGTTTTGTAATGGCTGATGCAGACAAAAGCTGGGATGTTCCTATGATAGAACTCTTCTTAGATAAAATACCAAATCCTGTTACGGTATTCTATTTGTATGTCAGTTAATAGACTTCAAAACATAAGATTTTTGAGATTTGATAGTAAAAGAACTCGTTCTGTGAAGTTACAGATTGACGAACTAGCACAAATATCATATAGTATATACTCAGCGAGTTAATATGGCATAAAGTTTTTGTGAATCTGAAACTGCCCATGCTACAGATGGCAAAATATAAGTGGATAAACAGCTTTAAACAGAGGTACAGAAATATCTATCTATCAATATTGCAAGAAATTTGGTACAGTATATAGAATATTCTTCAAGAAATTTTACAAAAGACAACTATTTTACAAATGTTGAATTATTCGAAAAATTGCTATTTCTTCGAATTATAGTAGCAGGAAAAAATAAACGAGATATCCCAAAAGAAATGCAGGCAAACAGAGATAGATACATCAATATTTATCTTGTTTTAGGTTTGGTAATGAGAAAACATTAGTAAGTTATGTGACAAAAAATATATAAATAAAGCCGAAATGTTATTGAGCACTCTACATCATGAAAGAGAATTAGATGACAGATGAAAACAACAGAAATTATAATTTTTTGCAACAATACTAAAGGTGCAGTAAATGTTGTAGACCAGAAAATAGCAAACTGTTCATGTAAAAATATAAAGTTGGCCTATAGTTATTTGAAGTAACATTATGAATATGGCAGCTGTCAACATATTTGATTTATGTACAGTATAAATGAAAATCTAGGTTATAAAATAGGAAGAAGTGATCAAAGATTTGTTCCTAAAACAATTAGCTAATTTTCCTCAAATGGGAAGAGCCAGAGCATCAGTCTTACAGAAGGCTATTTTAGATGATATGTATAAATTTATAACATAAAGAACTTCCTAGAAAAAACGATGTTATATCTGTTTATCGAAAACAGTTCGCAAATGTAATAGGCAGTGTTCGTCGTGTAATGACCTGATAGGTTAAGTCACATACTGTGTACGTATTAATGACGTACGTATTTCGTAATTTTATAATTTTTAATAGTATGCAACATTTAAGAATAAAGGAACGTAATGGTTTAATCATTTATTTTGCAATAAAAAGTAATAAATTTCCCATCCAGGCTATGTAATAGGTAAAAGTTTAAGGTCATGTATCCCATGGTTAATAGTAAAAAATTCATTTTACGTCTCTACCAAACATATCAACAATGTAGCATGTTTAAATCAATAATTTTCAATTGAGAAAGTGAATAAAATACTCTTAAAGTCTTAAAAAATAAAGTATTATTATACAAATCTATCATTTATAAAACAGTCCAGGGAAACAAACTCAATTTTACAAACGAAATTACATGTCTTGATACAAACATTGTTTCAAAAACTTTACTAGAATATATTTGAAAGATTTAATTATGATAATAACTCAACTGATGGAAGAAATAGAAAAAAAGAGGACGAAACATATTCTGTTACAATATATATATAGTATAATGTATGCGGATACGTATAAAAAACACGCAAAAATTTCAATCCATAACTTAATTTTTATCAAGGATATCAAAGAAGCCATTTGAAAGTTTTACAACGTTATTTTCAAATTTAAAAGCCGAAGAAAGAATAAAAGATAAAAAAACGAAAAAATAAAATAAATCAAAATGAAAAAAGATTCTTCAGAAATGCAATAATGCGCTGTACTGGAGAGTTCGGTTCTAGAGACACATGACCAGCCATATGTGAAAGTTTTTGTCTTTGATTTCACGCTTCGAATATTTGTTATTTGCTGTCTGAGGGAAATCCATCTTTGAAAGGATCAACTTTGTATCCTAGAGAGTTTATTTCCTTTCTCACTTTCTGATTTACTATCTTCATCTTCTATCGGATTAACTCGAACACTTTACTTTTACTCTTGCTGACTTTAAACTGAGTCGAGCTATACATGGAATAGGATTAAAGTAAATTTTTATCGATTTTCTGCCACTTGCAAGATATTGTGAATTGTTTGTCGATGACATAAATCAAACTTTAGATCTAATTACTTTTGCATAAAAATTGACTTTATCAACCAACAACTCCCCGAGATTATATTATGAGAAATGTAGTTTAATACGTTCGAAGTTAATCAAATAATGTTATTTCTTTGCTAGATTAGTGACAACATGACAGAATGGCAAGCTTTGTTGTCGTCATCTTCAAAAAATAGAAAAAAAATATTCAAAAAAATCCAACAATTTTTAAATAACGCAATATTTTTGCCTTGAAGCAACATTATCGAAAATCATATTAGTGATAAGAGCAAACAAATTCTTCACTGTCACTAATATTCTTATATAAATATATTTGTAGGAAGTCCTCCATACATATTTTAATATTCGGAGAATTAAACTGGAGATTTATAACTCAAACATTTATTTTCATTTATTTAAAACCGCTGATGTAACTTAGGAACAATTTTTATGATAAATATATTCGCTTTATCAAAAATTTATAAATAAATTAATTACAATTTATAATTATATTAAAGTTTAAATTGATTAATATAATAAATTATAAAATTACGAAAATATAAATGTGTAATTTTCTATAAAATATTTCTAAAAATCTCAAATTTCGTAATAATTATATCCCGCTTTAAATATTATTATTACAGAGAATAATGAAAATTAGTACTATAATAATAATACATACATACAAGTTATTTTAATTGAACATTAATTTAAAATTATATTCAATGTATACAGATGTACTGTACAGTACATATGCAATACAAAACTGGTTATATGTAATTAATTTTACATACAACTAATTCTTTATCGGTGAATTTGAAAAGGCAATTATCCGATAATTTTAACTTACACATTAAGGGAAAATCATATTGTTGTAGATTTAAATTACAATAACAATTATTATCATTAATTAAACACGTTCTGTCCATAATAAATTCACGTAATTTTCACAAATTGTTAACATGAGCAATGTAAATCACTTGTTTGTTTCACGAAATCCTTTTACAGTTACAATAAAACCGTGTCAAGTATGTAGAAAAACACAACGTGGAAAAGACACCTGTGTTACTGCGTTGTCACCCATTTATAGGTACGTGAAGTGAACACTCAAAGACGTATCGAACACTAACGTTTGTGGTGTCTACGTTGTGCCAGACTTTCAAAACAAGCCAGTGATGCGTTCTGTTTAAAAGTGATAGTCCTGCACGAAGCAGATATGTTTGGAAACGTGAGTGTCGTCCAGGATTTGAACAATGTGTCTGCAACGTAGATGACAGCAATTGTCCCCTGCGACCGTAGAGATTTTTCCAATAGTGGATTGTTTTCCTCTTTCCTACATATCACTCTCAGATTTATAACATAAAAAACGAACAAAATATCCCAATATATATAAAAAAACATCAAAAATATTTTAATTTTCTGTATTTTCGATACGAAACGTCACCTAAAAAAATGTTTTTTTCTTTAAAGAATTCCAATAAAAGACTTTATTTAATTTGTATTATATATGCAAACACAGTATTATAATAGAAAATTTAATTAATTAAAAAAGTTAAATTGTAAAGTTTTCAGAATGTTCTATTGTGTTTTAATTATTCATTATTGGAGAAATCGTATGAACTGTTTAATTTGACAATAGAGGAAAGTACTAAAATAATAATTAGTGGCAGAAACTTAATCTCTTTTGTAGACAAAGTCTCTTAAAACGATTGGATATAAAATCACCAAACGAATGTTCTGAGTACGGATCCATCAATACAAGTAAGCTTAGAAAGGAAAGAGGTTCAAGCTTTCGTGAAATGAAGGGATTTCCAACCATTTAATCACCTGCACTGTAAGCCTTATTTCCTTTTAGCAAAATTGGTGATTGTGTTGCTAAATGCGAAGTCATCTTTAAATCAATACTCGAACTAATTAAAAGCTTATATAAATGTAAAGATGAATTAACATCGTATCAAAAAGTACATTATTCCGAGTTTCGATACGATCACTTTAAACGTATTGTATATAAATATAAATTTAAACAGGTTTTAGTCGATTTTTTTATATACAGAGATATCAATTTAGGTGGAAAACTTGATTTTAAGACAGAAGATTTGTATCAATCAGATTAGGACTTTCTCCAAGATCAAAACTTATGTTCTTCGAAGTGTGTGTCAAGAAGAAACAGAGATAGCGTAAATGAAAGCTTTTTATTACTCTCTATTTTATTTCTTTTAGTTGATTCTTTACTGTAAAAAAAATCACATTTATTTATGATAAATTTAAAAATTTTTAAAGAAAATTTATTATTTGAATCAAGCTTTCGACCGGTACATTAAACACTTATCACATGCAATTTTTATCAGATCTTATCAAGAAATTATCTTAAACGTTTTACTTTTATCTTTATAAAAATAATATGCTACTAGCCACACTCGTTTCACGTTTAACTTTACCCATAAATGTAATTGAGAAAGTGCAGATTCCTTTATTACTCTCGAGAGATTACACATCATAAACTTTGCTATGATTTTCATCTCAGATATATTTATATACAAATATATAAACCCTATAATTTGATAGAATTTTATCGTGAAATTTAACTAATCTTCTTAAAAAATAATATAAATTATTATACAATTTTTCTATAAAATATTTTTAATATTACATAAGGTTTTGGTTTTTTTTGTTAAGAATGAATAATGATTTTAAACTGTATTTTCTAAAAATATATAAATTTTTTACTCAAAAAGATTGATATTATAAGACATATTAGACAAATAATCCTAAGTGAAACATCCGTTAATCAATCTTGTTTGAAACACTGCTATAAGGATGAACCCTACAATTTGATTCAGAAGAATTCATTCATCATGAAATGTTACAAATCATCTGAAACATTTTCAGCATCATCAAAGATTTATAATGTAAGAATGATCTCATTTATAGAAGCATTCCACTTTATGTATTTTTTACCCATCCGAATAAAAACTAAAAAATATAAATTATAAAAAAATAACTCCACTTCATAAGTAAACCATCAATTTTTTCTTTCTTTAATGTATTTATTTTAATACTTTTATATATTTTTTAATATAAAATAAACAATTGTCTAATTAATAGATACTTTAAGGATATAATTTAGCGAAGATTTAATTTTGTTTACGTTTTTTTTAAATATTTTTCTTTGAAGTTTATGTACATGAATAAAACATTTTCTAAATAATTTTGATGTATTTTTGTTTTTTAAAAATTGATAATGAATATTTAACAGAGTTAAATATAATTAAATCTCATTGTGACAGTTTGCAAATAATGGCGTTTATGTACTATTTTGGTGGTAAATTGTTCAAAAAATTAAATGCTATTTTTCAGAGGAAATGATCAATGGTTGCATTTGTCACAGATGCAATCATTGATTACATTTTCTTACGATATGCTTTAATTCCGGGCTCGATAATTGATTTTTTCCCCCTTGTAAGTTTAAAGTTTTACAACCAATTTCTTTAGCGATAGATTTTTGCAGCATGATTTATGATCTTGTTAATCTAGAAATGTCCCATATACTTTAATTAGATTAATTGCATTTAAAACATTCCGTAAACAGTAAAAGCTCATTAATACATTCTTCATATCACGTTTCTCGGATTACCAAGATGAACTTTGATAGATAACCGCGTAAAATCAAGTTAATTACCTCTTTTCTGGGGTATAAAATCGATGTTAAGTTTTATTTTCTCAGATCTTATGGTAATCTTCGATAAATTATTGTAATTACGAAGAAGGTAACAAAATAGATATTATCATACTACTAAATAATGTTAGAATGAGTTTATTATGATTAAAAATATTCGAGTAACAAGCATAAAGGGACATGGAACTTATATAAAAATCGCCTTAACTGAAGTAGCTATCAGCTAAAAAAATTTTTTTTTGTTAATTTAGTGTATCTTAATATTTTTTTCATAATCATTATCATTAAAAATTTCAACCCCGAAGACATTCTTATCGTTATAATGTTCTCATTTAGTTCTTACACATTTTCACAAAAGTACTACTTTAATCTTAAGATGCCACCGAGGATATATTAATTGCACTTTTTTTCATTACGTTTGAACACTTTCAACATATATAAAAATATAAAAATGCTCTCTAAAGATACTCGTATTATTAAAAGAGTAAACTTTAATTTGAATTTTCTTTGTTGTAGAAATTCTTAAAACGGTGAAAATGTTGGCTTCGACTAGCTGCTGTGTCAGAAAAATTCTAGCCACAGAAAGAGAGAGAGAGTGACGAAGAGATGGCTACTAATTAAGGTCGATGGTTAACGCAATCTCAGACGACTGCCGTGGGAATTAAGTTCTATTCTGGTGTCAACGGCTTTTATATATTCTAGGTAATTGCTTGCTGTATCCAACTTCCCTCAGGGAAATGAAATAACTTGGTGCAGAAATTCTCTCAAAGTCTGAAAAATAAAAATATTGGAAAATGTAATCACGCTTGTTTTTATACATATATAACTTTTTGCCTTAAGCATTTGTCATTTTTGATGGTTCTTTTTTTTATCCAGTCATAAATTACTCGATTCCGGTATTACGGACGAAATCGTTCTTAAATACATCTTCGATTTTTTTATTATGATTTTCTTAATTCCTTCTTTTAAAAACACCCAAACTTTATTTTAAGACTATTAAGACACAACTCACTTTAAATTGATCCTGTATAAAAATTATCCAGTGTAAATTTACATTATAACTTTTCCTCGGATCTTAAGTAAAAAAAAATAGCTGCGCTTGTTTTTATTTATGAAAAAATAATAATTACGTTGCACCCATACCTTACATTTACATAATATGCAAAATGAAACCGAGTATCGGTATTAAGAATATTGATTACTTTTAATAAATTTTTCTACGTTATTAAAATTTTGGTAAGCTATACGACACGTACTATATACTGTAAAGCATTTCTGTTTCAAGAAAGCAATGTGACACTTCACAAAAAGTCAAGTACTGTCCAAACATGTCAACGTTGTACAGAAAGAACATTCATCATGATGTCATGTCATTAATATTAATATAACCATCGGTGTCAGTATGGCTAGACACAAATAATTTCTAAGTTGAGTCTACTTTTTGATTTGCTTCCTCTTTATAACAAAACGAAGGTCAATCGTATGCATGGAATAAGAAATTCCACAAGAAAAAAATTATATCCGAAGATAGATTTTTTACAAAAATTTTCTAATTATTAATCCAATAAAATTGTTTGTCGGATTTATCTTTATTAAATTAAATAATTTGAAAGCAAAAACAGTAAAATAGCAATTTTCTCGCTAGCTTTTTTTCCAATTAAATAAACATTTCTTAAGATTAAATTTAAAATTTTATTAAAATTTTATAAAATTTTACGTACAAAAGCAACTTTTTCACTCTGTCATAAATTTTTAATGACGTTGCTCGTCCATAACAGTTGAAACGACTAATTACTGAGTATATTATAAAATTATATATTAATAACTATGTTTATTGAATTAATATAAAATTACAATCATTCTTAAAAGTTTTATGAAGTCCTGAACAAGTTATTTCCCTACCGAGATTGATGTGAAAATAGCATGAAGTGGAAGAATCGTTGTATGTAAGCAAGCTGTCGGTTCTCACGTCAGAAATGCTATCGTTGTTGGCGATTTCTGGTGTTGTATTTGGCGAGGAAAGCAATTTTGGTCACTGACATCTGTATCATAGCCCGAAGCGACCAGAACCTCCATCTTGCAAGATCAATAGTCAGTCATAAAGTTCCACTCCATTTTCATCGTCGTTGATGACCTCGCTCCAAACCACAAAATGTCATCAAGCAAAGAGGAGTAGCTAGTTTCAACTATCCCTGCAGTACATACTTGTTTTCGAGTTCTACTCTGAAGTTCTCTTGGGATAAACGCAGTTTATACAACAATTGCATTCTAAATTCAATTCAATATCTACGAATTCATTGAACATAATACTTTTTCTAATATTTATTTTGCTTTCTTTAAAGAAATAATAATTATTGTTTTTTTCTTCTTATTCCATATTAATAAATTTTCTAAGCAATTATTTATAATAATTTGGTTTTTTAAATTCATATGGGAGTTTATATTTAAATAATGGTCTTAATATTTTTGTTTGTTACAACAAAAACATTTTTTATACGATTTTTCATATTAAAAATAAATTCTCGATGTTAAGAAAATAACAAATAGATAGTTATTTTTATACAAGAAAGATATAGAAGCATTTCTCTGGAGGATAAATTACTGATTCAACTAGAGCATGACTTCATAATAGTATTCTTTCTACGTCTATTTCTTCATAATTTCTCTGAAAATTTTTTTTGTTTTTTTTTAAATGAAGATTTATATACAAAATTTCGAAACATTTATTTTAAAATTTAAAACTTTTCTTGAGTGGAATTACTATTATTTAGTAGTGGAAATATGCAAAGAGAATAATGAATTATTCAGTCTCTTAGAGAAATGCAAACATTTAAATTCTACACTTTAGAGAATTCATTATAAATTAGGTCAAATTTTTGACATGGTTGACAAATATCATCATAGTTATAACAAATTACAAGAATGTGAGAAATTCGACCGAATTTTACAATTTTGTAATCACATTTAGAGCCTTTTTGACGAGTTAAAGCCAGTGTAAAATTTATTCTTAAATTATAATCAAAAGTAGAGAATCGTAATTAGAATGCAATATGACTAAACGTATTGGCCTATTCGACTCGACAGAATTACTGATTTGAATTCAGCTAGGTTTAACTTTAGTGAAAGTTGCATTTTCCATTAACTGTTTAATGCATTCTGTGTTATTATAGTGATGTTTAGCATAATTTTCCCTGACTCACAGGGAGTATTGGATAGTTAACAATCTTGTCTTTCATTAAGACGATGTTCAATGTTGTTGATTCGATTATGAGTCTCCAGGTAATAACTGTAACATGACGTTTGTACTAATATGGTTATTTAGTTTCGACATAGTTGGAGAAAAGCACCCATGCTTGACTGAATAATTTAATGTTGGCCATGTTAGAATACGTAAATACTTAAAGAAATCTCTAACGTCTCAATTTTAGAAAAATACCTCTAAAAGTAGATCGTACTTGAACGATAGAAAATCTTATTATACAAGCGATAAAAGTATTTTACTAAATTTTATTCCAGTAAAAAAGCGAATATTCTCTTGTGGATCCTTTCTTCTTTATATGCAGAACTTATTAGAATATTTTAAATACTTTTTTTTTATATAGAAAAAACTCATCTCTAGTTATGATTTTCTTAAACTTTACCATAAAAGATATTCAAAATAACAATTTTAGTTATTTATTTCTTTAATTAAACATCTAATCAATAAATTCTACACGGAATTCATGATGAATAGTTGTTTAATATAAACCAAGAAATAAATTTATAATAATTTTTAGCAATTAAACGCTATTATAAATCAAAATGTCGAAAGTTTAATATCGTGTCGATGTCACTAAATCTTCATTTTGAGAAACATTTTGACAGTTATTTAAACTTTTAACATTGATGAAAAATATTTTCAGCATTATTGGCTTCCGAATAAAAACGGTTTATCTTATATTTGAGCTACGTATGGCTAACGATAGAATCTATAGAAAGATTAAATGGGGCTATCATAGGATGCTTATATCATTTAGAGTAGAGAACAAAGTAGAACACTCGAGATAGTCGTGAAAGCGAGGAGCATCGAAGAATAGCATGATGGAACTGTTGATGTACGGCAAAACAAACTTAGTAGAGTAATATCAGTTGCCACAATATCGCTGATAGTTGTCAATTCTTCAAATCTGTTCAGAAGCTGGAAGACACAGATTGCTCCTATGTTTCGTCTGATTTACTGTATTGATTTGTGAGAACGTTATTCAGCCACTTTCCGATGAAGGAAATTTCGTATACCAAGCTTATTGTTCCCTAGAAAAATAATGCGATACGTTTTCATCCCAAATGCAGTTTTAGTACAAGAAAAACACATTTATCTCTTTTTCAGCCATTGACGTCAGTACTTTAAAAATATGAATAAAAGCTGGAAAATGTTTTAAAATTATAAATGAGATTAATTCATTTTTCAACTCAAACCATTAATTTTTCTTATCGTACTTTATAAAAACGTGTTTAATGACTCTAATTTTAGAAAATTCGCATGGATTTTCCAATTTATATTTTTAATAAATTATCAAGAACATATAATTAAATATTTTTTTGTTATTATTTTTTCTATTTAGATATATAAACTTGTTTTTTTTTTAGAAACTTTTCCTCGTTTATATTCATAGATATTAAATTTTGCTTATTTGTATAACTATTTTTTAAATATTTATTAATTTATTTCACTCTCCCTCTCTCTTTTATTTTCTTTTCTTCGCTACTTTTTCCGCAATTTTTTAAACTGCCAACTGACTTTAATAGAATATTTGAAGGTTAAAAATGATGGCAAAATTCCAGTTAAATTACTAATGATTTTAAATTAAAAAATTAGATCTTCTCACATTTTTTTTAAATTAATTTTTTTTGAAGTTTATTTTTAACATGTTTAAACTTCAAGGAAATTTGTTAATTATTCAAAGTCGAAAATAATATTTAAAAAATTGTTTATGGTCATCTTTAAAGTTTTTATTTAATTAATAAATTGACATTATTATTATTTTTTACATAAAAATTCGATTATTCCATTCGAGAAAATAATAAATTGTTTTTAATTGTAATGAATATAAAATTATTCTTATGAATTCAGTTTTATTTTCAATTATAAGTATTTTTATGTAAGACAAAACGGAAATTTTTCATAAAAATGTTATATTTTTTCGCTTATTCGCTTTACTAAATCTGCATAATACAGAAAATCTTCATTTCTATATATTCGTTTAATGAGACGAATAACTTGTTCATGACAGGTAATAAATCTACCATGTATGATAAATGATGTTGATAATAATATCATTTGACGAAACTAAACATCCGGTAATTTTTTCGTACGGATTTAGTTTCATTTCAATCATAATCGTATCAAAATAAAATTAAATAATAAGATTGAACAATTTCCTTTCATTAATAAAGAATTAAAGATTGTTTTCCTTCGCATAAAATGCTGCATAAATTTATACGTTTCCAGGATCGATCTGTGTTACTTTAAAAATAAAAAGTAATAAAAATAAATTTAGAAAAAATATTTTTCTTGCGTAATGTAAATAATATCAATCTTTAATGATTGAATTTTAACAAAAATTTATCACAATTCATCAAATTTTAATATACGTTTGTAAAATCTTCCAGCATCATGCCAACTCGACCGAAATCGAATTGTGGTTCTGTTATCGATTGATGAATCTGAAGGACGAAACTAATTAGATTATTGCTAAACATTCTATACGATTAAACGTTAAATAAAATACATTTTTAATATAATTAAACATAAATTATATAATTACTAATTATATTTATTTATTAGTAAAATAACCCGTGCATACACAACCACTGTTTCATACACGTATCGATTATACGAGTTTGTTTAAGGATTTCCTATATAACGCTTTGATTTGTGATAAGATTAAGATGGGAAAAACCTTCAAATCTTCTTCGAATTACATGTAATACTTTAATTTATCAATGCCATTTCTCATATTGTTTTGTATCAAAAGTTGTTTATTTGTATAAGATATTACAAGCAAGTTCTATTAAATATATAATCCTATATTGACTTAGTTCTTATGTCATGGAAAGTAATGTTAGAGTATTTTAAGGTAAACATATTAAGTAATAACTGTATTGAATAGTTGTTTCGCAATTCTGCAAAATTGAATTATAAATTTATACTAATTCGCTCGTGGTTATGTCATAAACATAATGCATAATTTGTAATAAACTTATATTGAATAGAATACACAATTACATTAAAGTATAGTCACTATTCAGTAGAATTTTTATTAATCAACTCCTTTTATTAATTTATAAGGAAAATTAAACTTTCATACTCATAAATATATAAAGAAACAAATACTGAATTTTTAAAGTTTCTCATAATTATATATTATTAAATTTTTCATAAATTTCATAATTTAAATATATATGCAATTTAATTCTCCCTTAGCTGGTGGATACAAAACAATAATTAAATAAATTAAAACTTAATATAAATATTTATTTGGTAATTTTAACAAAATAATAAATTAACTTATTTGACGTTTATAAATGGTGTAATTTTAAATCTTGTTTGAAATCAATACACAGTCAAACCTCTAAAAGACGGCCACTTACAGAGACATAAAAAATTGCCGTTGTTCGGAGGTGGACGTTATTTGGAGGTAATTTTGTATGAATTTCTGTTCAAAATAGTTTCTGAAAAATGACCTCTATTTAGAGTCGACATTTGACTGTATACAGGAATGTGTATATGAAATTTCAATAATTTCCATAACGTAGTTTAAATTACTCAATTTAGTATTATATATTAATTATTTAATTAACAAAAATTCCTATTTTTCATTTAAATACGAGCTTAATTCTCTAATATTTAAAATTATATTTTGTAGCTTAATAAAGCTTAAAAGTTTCATAAATATAAAAATACATAATTATTTTTAAAAAAATTTACAAGAAACGGCATTCCTCTCACGATATATAAAAACACAGAACTGGCATAAAAATATAAATTAAATAAATTTAATATCTTAATAATAAACAACGAAATTATTAAGTTAAATAGAAAATACATTTAGCAAATTTTAAATATTTATTAAAATACACATATTGAAAAAATGTCTTGTAAAAAAGATCAATAATTTTTACTTAAATTGCATTTAACTAAATAATTATGCTTATAAAAAAATATTATATTATTAAAACTAAATAAATGTATTTATATTAATAACTCTATAATATAATTAATATAAAACATAGCTGTTAATATCTTCATTTATTTATTAATATACTTATTATTATATCTTAATAACCATCACCAGACTTGTCTTTTAATACATAAAAATTTTAGTATACCGAAGTTAGTTTCACGGATCGCAATATTAAACTGTTTACTGATCTAACTTGTCTGGTAATTAAATACACTTTATTAATATAAAATAGTTTATATAAAAATAATATAATAAATTTATAACCTGTTTTATTAATGTTAAAACACTTATTTAGGTTATTTATGTATTTTATAAATATACTTATTTATTAAAATAAAATATTAATTTTGCTTTTAAGATAAAATTATTTTAATAAATATTTTTAAAAAATAAAATAAAAACTAGTTTCTTTATGCCGCCATATTTTTAAAAACCATTATTCTGTACAATGGTAAATAAGAATTTTTATATTTTCGATAAATAATTCATGAAAAAATCATTTTAAATTATTATATAATCGAAATTTTTATCAATTCAGTTTTCTTGATTCAGTCACATTATCGTTTATTACAAAGTGAGCTTTTGGAACGTTCTTGCTTGTCGTGTTCTATTCAATTTATTGAATATAAGCCATGGTAGACGACAGCAAATTATTTATTTATTTTTTAATATAATATAAAAATGAAATTTATTTCTGTTTACCTAGAATAAGTCAATTTAATTTTTTAGGCCAAATGTTGAAAAAATAATTCGTACTTATCGAATTTTTCATTTGTAAACAGAGTAGCTTACGCATATAAAAATTCGCTTAAATAACTAACTTTAAAATCATTTTTTAATAATTATTATTGTTCTGTACTAATTAAAATAATATACATATTTACTACTTTAATTTACTTTGTTTTCCGGGGTTTATATTTTGAATGGAAGTTAAAATTAAACTAAAGAAAATTGAGAAAGAGCAATGAGCCGAAATGAATTTTTGTGGCTAACCGGGTTCAAGTTGTAAGAAAAATAAAGGTTTATAAAAGAATGGACCGCCTGATGGCTTCTGTGTTGACAGCTAAAGGCAATTTCAAGATCTTTTTTTAATGCTAAAAATACTTTAAGTCTTTTTAGCGTAGAAAATGTGAGTAAGCTAAACCAAACGTTTATTTTTATGAAGTTTTTGCCATTTATGAATCTTTTAGCTACCTTCAGCTATAATGTTTATCAAATTTAACATCAAAATACCCCTATATATAAGATATATAATAGTTGAAAGTCGATTTTTCTATGTTTATTGCTAATATAATCGTATTTTCAGTTTTAAACACATCAATTTTTGTATATAAACATCCATGTTTTTGAATTAGCGTTAAAAATCTTTGTCGTTATATATTTATGTAAGATATTTATATGTAATGCGACGGTTTATCACGTAAAACCGGTTAGAAAATATATTATATTATCTATAAATTGTATCTTTCGAATATTTTGTTAGCATTAAAAAATAGATCGATGGTATATATTTTTATGAAAAAAATCTCCACGTAATCACTAAAATATTAAAGAAAATAGGGTCTTACTTGTTTTGAAACATTTTTGAGTTTTATGTTTATCATGCACAAGCTAAAAATTTATTTATTTATAAACTGCACTTTTATATATAATATACAAGTAATATTTTTTGAAATCTAAAATTAAATCTTTATACTATGTGAATATTATTAAATTAAGATAGATTTTCGTCCACGAATTAAAAAAATATAATTAACATTAATACCACGTTTAACTTAAAGAACTTTTTAATTAATTTAATATAAATGTTTACACATGAATAATGCATAATTATATTTAATAATACAGAATATGACATAGACAGATATAACATTATATCAACTTATAACTGGCATTTTAATATCATAATAGCATTCTGCTATGAAATTTTAATAACATAATAGCAATTGACATAACTATACATTTCTAACAATTAACTAACTTACTACAGATACATAATAATAATACATTATTAAGGAACCGTTAACCAATGAATATTATATAAAAATCTTTTTATTTTAAATCGGTAAAAAAGTAGTAAAGCAAAGTAAAAAGAAAGAATAAAAAATAAAGTTCCGTTATTTCGATCCAATGCGTTTGTATAGCTTTTTGAGATAGATTTCTCTCAGCCAAACTTTCAGTAAGGAATATGTAACTTATCTTTCGTGAAGCAAAAGCTTTCCGTCAGCTACTGGCTTTCAGAATATACTGTACTACGTTACTATAGTAACAAATGGACATGTGGGATGAAGTTGATAGGATACCTTCCAGCGATGAGTTACAGGAAAAAAGATGAAAGAGGTGTACTTTATTGTTAGATGAACTACAAGAAAAATATGCATTTGCATGACATTCGATGTCTGATTCTATTTTTGTTTATCATCTCTTATTGACTCATATCTAATGGAAAAGCTTTAAAAAGTGGTTTCGAATTTAGTAGGATTTCTATTAAATACTTGCCAAGTGTAATTTTAGCTTACGTAAAAGTAATTTTTATCAACGGAATTTTACCGCATTTCAACAGCGAAATAATACTTTCTTAACTATATAAAAATTGATTTTTCTAAAATTTTATAAAGTATCTGTCATAAGAAATATATTTCTGTGTAAAAATTTTACTCGTGTGTCATATAAATGAATAAAATTATTTTTAAAAAAATAATTTTAAACTTAAGCACTTAATTAAGCAATTATTCATACTTTTATATATTATCTTTTCAAATTTTTTAAAATAAAATTTAAGTATATAATTTATCTAAAAATTTACGGCTAAATCTAATATAATTTTTTATAATTACATTTAAAGTTTCGATAAAATTAAGTTTAATGTAAGAAAATAAAAGGAATATTATATTTAAATGAAATAATTGTCAAATAAATTTCAATTATTTCTTATCAATAAAATAAATTATCAAAATTGGTTATGTCTGTAGAATATTTCTTTTGTTTTTTTCTATTTTTTGCATTTCTTATTTGTTAGAGAAATGTTCTTAAACAAATAAAGTTTAAGTGCATTCCTTATAAAATTGAGTTAACATGTCACTAGAGAAAAGAAAAATTCATTATTGCCTATGAGAAAATCGAATAACAAGCAATGAAATTGAAGAAAATGTATTTTAAAAAACTATAAATTTACTAAAAAGTTTCTTTAAATGTTTTTATAAAACAAAAAATAACAATTTTTTGAGGTTTTTATGAGTTAAATAGCTTTTTTTATAATAAGTGCTTTTTAATTTTCATATAATTTGAAAGATTCGTGATAATTTTGACAGTGAGAATACACAAAACAATTTCTATTTACTTCATTTTTTTATAATTTAAAGCAAAGTAAGATAAACAGTAGAATATTTGAAATAATTCGAATAAAAATCTAATCAATACATAAAACAGAAAATGGAAATTATTCTAATTTTATTCACAAGTCTATCGAATCTGAAGAATCTTGTCTTCCACTAATATCGTTTTATTTTATCGGGAAATAATATATATATATATATATATATATATATACATTTTAAAACGAATGTGACAGATAAAAAAAAGTGCATTTACAAAGCTTAAACAGAAAAAATCGTTTAAGTTTAATACGAGATTTATAAAAATTTAATAAAGAAAGGGGAGAATTTCGTTTCCTTCATGGTGAAAATTTAGAAAAAAAAATTTAATCGTTAACAGCAACGTAAAATTACAAAAATATCGATATTATAAATCCTCGGGATTTAATAAATATATATTTTTTTCTATCCTTAGATAATTTGGAAGTTTTATAGACCACAACGAAAGTAATAATAATAAGAATAAAAATTTCAACCATTTAACACTGTTGCATTGTTTCAACATGTAAAGTAATATCATTATGTAAAAATATATAAAAATTCCAATTTCTAAAACTAATGCATTTTTCATAAAATAATAATAAATCATAGGAATAAGAAAAATTTTTTACTTAAAACTTTAGAATTTATTATATTAAACATATTTCCCTATCGTAATCGAAAAATTATACAAAATGAAGAATTCAACATATAAACAATGTTTCTAGTAGAGAAATAGATGATGCATAATATAAGTGATGGTTAATGCATCTATACGAAGGAAGATGCGGATCATGAAGTGGAGCCCATTCCTAAAGCCATAGAGCGGCAATAACAAGGTCAACGACTAGAAAGGAAAATCACTAGAGATAGTAGCTATCTTCTAATATTTTTTTTTTTTTCCTATTCTCTTCCTTCACACTTAATGGAAAATATAAGTTCAGAGCGCCTATTGATGAAGATATTATAGATATTTCTTCGTAAATGTACAGTAAAAGACAAGAAATAATATTATTAATGGAAAAAGGAAAGTTTATAGTACTGTAATAAAGTTTGTAGTTTAAATATATATATATATATATATTTAAACTTTATATATATATATATATATATTATTTATATTTATTAGAAAAGTAAAAATGATTAAGGAAGAAAAAATAGTGAATTGTAATTCAAACAGTAGGTATATTTATATAAAAAGAATATATATATATATATATATATAATTTATTGTTAATATATAGGAGATTAGCATAATTCTGATAGATATGGACAGAAATGGAAATTATTCTAATGACAAAACAAAAGAAATATTTTCAAGTAAGAAAATTTTCTCTGACTAATCCTATTTACTTCACAATAATTGTATTAAAGAACTTTTCCATTTTATTCTCTCTTGTCGTCAAGAAGAAAGTTATTAGGTTTTGAAATGAATCTAAATTGTGAATTTTCGGCAACCTTTTTTTAAGAATTAAGGGAGAAAAATTATAAAATAACTTTATTGTGTTTATCTCCTTCCTTTCTATTTGTTTGTCTGTTTAAGTAATGACTTTTTTAAAGTTTTTAGTAAAATTAAAGCATATAGATACATTTTAAAGTAATATTGTTATAGAAAATAGTATTGTTGTTTCTATAGCCTACTATATTAATTCAAGATGTTAAAAGCGTATTAATTTTGAAAATATATAAAATATATGTTTATTATTCTATTATTAATTATTATGAATAAAAAAATAAAAAATCTTGTTTAATTTATTTAACTATACATAAAAGTTAACAAAACTACTATTCATAAATCATCATGAATTACAAAATGAATATTATTTCAAATTTTAGAAATATGTTTATCATATGTTTTTAAATAAAAGTTTAACAGTTTCTTAAATTCTGAATGCTGTTAAATTCAGAATATTCTTTGTCATTTTGTACACAATGATTGTACAAATGATATAATATTCTCACTTTGTAAGCCTGTACGTAAAAATCTTACAGTATTTTCTGTTAGCAATACTTTATTTTATAAACATTAAAATAATTTATTATAGAGTAAAAATGTTAACAAGCATTGTTTACTTCTAATTATCATTTAATTCTTTTCTGAAAATTCCTTTTTAGAAGTCTTAAATAAGAAGATAATTTTAAGTAATTTTTCCTATATTTAATGTGTATCTGACGCTTCTCTATATATACTGTAATTGCTATTGGGTTGTGTGTACAAAAACAGTCAAAATTTTCTAATTTTTTAAAAAAATAATGATATAAAATTTGAGATTTATTTAGTGCAGAGATGATTTGACTGCATTTTACACACCGCTAAAAGATTTTAAATATTTATGATAAAACTGTAGTTTTAAATTTAACAAACCCGACTGTTAACTAAAAAAAAGTTTTAAATTCATTTCAACTCTTAAAATTTCGATAGGAAAAATATTTTATGTTTTTATAATATATAACTTTACCATCTAACAAAGCCATTACTGCGAAGTTGTCGTCATTTCTGGCAAAAATTCTGAAAAGCAATGTTCTAGAAAGACAAAAGAATATTTACCATTATTCAACACTTGACTGAGTTCAAACACAACTAAAATGTATGGATTGAACTTCCTGGCATATTTGTGCAAACGAAATAAAAAAATGAAAACATGAGAAAAAAGAAAGAAATTTATAAAAATTTTGTTTCGCCTTTAGTATGGTTTAAAAATGGAAGAAGAAAAATTACATTTTCTTTTTACTTTATCTTCAACGTTTATCGAAACATTTCATTTTGATATACATAAGTCTATGTTTGAAAAATTTTCAGCCGTGTAAGATTTTAATTTTAAAAGCATTAATGTACAGTAACATTTGTTTTCCATTTTGTAATCATCAGGTATAATATTAAAATAAAGATTTTTGCTATATCTCAAATGCGTTTATCCAAGAAACGAGAAAAAAGTTAGGCCAAAGAGGAATGAAAAGCAGTTATCACATTATGGGGGATTGAAATGTTAATGGCTTACTTGAAATAAGTTCCATTAACAATACATCATATCATTTATATCCCGGCTTAGTCATTAGGGAGATGTGAACTGGAAGGTGGAAAAAAGACATTTTCGTGATCTCGCTTACAAGAACAACTGTAATTATATATGACAGACACAAATTTGATCTTGTCTGACAAGTCATTTCCTACCTGTCATATATTACCCCAGATTTATTTATGCCTAGTTTTCCTCTTAATTTTCAGTTATTTATTATTTTAATGATAATTTCTACAATTACATGTTAAAAATTCAAGAAAAAAGATATTTTCAAGAAACATTAATTATATATAAACTTTGTGTTTGTAATTGCTTTAAAGTTGTTTTAAAGAAATTTTGAAGTTTTCCACTTTTCTTATTTATCAATTACTTTACGATAAGAATATAATGGCTGAGATAAATGTCATTGTAGAAGTAATTATACCTTAAAAATATACTTTAATGTAATCAATGTAAGTAATATATAATTTAAATATTTATTTTATAAAATAAAATAATTAAATAGTCTTGAATTTATAATTCAAATTATATTAAAAATAATAATAATTTATAAGAGAATACTGTAATGAAAATTCTTCTAATTATATTTATTTTAATATGCAGTTTGTGTTCATATAATTTATATTCTGTAAAATTTACATATATATTTTATAAATATTAAATCCTGTTTATTATAATTAAGAATTTAAGTATATATTATTTAACATATAAAATAAGTTATATATGTAGAGTATATGAATATAAAATTATTCCAAACTTTTATAACATAGTAACGTTATCAACATATGCGTTATTCGTAAATAAAATATTACAATCATAAAATATTTATTATTAACATGCTATAAAAATTTAATAGCAACTAAAATATTTAAAAAACTCTTTTATTTTCATTAAAATCATGATTTTTATCTTATTCTCTTTATTATAGATCATATTTTTTATCTTTAACATTGCTTAAAGCAATTGACCATAATTCACACGAATATTACTAAATAAAAAGCCGTTTTTAATTTGAAATTCTTCATTAAAAATGAATATTGAATTTATGAATGAATCCTTAAAAACAATTAAAAAGTCTATTTTTTACACTTAATTAGCAATTAAATATAGTTAAAATTTCAAAAATAAAACATAATTAATTATTTTTATTTTAAAATATCTGTTCATTAGCGTTTTCTTGGACTTCCACGCTGTTTTTCTCTTCAGTTTAATGCCACAAAAATTAGCACATTAAACATCCAAAAAATTAAATAATATCGTGATTTACTATATTAAAAACTGAGAAAGTGCTTATAATATATTATAAAATTAAAATTTTTTATTTATTAATTGAAATCCTTATTTATCATTAGAGGAAATGAGTAAGATAAGTGAGAGTAATGCTGAAGATTCATAAAATAACAGAAAATTATAAAATAAATGACAAGACCCAAAACTCATAGACATATGAAGGAGAGAGTTACAAAAATTAGCCTACTGAAGAAAACAAAAGGTGAGATTACAATTTCTTCCAATAATGGATATGATGGAATATCCAGAGATAAATTTCAGAAATTATTGGAGTTGTATGTACATTAAAAGATAGATTAAAAAATTAAAACAATTTCTTTTCTCTATATACAAGAAATGGCCATTAAAAATAAGACAAGAAATGATTAATTTTTTTCATTTCAAAGCTAGTTTAATCATTTTCTTTAGCTCAATTGCAAAATATAGTAACTTTCAGTGATGAGTTGGGATGTAAATAAGAAAAAATATAAAAATTATTATTAAAGAAAATTATAGTGGGAAAAAAAATTGTTAAGAGAAAGCAGAAGTCCACGGGAAAGTATAATGAAAATGAAAAAAGTTTGTTAAGTGGATTACTTTATATCATGTACTAAAAGCTAATGCAATTAAAACGTTAATTCTCTCAAACGAAACAACAAAGCAATTGTAATTTCATGTAATAATGACGGAAAGTCGAATTAGACATTAAAAAAAAGGAAAATTATATTTCCGAAAATCCTTCTTTATGATTAAAATGACGAATTTTGTTCATCAAAAGTATCTTGTGAAAGTGCCAACATTATTATTCTTCCATCATTCGAATAAAGTTTGTTATTAATTACAAGAATCCTTCCATAAATATATTCAATCTTTGAACTAATATTTACAAAATTCGATTTATTATTTCAATCGATATTTACTATGTGTAATCGTCTTCAATACTTTAATTTCTGTATTTTTTTATTTTAATTTTTTATGATGGATTCTATTCTTGAATTTCATGATTAAAAAAAAAAGAACGTGTTGTCAAATTTTAAAAAGATTAAAGCACTTTATGAATATCAAAAACATTAAATTAATGTATGAGAGTGCATAAAATTTACAATCTTTGATTTGTTTGTTGTATCTCAATTCTTCCATTGCAGTGATTCTTAACCTGGGTTTTCACGTTACCCGGAGGTGAGAAATTTCGTATTACAGAAGTATAAAAAATGTACATTTAGCTAATTACAAAAATAAAGTTATAGGGTTTATAATAAAGCATTTTTTCAAAAAATGTCATTAATTACTTTACTATAGCTCTAACCCCATTATTAATTAAGTATCTGTTTGATTTTCCACTATAATTTTGGAGAGTCTTTCTTTATTGCTTGAACTGCGCCTAAAGTTAATTAGACTAAAATACACATAAAAAATAGGACGAGTGTACCCTTGAAATAAAAAACAACGCAAGGAATTTTTCATGAAGAAGGTGCAAGAGAAAATTTTAAAAATTCAGATGGTGCGGACAGAGTAAAAGGTTAAGAATTACTTTTCCACTGAATGATTAAAAATATTAAATTATATTAAGAAATTAGTCTTTCTATATTATATAACGTAGCATGTTTAAATAACGTCTATTAATTTTAATATATTTACATTCGTGCAAACAATAATAAAAGTTATCAGAACTTGCTAATAAATTGAAAAGAGTAAATAATAAAATCCTATTATTTTTATCAACAAAATATATTTATATGTAAATATAGAAAAAAAATACAGTATATCATTAATTATTTTAATTGAAAGCATTCAAAGAATAAAATAATTTGTTCCGAATAAATTACTGTTGCTAATAACAAAAAATGTTTTTCACAGTTTAGGTTATTTTTATATTTACAATTATTAAAAGAAGCAAACAAAAATATCAAAAAACGTAAACAAATTTCATATTTTATTTTATTAAAATTCAAATAATATATTTTAAACATTATGGAAAATGTTTTCAAGAAAATACTGAAAATAAATAATGATTATATTCAATACGTGTTTATTTCTGTATTTTCTAACATTAGTTTCAAAAAACTTTTCAGAAAGGGTTTGAACATAAAAGAATCAATTGAAGAGAGGAATTGTGAGATAAGGCGTTACTTGTTCTATTGTACAGTACATTCCAACTTCAATCTCAGCTCCTGATCCTGATGATGCTTACCAGTTTCTATGATAAAGAATATGCTTAAAAATATTGAAGAAAGAGGTAGATAGTACGTGACCAAAATAAATCAGCAAAATTTAATTATTCTGATGTTTAAATTCAGATTGTGCTCTGATATAATGACATTTATTATACACTATAATAATATATAAATATTTTATTCTTGTTTTTAAATAACATATTATTAATGTAGTACGCTGTTTACAGAACATTATACATTACGGCTTTATAAATATTATTATTATTATGGAATATATCCAATACATTTTAATATAAAACAATTTTATTCCATGTAAAGATCATGTATTTTAAAAATCGAATAAAATATTTTTATAAAAAATATTATCAATAATATATCTGTTTAAATCCATTTATTTAAATACAACAAGTATCTTATTGAATTTTATCCGTTTGTCTGTCCATATATTCGAAACATCTGTTAAAACTTAATGAAGAAAAGATTTAAGCGCTACTGGTTTTATTCGTCAGTCTATTTGTCTATTCGTCAACTTTATTAGAAATTTTTAAAAAATCGACTTAATGAGCTTGCATATAATAATTGAAAACAAATCATTTCATATTTCTAATTGAATTTTTTTAAAAATGAAAAATAAATAGCATATTGATTGTCAGTAAATTCAACTTTTCATTTTAAAATCAACTAAAAACCTATGTTATTGAGTAACATGTTGAATTTATGATTAATTGAAAGTTTTTAAATACATTTTAATAAAATAATAACGTAATTAAAACCGTACAAACTTAGAAAATAATTGGAGAAGTTAAATTAATATTCTAACTAAGAAGACATTAGAAAAATTCAATTATAAAAACTAAATATTTTAATATCTTAAAACATCATCGCAAAGTTTCCTTTATTAAAATTTTTCTACAAATTTAATAAGCTAGACGAATAAGTAAAGTTTATCCTTTGGTTTTTCGATAAAAATGGATCGAAGAGTGTCTCTGACAAGAGAAGAATATTTCAATGAATATGATGATTGTTCTCTTATTCATATCACAGCTTCTAATTCTTTTTTCCGCTTACCTTTGACATATTTTATTCAACATATGTTGTACTATATCTTATTTTTTCAAAATGATATAATATTTACATTTATTTATTTTATACAAAATATTTACTTTTTATGTTATATAGATGTTTGTGGGAGATGCGCGTGTATGTGTGTGTAATCCAATGTAAACTATTGTATAAACATATTGTAAATTAAAATAAAATATTTATACTTTCCAATGCAATATATATTTTTAATGTTTGATATCGATGCAACCAGAATAGTAAAAATGCGTATGGCTAATTTGAATTTATAATAAAACTAAATTATACTTATGCGCTTTTATTATTCTAGAGTTGTAGGATAGTGCATTATGCATTAAATTTCAATAATTAAAACAATTAATAACTTTAATTGAATTTTTTTTATCAGTTAGTTAAGTCTAGTCATGTTTCCTGAGTTATTTTCATATTCAGTGTGTTTAAAAACTTTCTATTTTATCAAAAAAAAAAAACCACTTTTATAGTCTCGTAAAAATAGGTAAATTTACCATATAAAATGACAAAAAATCTTAATATATTTTAAAAATCAACAGAAGAAAGAGTTAAACAATTTAAAATTTTTATTCTTAATGTTTTTTTTTTATAAAGTTTAACTTAACAAGTAAGCTTTCACGATATTAAAATAACACTTATTGATAACGACAAGTGCACTTTATAAAATATAAATATTGATCATTTTTAAATGAAATATATTGAACTAAATTCAAAAATTCCACACATTAATTCGTTTTAATGCAAATATGAAAAATATGTAAAATGGCATCTGAGTGTTAGTGTGAAATTTTATCTTTGAATCTATTTTAATATATTTCTCTTTCTTTCTTTCTCTCAAATATCAAAATTTTACGTCTGCCAAAGCAGCAGCACACTTTTCTCAAAATCTGAAAAAACTATATATATCCTTATATACATGTTTAAGTTAAATTATAAATTGGTAAATTAAAAGTGTTCTTATCATGTCATACATACCTTTACACTAAAAATAAATTACATTTTTTTTAAAAAAGAAATATTCAATCATTCCTTCAAACATAAAGTCTAAAATACTTTTTAAAAAAGAATAAATATCTTGCAGATTTTAAAACCTTAACAATTTACTTTGAATATAAAACTAAATTATACCTTAAGAAACTTAGTTTCCGATATCTGATGTAATTTTTTAAGTTTATGGATATGAAAAAGCATTATCTTAAAAAAATAGCAAGAAAAAAAAATAACAAAAAACTTCACCTAGTTGGAGTTAGAACTAGTAAAATCAATACAATGCCTATTTTCCGTTTGGAAACTTAAAAAAAAATCAAAAAGTTTTAAGTTTTTTTATATAAATTTTATTTTTCAATCTGAATATTTTGTATAAGAAATTAGATTATGCAAAATTTTAATACTACAAAAGATGAATTTTTTTTAATTGATTTAAACAGAATATTTTATATCCATTTTTCCTATTTACTGATGCAGATTTATTTACGCGTACAAAAAGTAATATTCTATAATTACAATAATAAAGTTTCTTTATTAAAACTTTCACAATCCTGTTTATAAGATACTCGTTTATTTTTCAGTTTTCCTTTTCAATTTTAATTAAAAAGAATTTACAATCTCTGAACAAAAATAAATAAATATTATCTATTCATATAAAGCGCATGGTTTAAGATATTTATTTTATGATTAAAAATAAAAATTAATATATATATATATATATATATATATATATATATATATACAGTCCAACCTCTAAACATTGGCTACAAATGAAATATAAAAATGGTTGTTGTTTGAAGGGAAGGTTATTTTATTTTTGTATGGATTTAAAAAGAATTTTTGAAAAAATGGTGCCGTTATTGAAGATTGGATTACATATAGTATTATATACAAACCTATATGCTTATACTATAATGTTTCCTATAGTTTTATGATATTTTTTATGTTGATTTATTAAATTACACACATATATATATATATATAAATTGTTTACCTGTATATTTTGCAATTACTTTATATTAAATTTACTATATTATATAGTATATATATATTAAAATATTCATATTAACTTTACAGCTTGAAGGTCTTATTTTAAAATGTTTATGTAGTGCAAATTTAACAAAAAGTGATAACATAGTTTATAGAATACTCTAATTATTTTTATTATAGCTTATATAATATAAAAATTTAAACTTTAAGAATTAAAATAAATATATAATTTAATTAAAAACATAAAAATAGTACATCATAAAACTCATCTTGTAAATGACACCAAAACATTATAGTGTAAGCCTATGGGCTCAGATGTTTATGATTTTTCCGAAGTTTCGTAACGACAGTTTATTATATGAAAGCAAACGAAGTTATTATCAGTATTGAGATTTTATGATAAAAGAAACGGAAGAAATAAAATTTATAACAGAAAAAAAAATTTAATTTTTTTTAAACCTTTTAAACTCGAACTTCCTTAGACAAAGTACGCCTAAAGCAATCTCTTTTCGAATCATTGTTGCATTTACTATTATGTGAAGAATACAATTTTCTCATATTTTTTCTTAACTGTCACTGACGGCTAGTATTTTATGATCTTTCTAACGACGTCTTCTTGGATTTGAAGTTCTTACGCAGGCTCTAGCATTGCCCTCGAGTTATCTGTTAAAGAATTACATCTGAATGAAGTAAAGTAATAAAATGAGAGGAAACATAGTCCTACTTGATTTCGCTAATGAGACGAAAGACGAAAGAGAATTAAACGAGACAAGTTATTATTGGATGGAAAGGTTATTAAAATGAGTAGCCTTGATGATTTCGTTACTGACTTACACGAAATAGAAAGATCCCTGCTACAGAGCAAAAAATTCAAGTGATTCTTTAAAGAAATCTAAATAAGAACTGATGATTTATATTATTATTACTGAAAAATCAACTAAAGCGGTTAGATGTAATAGTTTTGATTTATTTTCTTTAAATATTATCCGGTTAGTACTTTCTTTTTCACTTATATATTTTTCTTAATTAAATGAAACGCAATTTTGAAATTTTTCCTACTACAATAAAAAAAAAGAAAAAAAAACCCATTAAACTTAAATTAAATAAATTGGTAATAATTAAAACAAACAGTAATTAAGCAGAAATTTGATTCGATTTTGTAAATTTATGTACAAATCAGTATCTTATATACAATTATAGAATTGTAAACAATAATTTCGAATTATAAATGATGATTAGTTTTATTTAACTTACAAATAATGAAAGTGTAATTTAAGTTGTTTTTTTAATTTAAAATACAGCTAGATAAATGCTTCAAAGATGAATCTATAAACGTTATAAATCCTCAAAAATACATATAGTAAAACCTGCCAAATCGGAAAAAATATTCGGTTCCGCGCGAGTTCGGTTTACACAGGTTCTACTGTACTTATTCTGGATAGTAGTTAATCTAGACAATTTTTTCAGCCAAAGTATTTTTAATTATGATAATTTATTAATAACATGTGTAAGTATAATTATAGAGTTTCATATGATTTATGTATCGTGCATTTTTTCAGCCATAGACTTATTAATTATTTAAAATACTGCAGTATTATATGCCTGTCTAATATTGACTGTAGATTTTAAAAGACTTTTATGACTGAATGATAAAGATCTTAAAAATTTTTAAAAACTTTTTTAAAGACTGAAAAATTATAAAATAGCGTAGATTGTAATTTTATACTATTCAGTTTAATGAAAAATTTCGCAATGAAATAATAATATGCTAATTGGAAGTAGTCAAATTGCATATAAATTTATTCAAAACGAGAGGCAATATCTCTTATTAAATCTTAATTAAATTAATTATCTGATATAATCTGATCAGTTTACGCTAAATCATTACTTTTTTTCTGAATTTTTATACTTATATAAATTGCTATATATATTAAAAAATTCCGTTTTTATCTTGATGTATTTACAAATGGCACTTCAAAAGATTCTGGTGGAAAAAGATTGAAAAATTATTCAGTTTACTATTTCACTGAGAAGAATAACAAAGCAAAAAAAACTAGAATCTAATGATTAATTATTGAAGGAATTTAAGAGAAATGGGAAAGAATATATATGAATTATTACGAAAACCTTTCAATTACGAGTTTTATATAAAATTTGATTTTTAATCGGGAATTTGAAGAATTTTATGAAAGTTGTCATCACTGCAATAGACGAGAAACAGGAAAAAGAAAGTTCTACAATGTTTCTGACTCTGAAAAGCTTCATTGGACCATATTTTAAGCGCTTACAAAATTCGAGCGTGATAGAACAGCTCTTAGAAACGTTATCGATCCACGTTGAACAACGGACGTATCCCAATAGACTAGATTGGTAAGCATTTTTAATAGACTGAGTTTCACGACTATTGTTGAAATGTCTAAAAACTTGAGCTAGTCTGACTTATATTGAAACTTATAACGTCTCTTGAGGTATGGAACGAATCCTTATCGAATCGCTTTCACCAAGAGAATTTGAAACGTTAGCAATAAGAAGATATCTAACAAAACAACTTAATTGTTGTCTTAGTTTATAGAAATTCAATGAAAGATTATAATACATTTGGGGTATTTTAATTTTTACGAAATTTTTAAACAAATTAGATTAATCTAAAATTTTAATTCGTGCATTTCAAGAATTTTTTGAAGAATTTTATATTACAGTACTATTACAAAAATTGTTCAATTTAAGCTGACAAATTATAAAAATAAATTCTATGTTTAGATATTAATCTTTTATTTGCTAAATATATAAAATTTATAATAAACTAAAATTTTTTTAAAAAGTTTACTTATAAAATCTTAAGGATTTCATATAGTATAGAACATTAAAATGTTTCATTGCAAAACTCAGTGTAGCATTTGAGATATTAAAAATATAATATATTTAATAGAAACTACATATGTTAGATCTTAAAATCCATTCAATTTTATGTTTAGTTCATATGTGAAGAAATTGCAGTCTAAAACATGCAACGAATTTTTCTCAATTTTTAAAATTGCTCTATTTTTAATGCAGTACTTCACCTATAAATCAATGAATAATGGAAATTAAAGCCTTTCCAACGTAACCTTAAAAAGTATCCTTATTAATTTTTATTACATTCTTTTGTTGGCATTTTTACTTTGATTTATGACATAGTTAATCTGAGATACATCTGTAGTCATAGAAAAGAAATATTTTTTTTTATCAGAGTTCAAAATTGTTTTAATAAATTTATTTCTTGATATTTCTAACAATTAAGTTATATTTTAAAAATACGAATTATTTTTTTAATGAAAATGGGAATTGAATATTATATTTTTATGTTTTATAAAAATGTGCTAAAACAAAACTGCGTTTTTCCGCTTGTTATGTGTGTAGTAAATTGTTTTGTTAGGTTTATTTTTGTGTTAAAAAATGAATGAATATAGTATATTTGTTCTCTTACAGCCATCTATATTAAATATGTTTATGTTTATTTGTATTTCGAAAGGCAACAACGTGTTAAGAATTAATAGTGTATTCTGTTTAAACTCAGTAAGTAATTAAGAAAATTAATAAAAGAAAAATTTTAAATTTTAATTTTAATCATATTGAACCAATGAATAAATTTTTAAAAATTTTTAAAAATAATTCACGAATATAAAATGTGCAATTTAAATGTAAAGTTTATATCGATTTATATTTATTCTGTAAACATATTATTACATTGGAAAAAACATGTACTATTTTCGAAAAATTGCCTTGGTAAATATATATATATATATAAGAGATTATTTCTTCATTGCTGACAAATACGATTTAATCCAAAATTCAGAAATGTGAAAAGAAAAAAAGAAATATCTTTGGGCTAAAATAAAATTGAAATTCTTCGAGGATTCTTTCCAGACTAAGTTCAGATATATTGTACTTATAATAAATGACTAAACTGTGTTGCTTTCATGTTTGGAGAGAGCATCGACTACGTATTAATTAACTTTTTTTTTTATCTCTTGACGAACAGAAATTGTCTTCGAATAAATCAAATAAAATAATTAATTAATCTACGCGTCGATTTTTCTTTTATAAATATTTTAAATTCTTTCATTACTTTGTTATAAAATAAGCCGTTAAACAATTATTTACATACAGCATGTTTCTACATTGATTTGTTTAATGAAAAATCGTATGAAGCAATTTATATTGCATAAGTTCATATCAAATTACTCTAAGTAATTATATTAATGTTAAATTATTGATGACGATAAAAGAAAATTTTATACGAAAGGAATCATTAACAATCAGATTTTATGATTGTTAAACGTATGAATGAGTTACGATTCTTCTCTATAGTAACAATTACTTTGATATAATTAAATCACGTTGTTTGCTCCTATTGTTTAATCATATTCTTGGCCAACAAGGGAGTGTATATACAATACTTCACGATGACATTTACAGTTTGAGTGCTAGACTGATTTATAATTGATGGTGATTATGACTTCCTGGGGCACTTCCGTATTCTCATTAACTAGTACGGCATATAATACCTGCATCATAAACATCTGATACCCTACAACTAGATATAAGTGCTCGAAGTGGAATATATCATCAAAATTGGCTACGCTTTTAAATATTCTTGTGCTAATTATTCCTTTATATAGTAATTTTCATTTATCCTAGAATAATATTACTTCATTAAAGTTAACGATCTTTTCTGACGGACTTTTTGATAAAATTTTACATTAATTCATTCCATTTTTGTCATTTTTAATATGTTTCAAACTATATATATATACACATCTAACAGGTCTTTTAGATATATTGATAGATTATGTTAACAATTATTAGCAGACGTTAACAACATACTGCATGAAAGATACCGATGGATAATACTAATGTAGCTCCGTCAATTACACTTGAGTGATTTCCTTGACAAGATGTGTCAACGATTTCATGTTGATAGAATTTTTAAGTAATCATATGAAATGGAAAATGTATTTAAATTTACATATATTTACAATAATATTTTAACTAAAAATGACATGAAAATACGACATCTTTTAAAATTTTAATTATTTTCGCATAAAAGCTAATAGATATGCATTAAATATTTTTTAAAGTCTTCAATTGAATATAGTGTTAAAAGATTTCAATATGAATATATTCGAATACTTTAAATATATATTGAATTTTACACAAAATATTAATTTTTTTACGAGCTATCAAAAAGGTTATGTTAAATTTATCATCGAAGAATACTTATTTTACTATTAGATATAATAATAGTAACTAGATTCTAGAATACAACAGCATCGAGCCATTTCTAACCTATTATGATGTTGCTTTCTTTTTTTGCTACTTCTTTTCTCTCTTATGATGTTTTTATTTAT
Source organism: Centruroides vittatus (assembly GCF_030686945.1). Taxonomy (NCBI): domain Eukaryota; kingdom Metazoa; phylum Arthropoda; class Arachnida; order Scorpiones; family Buthidae; genus Centruroides; species Centruroides vittatus. The sequence continues at coordinate 2,713,225 of NW_027122643.1, forward strand.
ACTTTTGCTATTACTCGAACGTTAAAAGTCTATTTCATTCTTTTTACCCTTCTTTCTATTTTATATTTATGGTATATTCAGAGGTCTTAAAGGAGCAACTGCTCCACTTTGATAGTCTTCCCATTCAATTTTATGATTTTATAGAAACTCGCGAGGGAAATATTCAAGAGATTTCCTAAGAAACTTAGTATTGATTAATGTAAAAGATTAAAAAAATTGATTTTCGAACATAAATAGAGAAGTGATAATTATTTTTATAAGGATATGAATTAAAGAAAAATTTGTAAATAGACATAACAAATTTAAAGACTTGAAATTTGATATTACAATATGGAAAATGTCAACATTTTCATATTCAATAGATAATAAAATTTTCATTATTTTTAAATGTGGAAATGTAAAAAAAAATTGTTATTTAATTAAAACGTTATAATAAGGAGAAATATACAGTAGTTCCTCGTTATATCGCTCATGTCGGGAGACAAATCAAATGAACGATATATCCGATGTATCTATCTACTTGTTTTGTCTATTTTCAATCTCTATGCACATTGATATTTTGTGGGTTATATTTCATACAATGATTCAAAGTCAATGATTGGAAAAAGGCAATATTTCTTTGCCAGTAGAAATTCAATGACTATCAATTTTTTAAAAATTATTGGCTAAAGCTCTTTTATATTTGGAAGACAGAAAAGACACGGTATTCGAATAACGGGGGCTACTGTAGCATTATCTCAAGTAACTTTATACCAGATATATAATTCTTGAATTAAATTTGAATATTGAATTTCTACAATATTAATATTAGCATTTTAGAGATTAACGGAATTAACGATACTGATCACTAAGACATTAATATAATAATAATAATAATAATAGAATTATTCGTTGTAATAAAACAGGAGAATGTATTAAAACTTCTAGAATAATTTATAATTAACAACAATAAAAATAAGGAAAGAAAATTTAATAATTAAATTCATTTTAAATTTCTTTTTACTTTTGAAAATTAATGTAAATTATAATAATTATTTGAGTAGAGAAGCTGATACGGAAAACCGTATTTGTCAGTCGAAGAAAAAGAAATGAAATTTATATTTTCTAAATCCAAAGAAATACAATTCGGGAAAAGAATAAAAACGATCAAATATCTATTTCAGAAAGTAGTACAGCATTAGGAACGTATATAAAGTAAAATAATAAACTAACTGCAGATAAAACTTTCATTGAAGTAAATAATAAAGATAATAAAAATACGTTTAATTCGTCTTATGTCTTTATAAATAATTGAAAGAAAAACAAGAAATAAATCATTTCAAAAACAATCTTTACGTTTATGTTATAATATTAGAATTAAGAATTATAAGAAAATAACACATTTTAAACTTAATAATCAAGAAAAATAATTGCTATAATCAATAATTAAGTATACAATTTCGATAGAGAAAGAATATTTTTCTTATCTGTCTTGGAGGAAAATACCTCAAAATCTTTAATTAAATTACATTATAACCAAATGTTCATTCAAATTTAATTTAAATTAAACTGCATATGTTAATTCGGAAGTTTAAAATAATCAAAATTATTCAAAAATGTTACATATGTAATGAAAATTTTGTAAAAGTTGATTGTTTGTTAATACAATTGGACTTATAATTAAGAGCTGCTAATCTACGGATTGAGAAATGAATTCACTATTGACAAATGATTTAAATATATATTGACAGGTAAAATGGACAGTTGGAAGGACAAAGTTAAAACATTAAATCGAATTATTTTAAAATAATTAAATGTCATATATATAAAATTTTATGCTAAATAAAATTAAAATAAATTTACTTTCTACCGTAAAAGTGGAGATTAATTATAATTTACGTCGAAACGTTCTGAATAAACCCAAACCCTTTACATTTTTAGTTACTAAAATGATAAAGCAGATTAATAATATTTGACACATTCCATTCACTACTTTATTAACGTTTAATTGAGTATTAATAATTAGACTTACTTTGTATATTTTGGCTAAATTGAAACAAATTATTCTATTGTTTACTTTATTAATTTTTTAATCTGCTGTTGCTTCTATTTAGTAATGTCTTGAATAGTTTATTCTTTAATTACTTTTTTAAATTAATAGTTTACTTCCAAAACTTTGTAAAAATATAAATAAAAATTAATTAAATTTAATTAAACTTTCTATGAAATATTCTTTCATAATGTCATCATATTTACAAATGATAACTTTTGATAACAGGCATTATTGTCTTGTGTGAAGTTATTATAGATCAATTCTGCTAAAAAAGTAAATAAACTTTCTTATCATATTTTCAATTTCATTAAAAATATATTTACGGCACTTAAATATATTCTAAAAAATTACATATTTGAATGAAGGAAAACATAAAATGATAAATTTGATAGGTTCACCAAATACGCACTTTATACAAAAACTATAAAAATATGTTTTCAATTTACATAACTAAATCCACAAATTAAATATATTCTACTTTTTTACTATTCGCACGGGAAATTATTGAATTAGTTTCCGATTTTTCTTTTGTTTTAAATTTACGTCCAGATAAAAGGGTCCAGAAAGGCCGCTTGAATGTGGTCCCGGTCACACAGGACCCCGAATTTACTTTGTTTTTTTTTTTAGTAGAAAAATATGAGTAATATAAATTAAATTTGCTTTTTTTAAGTAGTAAAAAATCCGTTTTTATTTATTTTATTGATTTTATTTATACATTTTTATGGCTATTGGAGAGATGCAATCCCACATTTCCGAATGACTTGAGATCCAGTCACCTCTCCCAGGTCATGCTTAACTTTTAAATTTATTAAACTGACATATTTTTTTATATCATATCATACAATTTAAAAAACATACCTTAATTATTTATTATTATAATTTTATAGTCTTATAACTTTTATGACGTTCTGTTTTACATATATTTTTTTCGTTGTATGCTTAATCGGAGTTAGTAATAATTTATATTCATTTAATTTGTTTATTCTTGTAAATAATTTAGTAATTTTTTATATAAAAACTTCCCTGTAAAAATTTTTCTATATTTTTCTGCAGAATTCAAATGTTTTGGAATGATGTATAGTTTCATATAGATGTAGTTTTTAGTTATACTTTTATTGATTTATATACAAAAATGGCAGCAAAATTATCATAATATGCAATGAGTGTGTATAATAGCAGTTTATAGTTTAAAATACACGTTTCTTTAAATATCCTCCTATAAAAAATTCCCTTTAAAAAATAATAATTACTTATAATAAAACGATTTTTTTTTATACCATAAAGAAGAATCTCAAGCAATTTGTATGAAACTTTTGTTTTGTTTATTATCTTTATATTATAATTTAAGTAGTTTACTTCTACACTTTGACAAAAATCTGTCCAATTTATGCTATATATCTTATTCCAGTTTTTACAGATCTTGTTTCAAATATCATATATTTTCTAAACAATGACAAACAGCTACATTTAGAGTTATTCAGAAGAAAGACAATAAATATCAGAATAACATACAGTATATGTATAATATGCATAAGGTTTATGAAATGTCTGTTCACATAAATAACGTTTTGAATTAAAGCATACAAATAGCTTAGAAAATATAAATTGTGAAATATCTCAGAACTTGAACAACTATTACTCACATTTTCTAGTTATGGGCTGTAAAAACTGAAAAAATTGAAAATTTTTATTTGAATTTTTGAATTTATATATATTTAAAAATTACTATTATTGTTTTAATTTAAAATTTTATTCAAAAGTTAAAAAATAATGTTAAAAATGTGCAAGAATAAGCTATGTTACAGAACGTTTTAATGTTTATTAATTTTATTACTGTATATCTACAAAAATTGTTATATTTTAATTTATATAAACTTTTAAATATTAACTCTAATTATAATGTAGCCAACTATAAGTAAATTTTATTTCATTGTTTTGAGTATAAGTTGAAAAGCGGATAAAAATAAAATAACGTCACGGTTTTATAATAAAAGCTACCATAACTCTATAGATACATTGACGAATGACTACTCGAACAGTTGAAAAGTATTTTAGCTTTTGGCAAGTCTAAGAAATTCTGTATTTCATTGTAAGAGAAATAAATTAATAAGAATTATTGAAATCTAAATTTCTGCTTTTCTGCATTTTTCAATATTTGAGAAGCAGGAATTATTTCTTCATTTACAGTATTTTGTAAGATGAGATGGCACGCTTTTTCTTTTAAAAGAAATCATAATTGTATTATTGAAATATAATATTCTAGTGGTACTTGATGTAGAATAGATAGAAACATCAAGTAAAAATGCATTGCTAGTTATTACGTGATGAGATAATAAAGCGATAAAACAAAAATATGCAATCAATTCAAAACATCTATTTTTCTGTCTGCATTCATTTCCTTATCTTAATGAAAATTATTGAAATTTTTCTACCTTAAATTGAATTTCCAGGCTTTGAAAACTGATATAGATCTTGATAATATAAAGAAAGTCAAATAGGAAAGTGTTCACGCAGAAAATGTTGGACAAAGCAAGGAAAATGATGACAGATAGTGATACATGGTCAAGAAATGCAATAAATTTTCTGAGTGGTGACAAGAGTACTGTTCTTTCGACAAAATACAAGAACTTATCTAAGAGTCAGTTAGGTGACAATAAGGAAATTTACAAGCCATTTATGAACAGCTATTTAAGTCTGTTTTCTCTTGGATATAGTCATGAAATTTTAAAAAATCTATCAGAATAAACTTTATTAATGGTATCATTCTCTCTTCTACAGTGCATTATTCATTGATCGAATTATTTCTTACTTCTGAGCAACATTATAATTGTTTTTATTCTCATTGCATATAGAATGATTGATAACTTACATACACATAGAGAATAATAATAAAATATATACGTTATATATGCTTATGTGTGCATGCTTAATTTCCTTATATATTTTTAGTTATAGACTTCATTTATTATTGTTATTTTATCTAAAAAATAAAACTTTATAGCTTACTTTTACTTATCGACCACATTCAATATATTTTTAGCAATTAGTAACATAAAATATTGAATGAAAGCGCTACAATTTAGAAAAGTTAACATGTAAAAATCATATATACGGCATTGTTAACAATTATACAGATGAACGAAGAAAAATCGATACGATTAACTTTGTTTATAAACTACATTCAAAATTACAGTAATAATGACAGATTGTTATTAATGACCAAATTATGATTTATGTTTCTTATTACAATGTCATATCATTCATTTTAATTTACAATAAAAACGAAAAATATAGAATCAGCCTCATCCAGAATCGAGATAAAATGAATGTGTTTTTATTGTAAGATTTCTCATTGACGTATGAATTCATCTGCACTATTTTAAATCAAGGAATTTTTTACTGGAATTATTAAATAATTAAGTTACGTGTTAATTAAATTAATATAACTGATAATATACTTAATTTATTTTTAATTTGAAGTAAAATACATATTTCGAATTTATTTAAACCTGAGGTGCAAGGAATCATTTTTGGGGTGAGATATTTCCGAGAGTTACTTTTTCTGGAAGATAAAATGTTTTCTTTGATCGAAACATTAAATCTTTTTCTTGTCTTCTTCTCTTCGTGAAATGAGTATTCTTTAAAATGAATATTTTATTTAAAAAATTCAAATTGAAAATGTATAATTAATTATGTAATATTTCTATTGCAGATCCCTAACCTAGACCTAAATATTATTAGATCTAGCTTAGTTTGTTCTAAATAGATACATATAATATTTCCCTTCCCATCGCTTAAGATGCACTGTACCTTAAGTTAAAATACATGTGAGAAAACGACACCATTCCCTTAAATAAAAACAAATTTTTTATGAGGGTAGGAGAGCTCATTTTAAAAATTCAAAAGGTAAAAGCAGTACAAAAGGTTACGAACACACTACTGATTTGTACACATTCATATAATCTATATAGTATTACATAATGTACAGTACAGTATAATTATGTATTTTCTATATTAAGTTAATACTATTAATGCAAACATACATAATTAAATAAAGCGGCTGTTGCTTAATTTTTTAAATTTAATTTGCTTAAACGCTTAAATTCACTGTATACAGTAAACCCTGTGTATGGCGACCATCCACGATTCCTTCAAAATGTGGTCTTTTAGACAGGTGGTCGTCCAATACAGGTGGCGCTGTAATACCGTATTTCCGTACGTATTTTGCGCACGTTTTAGCTATTTCTACTAAGCAAAACTCGAGGTGAGCAAAAATAAACGAATTTTTTCAACGATAGAGCTATATTGGTATTGGATAACTCGATTTACAGAAGTCGTCGTGATTTTATAAGACAGATTTAATACCAGTATTTTAAAGATTAATGCAATACTTGCATGTTCTCGATTATAATGCACACTTTCTTTTTCCCGATTTAATAAATTCAACTCGGTTCTGTTCGTTAGCTCCTCAGTTACGTGTATTACGTCATTCATATACAAGCGCGTTGTATCTCTCCATCACTTTGGTTGGTTTTCGTTAGTTTAATCTTATTTTAACTTTAAAATTACTGTATTTTTTAATATTTAATATTTTATTAAGCACAACAAGAAAAATTATTAACTAATAATAAAATGATTTTATTATTTTTTCTCATAATACGATTTCATTATATTCCGCGATTGTCTAATGACAATGGCGGAATTAAAAAGAAAAGGTTGCCTGTAAAACTGATTTTCGCATTAATGCATTTATTGTTTTTTTTTTTTTTTGAATATTTTGCGTGCGAAAATTACTTGGATATTATTTTTCAAAAATATCGTGGAAATAAGGTAGTTTGTTGATACAGAAACTATTTATCGCACATGTAATGTATATGAGCGTATAAAAAATTAATAAATAAAATAAATTTTATCAAACGACGAGATCAGCCGATTAATTGTATCGGCAACAATATTTTATACCCCTAAGGAAAATACTGCAGGTCTACAGTAAAATAAATTTCGTTTTCCCACAGTTAAACTTCGCCGCTAATTGCCGTTGTGATAAAACATTTTCACTTTCTCTGATAACTTTAACACTACCTTCTAACGACAGCACTTCGCATTTCTTTTATTTTTCGGACAATTTCGAACAATCTGAAATGAATTTCCTTTGTTGCTAGACTAATTCATTAACACCTGCATCTAATTTCAAGAGTGGGAGAAGATCCCGAAGTGGGTTCGAAGAAGAATTTAGACCAGATATATTTGCGGAAGTGGTCGCTTATTACAGTTGTTGTATGTTGTTTCGGACCAAAAATCGATGCCCGCGGTCGCGTTACACAGGTGGTCGTTTAATACGGGTAACTTATACAAAGACTGTGTATAAAGTATTCCGTGCCAGAAATTTTTGCCCGTTTTGACAGGTGCCCGTCGAATGCAGGTGGTCGCCTAAGCAGTTTTCACTGTATTTGGTATTTTTTAAACGACAAACCATAACTTATTTAAAATGTTGTTTACGTAATCAGGTTTCTTTTAGATGAAATTTAACAAAAATAATTTAAATAATGTTAAAAATGTTATCCTAAACTTTTACAAGATTTCCAAGAAAATAAACATTTTTCGCAACATTCTATTATTGCAAAATGATATTGTCAACTTGTAAAAACAAAAATATATAAATAATTCAACTATATTTTGCTATTAAAAAAATAACTTACAGAATAATTTACACATTTCAGTAAGCGTAACTTTAAATTAATTATTTTAAATATTTTATCTTTAACTTTCTGTTTTGTTATGTTTTACTTGTTATGTCTGCTTCATAATATATTTATAACACGTAAAATTGAAATTGGACAAACTATTCTTATAGAAAGCAGTACAGTATTTTGTTTTAGCATCTAAAATAAATTTTGGCAAGTAAACATTAGAATTTTTCTTTTGCCGACTTTGAAAACGATTTTTCTTTAAACCTCTCAAAGTAATAGAAATATATATAATATATATATATATAATATATATTATGCTAAATCATATTTACAATTAATTTATTAGGCTAAAGGTTAAGTTGCTTTATTAGTTCGAAATGTAATTGCAATCAATTCTCTTATATAATTTTATAAAAACACATTTATTTATATTTAGTATCATAAAATGAAAGCAAATTCATCAATTACTTATCAATGTATCTTATAAAATTTTCAAATTCAATTCTTTCTAATACAATTAAGATCCTCTTGAAACTAATAGGCTGTGTGCTGTTCATATTGAAACATTCTTTTCTTTGTATTTCGGAACTTGGATAGATAAACTAATAAAAATTTGTCCAAGTTTCTTTTTACTTGATCGACAAAGACTCGTAGAAACTTAATTTTTTATTTCGAGTTTTTATAGATATTGTTTATCAGATATTGCTGATCTAAGATCTTCTACTACTCCAATTATAGTAGATATTACGGTACCTGGATATAATATTTTCAGAACTCCAACAAACTTACTTGATGTTTTTGATTTAATTTCAATCGAATTTTAAATAGGCATTTAAAGTGGTTCTAGAAAAGTATCACCGTTATGAAAATTTGCTTCGTTTAATAATATATTATAAAAAACAATTTAAAGTAACTTATTAAAATATTTATTTTAAAACAATTTAATATTAAGTATAAAATTTCATTTATAATAAATAAATTTTAAATTTTAAAATCAAAAAATTAATGTATCGTGTAAATTAAAATAAAATAAATTAAAAAACATTATGTAATAAAATGAAAATACATTATAAAGAAGTATTAATTCCTAAAACCTTACAATATAAGAAATAAATAAATAATATATGTATATACGCCAACAATTGATTTTCTTGATAAGCAGCAATTGATCTTTGTTCAAAAGATCAATACAAATATACATGCCTACACACACGCGTATATATATGTATAGGCATGTTTAACCAGTAAACTTTTGTGTATATAAATAGAAAAAAAAATTATAGAGTTAAATAATATAATGTGTACGTTATTTTATTGAAATATTAGCATATTATAAGAAAACTATAAAATTATATTATAATTTAATAATTTATTAAAATTTGATTAAATGATAATCTAAGCTTACTTAATATTCTATATTTAAACAAAATAAAATAAATGAAATTTTTTGTGTATTTTAGGATAACTTCCAATATATACTGAAACTGAACACAAAAGAAAAACACTTCAAAACGGTAGTAAAAAACATATACAAAAAATTTTATTTTAAATTTTCTAAGGTAAGAATGTGTCCATAATATTAAGCTCTTAGTAACTTTGCAAATTACGGTACATGTATACCCACTTATATATGAAATGAGGCATAAATATAAGTAGTTCTGTTATCCTGAGCAAGAAAGCTATTTAGAAAATCATAAAAAAATATTAGATTTTCTGAAATTTTTATTGTTGACACTATTACCTTAAGATGCATAGAGTAATGAATAGAAATTTTTTAAGCAGAATATAATAATAAAAATTACTCTAAAAAAATAAGAGAAGCGTGAAAATAAGTGAACACTATTTGTCTAGGTTATCTCTGAAACGTTTGTTTTAATGAATCAAGGATTTAAAGATTTGATCAGAGATTTTCATATTCTGGAATTAAGGATACGTTCAGTTTAAATCCGACATGATTTAAACTAAGTTGTACTAAGTTTACTATATAAGTTTTTAATGAACAGCAGATTTTTATGAAAGGTCGGGCTTAAAGTGATTAATGGTTAATAATGAACTTAAGTCCAGCCTTACATATGTTTTTGATTACTACTTTCTAGATAATTGTTTTAGGTAAACTGCTTTTTTTATTATATTAAAAATTAAATCATTTTGAAGCATGTAATAATTTTAATTTTGAAAAAGAGTACATAAGATAGATAAACAACTGAAAATTTTTTATTTCGTAGTTATAAAATTAAGAAAAAAGGTAACGATAACTTTAGTAATTACATTCAAAGTTATATCTTCTTACATATCAATAAAAATTTGTATCGAATTTGTTTAAATATATAAAAAAAAAATTTAGAAACGTTCATAAATTCAAAAATACGCCGTGATATATTTTTGATAAAACATTTATTGAATATTTTAATATTGAATATCTTGACTATGCATTTACTTAACGCAAAGTATATATATATATATATATATATACATATTCAATATTTGAATTTTATCAATATGAAATTTTCTAACAGCTGCCATTCTATTTTATTATATTAAAGTGAAATAAATGATACATGGCATATATCATGCACGCAAACAAGAATAAAATTTTATTTAAATTTTTTAAAATTCAAATAAAATATTTTCCATTTATTTGCATGACACCTCTCCATTAACGTGCAGAAACTTATTGATATTTCACTTCAATCTGTAAAAGAATTTGACCTTGAGTATAAAAACTTAAGGTCAAATTTAATTTTATTTTGCAACTGAGATTATGTTGAAATCCTATAAGGGAACATTATCATACAAAATCGTTATGAATCAATGTTCAAATCGTCTTATTTTAATTATTAATCTTTCAAATTGGCACCAATCAGAAAATTGCAGCATTACTCAAACACTAGCTTTTGAAGATTACTGTTTTAATAATACGCTAATATTAAATCAAGAATAAAAATAATTTTTAAAATAAGATACTGTTTCTAAATAACATTTTACATTATTTACTGGTATGTTCTTAAGAATTCGAACACGCTGTAGAAATTTGAAATTCCCAAACTCGATATTTTGAAAAATGCAATTTATTTTAATAATTGAATTTATAAAAATAAACAATTTATTTCTTTCAAAAAGCCTAAAAATCCATTTTTTCTATGTTTTATAATAATAAAAACAATACTTCTAATAATCAGATTGTATTTATACTTCTAGATTTTATTCGATTGAAATTTATTTATTTTTTTAAATTTACTTTTTTACATTTATGAATTTATTAATAAATAAAATTTATTAATTTTAGTTATTATTTTACGTATAAAAATTCAATTTAATTCAAATGATATCTTCGTTTAATTACTACGAAAACTATTCTTCGTGTTATAATAATTAAATCTTAAACGAAATTAAAAAATTTATAAACTTTTCCACTTGATTAATATATATAATTAAAATTAAGTTATTTTTCTTTCTGCAATTTTATGCTTTTTTGGTCAAATAAATAAATTAAATTTTTTTAATAATATTATTACATTGAAAAATTCCAAAAATCATTACCGCTATTTACTTTCTTTTTTAATATTACGTGTTCTGTTTCGGTATTAATAGCATTTGATATTATTTTGAATTATTCATTATATAATTCAACAAATATTTCTTCTTATAACATTCAGAATATTTTATTTTAACAAATTTCATCTCCAGATGGAAGATAATGTAGTATTTATTTCTGGAAGCCATATTTGTGACATTACCAGTATTGGATTTTACATTAAGCCGAATCGTAACACATTATCCTCTAAAAGTATTTCAACTGATATGTATTTATTTCCATCAATAATGTTATTATTTGCGTTAGATTTTCCTTAAAATCTTTTACTGCATATTAGGTCTATAATGCTTCTTTAATCTTTTACATAAGGGAAGTTTTAGTAAAATAATCAATAATAGTAAAATTCTGTAAGGATAAATATATATAAGAAAGAAATATCCATAAGATAAAATGTAAATAATAGCATAAAAAGCAAAATAAACAACAAAAGATAAAGAAGTATGTAAGCGTATTCAAGGAAGAGCAGAGTTGCTTATATCTCTGCTTAACCTAAAATTAAATATAAAACATAGATAGATAAAACATTATTTTTATCTCAAGAATATATTTTTATTTTGTACATGTGTGTTTACGTCTTTTTAGATTTATCTATCAAACATTAATGCACAAATTTAATCCTAATGTTACCCATTCGATATTATCTCCATAAGATACTAGGAACATGAACATATATAATAATAAATATACAACAACAAAAACGAAAGAAAACGATCAATTATTTATTGTGACATCGTCACAATGCCGGGTTGAAATTTTTAATAATATTTTTTAAATTTATTTCATTTAAGATATATGCTTTCCACCTCAAATTAGTACTGGCTTTTTCCTGTACACCACACTTTTCCTATAACAATACAATCTTTCCAGTTATCTATCTAACACCTTTCAGGAGAAGTTATTTAAATTGAAATGACGTAATTTTCGGTTTGCATTGAAAGTTCATTATAATTAATCGCCCTTAAGGTTTCCATATCTTTTCTCATAGTTCATATATCTATCACCGTTCTTGAGATTAAGGAAAGTCAGACAGACAGACAAACGAAGGAACGACAGTGAAAATTTATAGGTCTACAGTTTATTTTTCAAATTTTAGCGCAGAAATGTTGATTATAGTAAAAGAAAGGAAAATAAAATAGCAATATTAAAGTAAAATAAACATAATATAATAAAATATAAAAGAAACTCAACAAAAAACAAACTACAACTTATAAATAAAAGAAGAAAAAACATTTATGTATGTAGGTATATATATATAAAGAAAAGAATATATGTACAGTACAAAAAAATAAAAATTTCAAGTAATAATTACCAACAGTAAACAAATAAAAATAACATCCATAAATGATATAAAAATTAAACAACCGAAGCTACATAAAACAGAATGTTTATATAAAAATATTTTTATGCAAAAATAAATAAATAAAATTCAACAGTAAAATAGTCAAAATATATAAAAAATAAAATTTTCTATATTAAAAATAGAAAAACTAAAAAAAAATAAACAAACAGCAATAAGAATGTCATACAAACAAAAAATATTATATTATTTTTTTCATATTTCTATCTTTAGTTTTTTATTTAAAAATATATTTAAAAAAATTTTATATAAAGATAAAATTTTAATTTATAATATATTAAAATACTCTTCATACAGTAGAAGTTTAAATACTTCTATAGATTTTTAATTTTTAAAATCTATTTTACAATATATTATAACGTGGAAACTAGTTATCACCATATCGATTATTTTCATTGTAACTTTATCTGTTAGATCGTAACTGAGAAAGAAATTTATACTCTGTCGATAAATAATCCATTAGAGCTCGTCTGGCATTCAATAATCGAACAGCGTGTAATTATCTCTGGCTAGCACGTTCTTTGGAAGAAAATCCCATCTAGCTGTGGCTATCGACACCTCCCAAATCTGTCATCTGACGATAATTCTATATAACTTCTTGGGTGCTTCGCTAGCTTGATCGCTTCACTGCTGTTGAAACATGTTCAACAGATTAAATTCTCTTATCTTAGTAAACATACCTTCCTGTCTAGTTACGGTCTACAGGTTGTAATCGACTAAATTACTCTAGTTACAACTCATTACATTTTCTATGAAATGCTTCGTCACAAATGGTTCTAATTAATTACCTCACCTGCATTGAGCATTCAAGTCAATGATGTTGCTTGCTTGCTAACATTAAGTGAGTTAAGTAAATAAGATTAATTAGTTGTTCAATTTTCGATGTAGGAGTGAGGTAAATTCGGTTGTGGATTATGAGAGATAGCCTACAATAATTATGTAGACCAGCATATGATAATTTTACATAAACATTGTTATTGTTATTATATCGGATTTAGACATTTACAACGGCTTAGAGTAACGGTAATCTAACTTTTCCTAACTCATTCACGTTTAAAAATAATTTATTTTAAGATATTTTGTTAAAAATGTATATATTTTTTTCCTTTGTATATACCGTATATATCTGTGTTATTCTTAACTTTGTAACTGCAACACGTAGAAGCTGCTATATTGATTTAAGACTTTTCCATGTGTTTATTGTTAGTGATGGTGACACTTTGATTTGTTTGTCAGTATCAAAACAATTGTAAAAAGACTATTTTATTTATTGAACTCGTGTCGCTTCTCTTTCTGTCGGAAAACAAATAATTAACCCTGCAATAGAATATTTAATGAGAAATTATCATTAAAACTCTATAACATATGAGCTGTGCTTTTTTATCATTTTGATGACATTTTATATAGAAGAAATTTAGTTAAATAATTTTAAAAAATTACGGAAACCGGATATTTTCCCAACTCATTTTAATTTGAAGAAAATTTCAATTTCAAATGAAATCTAATTGACTTTATGCTTGGCTACACATGTTTTAATTAAAGTTATGTAGAACAGTTTTGCAAACAGGTTCATAGAAATAAACATTATTCAAAACCGATATTTTCTGCATAATATAACCTATTCGAAAAGTTTTTTATGTTTAGATAAAAATGTTACCTTAAGCAAATATTTACATATGAAATACTTTTAAAAATAATTTTAGCCATTTTTATTTTTATATCTTGCCTTAATATGAAAATATTTTGTTTTTATTTTCTTTCCGATATTAAACGAATCGTGTAATTCCTGAAAATTCCTGTCTTTTTTATTAATATAGATAAATGATGTTTACACATAGCTTATAAATATATACATGGTAGAAATTAATACCAAGATGTATTTATAACTTGGTAACTATTAAAATTATGTTCTAAACTAACATAAGAGAAGATGTAAATTATGTTTCTCGATGTTAAATCCATATCGTTATGATGTGTAACGTAACATTCCTTGAAATATTTCAAAGTTATAAAATAAGATATTAAAGAACTCATTCAAAGTTTTAATTTTTTATTTTAGAAAAACTTTTTTTTATGTTTTATTCTAATAAAACACATACTTATAAAAAGGGGATAATAATTTATAACTTTGTTTTAGTATATATATTTTGTAAAATACATTAAATTTAATCAGATTAAATCATTATTAACATTATTTAATGTGTGTCTCCTAGTTATCACTATGATTAATCCAGGCAAAGATTATAAAATTAAAGCAAGTATTAGAATTAATAATCTGCAAGTAGAATTCGAATTTTCTGCTCATAATTCATTTTCAAACATAATCGTTTCCATTCTTCATTTAATCTTTTGAAACTATCAGCTTGTTATGTTAATACAACGCGTGAATCTTCCTCATTTAATGTTAGAAGTTTCTCACGAAGAGAATTTAATAGGCACAGACTAATCATACTTAGCGTGATTTAAATACAGTATTAATGCTTATCATATCATAAGTTAGAAGACATTACAACCCTTCTGCCAATTCAATTGTCGATAAGTATACTACTCATAATAAATTGATTCTACAGACTTTCTAGATAAGCTTTAATTCATTTTCTTATTTTTTATCACAATTATTCTTACAGAACAGCTAATACCATAATCTAGATTTATAATTGCAAAAATAATTTTTTAATTAATTTATTATTTTAATTTCTTAAGGTATTTTCGGAACTTTATTTTGATCTTTCAGATACTTTTAGATAGTTTGTATCTGATTAACAGTAAAGGAATGGAGACTTCATTAACATTTATTACTGATGTAAATTTGTTGTAGCAGTTACATAAATGAATAACCAATTGAATGTTGGAGCTTTTCAACAGCCAATCAATTGGACAATGAACTTGAATAGCAGACGAGTCATGATTAAATGAGGGAGACAAGTTTATCGCTAAATGTCTTCATTAATTTTCTCTTAATGTTGTAAACTATACTCTAGCGGGACGTAACTCAATTCTAATACTGTATCAGGATCTATTTTCATTGTTAGAAGAATGAGGCAAAAGAAAATTGTATAGAGATTCTTCATAAATTAAATTTATCCTGTTGTTATTTTTCATCAATATCCAGTTCAATAAGTACTTTTACAAATTTTATTTTTACTGGCTTTTTTAATTAAATAAATTCGCTTTTTTAAATGATTAGCTATATTATAATTTTTTTTAAAAAAACGGAAGAAATTGTAGATTTTAATAAATAAATTTTATTGTTAAATTAAAACGATTGTATCTTCTGGTTGATGGCAATGTCATATCGTCTGAAGAATCTAATTATTAAATTGAATATTACTCCTCTCTCTTTCTCCTAAGTAACAAATATTCATTTATTTAAATGAAACAATATTCATTAATGAATTAATTAACCATTACACTTACAAAATTTCAATTTTTGATTAATAAAAGAAGAAAGTAATATATTATAAATATTCACTACATAATAATATATCTAAATATATAACTAGTCAGGTTATAGTACGATGAATTAGAAAGTTCAATTTCGTTTTCGAATAAGAAATTAAATGTTTACTTTTTTATAAAAAATAATAAACAATAAGTACATTTGCTTTAAAAATTGTATTATTTTGTTTTAATGTTATCATTTTATTTTATTTTATGAAGTGTCATAAGCTCAAGGTTTATATGTTAAAAAATATATAAAATAAATTTATACACTAAACTAGGTCCTAACCTTACTCTTAAAATTTATATTTTAAAAGAAACGTGCTTTTTTATATTATATATTTTAGATTAAATGTAAACACGAACTGTAGGATAAAGAAAAACTAAACTAACTTTAATTATAAAAGTAAAATAATAATTCTTTAATAATTGAAATAATTTTAAAAACCGCATAATTCTCTATTAGATTATTAATTAATCTATTTTATATAAAAATTAAATTTGAGGTTATTAATTTATTACATCCTCTGTTCTAAAATATTGAATTTATTAATGATATATTTTTAAAAATATTAAAAAAAAACAAAGTTTAATTTATTACTGCTATGTATTTTTTTATAAATAATTATTATTTCTTATTCATTTTATTTAAATTTCAATCTTTTATAATAAAATATACTTTAATTTGTTTAAGTAACAAATTCTGATCGCATAGAAACGATGATTGATGCTATATTTATCATTAGAAGATAACTTAATTAAACTATTTTTTATAAAGAAGTAATAACTATATAATTGCATATTTTTATTATTTTCGTTATAGTCTAGATGTTTTGAGCAATCGAATGTTTAATGACTTGTCAAGAAGGCTGAATATTTTTGTATGAAGAAGAAAAAAGTGAGGATGGAAACTTGACCTGAATCAGCAAGAAGGAAAACTTATATCATCATAGTTTATTAATAAATTATGATTATAATCAATAAATAAATACTTATCATCAATAATAAATTATTTCTCATTACTTGTATTGTACTGTACTTAAATAAACTTAATAATTTAAAAAAGTCAATTTATTCAATGCAATTTTTAGGTATTTGAGGGAAAATGTTCATTTATTATTATTATTTTACTGATTTTTAAAATGTTACGCTTATTAAAGTAAGAAAATATAAATAATTTCTTCATATAAATAGCTATTTAATGTAACATTGTTATTATTTTTTTCTAAATATTAAAAGAGAAATATTGCCTTCTTTACTCTCCTAAATATTACAATTATAAGAGAATAGGTGTAATGAAAGAAAGGAAACTATAGGGTCATTACGCATCATCATCTTTATATCATTACATGTATCGTTTCCGACCGAAATAAACTCCATTTAGTCCTATCTGGCAAACTGAATTCCACTTTCATTACGTGAATCCGTCCTCTCTTCCAATTGCCTAGAGTTGCATTCCAATAATGCATTTTTCAACATCTGCTATCTCGAGTGTCTCTGGGATTGCAGACTACTTAATTTTTCAGTTGAGCCAGATTAATTCTATCGAATTTAATTCGCAACTCTAGCAAAGAAAATGAACAACTATTCACTCAACCGTTTTTTGTATACGCGTGTTAACTTTTCACTAAAATGTTATTTATTCCAGATAAAATTATATTAAACAGCTTTTATCCATTCTTTAAAAAAACTCTTTGTTCAATTACTGGATACTTTTTTAATAACTAGAAAGTTCAAATGAATTATAATAGAAGAAAAGAATTCTAGTAGAAAATTTCTATTATATATATAATTTATTTTTATTTTTTAATACTCTATCAGAAAGATTTATCTCTTAAATAATTTTTTTAACAAAATAAATTAGTATGTTTTTTAATAAATTTTCTCAACGGCTGGTTAATGTTTCATATATGAAAAAATATATAAGTTAAAATTAAATTATAAATACTTACTTTAATTAAAATTACAGTAAACGAATTATTTTCATATTTGAAAATCGTATGATAAGGTAGTAAATTTAGAATTTTTTATATTATTTAAACAAGTTTTTCTAAATATTTTTCTTCTCACATTTCTGCTTTCTGCATACAAGTAAATGGAAAGATGAAAAAATTTGAAGGAAATATTCAGTAGTAAATACAATTTCAGAGAGGATCTTGTTCGACTAATGAAGCAAAGTGATCATTAATGTAGCTTATAACCTTACAGCCTATTAAGCTATACAATTTAATTACAAACTGAAAGAAAAGAAAGTAAAATAGTCTTTTACTCTGCATAACGAAGTCTTGGTTTCGTTAGATACAACGAACTAAGGACAGTAATTTAATTCCAACTTTGAATCTCTTTTCTATTCTCCGAGTTTCATTCATTCTATTATCGCACACTAGGATCAATGAAGCAAGAATTCGAAAAAGGAGATCTAAAAAAAAGAAGATTTTTTCAAGTTGTAAAGTTATTTTGCATAGGGAATTTCAACCCCTATAATCTAAGAGATGGAAAAAAGAACAAATTCAATTTTCTTAAATATTTCTCGTCGGTTCAACATTGTCATTTAGAATAGCAATTTCCAGTACTGCATATAATGGAAGCTCTTGTCAGAGACTACGTAATGGTAACTTCAATGGTCTCTGCAAAAGACTGATACTTTTAATGGTCACAGTAATCAATTTAAGAAATAAAATCACTAGCTCTCTTTCTCTATGCATTGATTCAGTTTAAAATTATTCTGAAAGTGCTACGATACCGTTATTTTATCTATTTTGCTAAATCGAATTTTGCTCAATTTGTTATATTTGAATAATATCAAATCGCTTCTATTTTATTTTATAAAGTTAAAGAAAGAAAATATACTAATTTACTTCAATAAATGTAAACATTTATTAAATAAATTATAGGTTATTTATATAAATATGTATAGAATTAAATTATATAAATTGTTTTATTTATATTAAAAAAATAATAATATAAATACTAAAGTAGATTTTATTAATAACGAAATTGAAAAAAAATTTCAGTAATTTATTTTATTTCATTTTCAAAATCTTTAGACTGACGAAAACAATTTAGACAGAATTTTATAATGCTGAACTTGTTTTGTAAAATGAGACTATTGAGTTATAGTACCAGATGCTTTGGCAGACCGAGAAAAATCGAGACATTGATCTAAGCCTGTGTTCTTGTAATAAGTTTAGTTGTAGACAAGCTTTCATTTTTTAGTTCCGAATTCCACTCAACTCGCATGAGTTCACTTCAACATTCAATTCAATTATTTTAAATAACTTATAATAGTAACCTAATCACATCCTATTCCTATTTTGGTCTCACATCCTATTCCTATTTCAGGATCCTTTACTCGAACAGCCTTTCCACGATGACCCTACCTTTACGAATATAACTTGTTCTTCGGTTGTTTAATGATGTAAATAGAATAAATTATTTATAAATGCATAAATTCTTCAGTTAAAACTGATAATAAATGTTATTTAATAATAAAATTTAATTCCTTATATCGGCTATATATTACAAAAAATATTTGATTATGTTTTCCTTTATGAACTTTTAACACAGGACATACAGTAATTTTATACAATGAATATCGGCATAAAGATTGAGATATAAATTGCACTTTTTATAATATTAGAACGATAAAGTTTATAAAATGACTTGAACTAAAATATTATATTAAAAAAATTTCTTAACTTTATATAAATCGAAAATTGGCACAATGTTTGTCACTCGAACTTCGGAAAACAAGAATAATTTTACACATAGAAACGGCTCTATGAAGATTCCAAACTTAAATTAATTAATATTTTCACAGAAATATGATAGAGACCTAAAGAAGTTTTTGACTCCAGCTGCAATAAAGTAGGACAAAACTTTATTAATTTACTAAAGAAAAATGCATTCGCTCATCAGTTTCAAAGAAATAAACAGTACTTTAAATAGTATGCAATCAATACTATTTTGGCTTGAACAAAATTCTTAATTTGTATTGATATTATTTTTTATTATTATTTTAAAATTATTCAGATAATATCATAATTTGTTCTTATTTTGTATTTCTTTTAAATGCATTACAACGGTTGGATGAATGCGATTGTTATTTTTATCATCGAAAGGAAAAGTAAAATAATTGCATTTTGCTAAACGGATTTCACTGCCACTTCATCAATATTTTCTTAATCTAACTAATTGGAAAAAAGTTTCGAGCATTAATATTTAAATTAACTGAATTGGCCAGAAGACATACAATTATACAACTGATTAAAAGAATAATCTGAAATAATTTAAATACTGAAATAAAGTTTTATTTACACAGAAGATAAGAAGATTTTATAAAGTATTTTGTATTCGTAATTACTTTTGTTTTAATTCTTTTTGTCTCAGAATAAAATATATTTTATAATACAATTTTTCTTTAAATTGATTAATAATATTATTATTGTTGTTGTTTCAATGGATAACAATTCATACTTATTGTAGGGTTTGGAACCGCTAGGCGAGCGATTTCCGCCCTGTTTTATTATAACGAACTTTCATAACGGAAAGCCGTTGGGATCGGCCGTTAGAAACGACCGTGGGAAGAACCGTTGAGTGTCAAGTCGACGACAGACGGACGACTGGCCGGCGGGAAATGACCGTTGGCGGCCGTTGTGGCAGAATTCAAATTTGATTGGCGGACGATTTGAACGTTGGGACTATTTAAGCCGTAGTTTCGGCGGGAACGGAGCTCGTATCGTAAGTTCGTATCGGGATCGGCTGAGTTCGGATCGGGAAGATCGGATCGGATTAGGAGATCGTCGTTATCGAAGTGCTAACTAACTCTCTCGTCGGACGTTACGGAAATCTAGATAAAGTAACTCCAGTGTTTTAGTACGAACTTGTTCCTGACTCGGAGGTGTTATTAATTACAAGTCTGTTTGATCGTAAGGAGTTCTTTCGACGAATTTGTACGGGAATAGTCGGTTGTCGTTAGATTAGTGTTTGTGCATATTTGATTGTGACTTTGATTTGTATTATTTTGTACATTTTACTGTAAATATAAACTTTGTGTTTCGTTAAACCGACTGAGTGGGTAATTTTGAACATTACTCTTATTCTATACAATGCATATATATTTTACATTATGTAAGAAAAATATTTTGGAGAATACTTTATTTCCTTTTATTTGAATGATTTATTCAAAACTTAATACAATTTACAAACTTTATAAAAGCATCAGGAGGTTTATAAATATTGATGTAATGTGTTTGATATAGAATAATATTAATATCAAGATGAAAATTTTATATAATAGAACAAATATTTATTTTTTAAAAAGAAAAAAATATATAATTACTTTATCTTTACTTTAAAAAATATAATTTATATAAATATAAATTATAATTCCCAAATGAATAAGTGTATGCATATATTATACACATTTATTTATAAGCAAATGCGTAAATACATATACATATAAACAACTTATACAAAACAATTATAAAATACAATTTATAATAAAATATTATTAATAATTTTCATAAACATTTAACCGTAAAAAATTAATTTAAAGTTTACTAAATATGAGACTAAACTTACAATGCATTTTTATAAACTTATTTAAGTAATCTTCACGTAGATAAGTGTATCGATTTTTTAATATTAAGTTTTAATATTTAATTATAAATTAATATTTTTGAAATAAATAATTTATACAATAGATTTTAATATATTCTTCAACATTCTTAGAACTTTGATAAGGAACATAAGACAGTAGCAAATTAGCTATATTAAACAGTTATTTAATTATAATTAAGTAGAATTTTAATCAGTTATAAATCTATAAAACTTTACGTTAATTATTATTTAATTAAATTATAAAAATATCGATTAGATATTTTGTAATAAATAAGATATTTATTACAAAATAAAAATATACATTATTATTTAATTAAGTTATATATGCATTCCGTCAAAAAATTTATAAAAACACGAACTTTTTAATTAAAATAAATTACGATATTCTATTTTACATTAATGATTTTCTATTTTTTTTCCATAAATTTAGAAAAATCTCCTTAATATTGAAATATAAGTTGAGAAAATACCCCAAAATCGATACAACGCAAATAAAATTTCTGAATTAATTTTAAATCGCACCTATTAACGGATTGAAGTAGAAGAAAAAGCCTTTCATATCTTTAAAATTCCATTAAGAGAAAAAAAAGTAAATTCTTTAATACTGAATATTTCGATTTAAAATTATGTGCAACTGGACGGAATTTATTTTAAATTATTTTGGATTTAAAGAGACTAAGTTTTAATCAAATTTTGCTAGACTGTCATTCTTAAGCCATTTGAAGTCAATGTTGACTGCTTTTTTTTTCTATAAGCTCTTTAACTTAAAGGAAAATCTTAATGAATTACTCTGCATCTTCATTCTCACCAATTCACTTAGTTTCAGAGAAGCGAGTGATAATTTTTTCGTCTTTTTTTTTTCTTTCTTTTTTCTGAAATCAACCGAGTTATACAACGCAATTACCTTTGAATATTGTTAAAGGTATTTTATTTTTTAAAAATCATAACAAATTATCTTAATCCTTATCTAAATATTTAGACCTAAATTAATATAAATATTGGAGTAAATTTTGTGTACATAACTTTACAATTTTATATTTATCGAATAAATTCAGGCAGGAAATAGTATAGAAAATTTAAAGAAGCGATGTTTAATTTACAATTTTTTAAATTTATTTTTCATTTATTATCATTATAATTAACTAGGATATTTTTAAAAGTTGAAATTAATTTTAATACGGTAGAATATTTTGAAAGCGAAAGTATATTAAAAGTTTAACAACTTTAAAGAAAAAAAAAAGTTCAGTAAATAAGTTAAGAGAGTCGACAATGATAAAAAAAAATAAATATACAAAATTTAATTAATTTCGAAAATTAAAATATATATAATAAAATATTTATAAAACTAATGTGATAAAATTTATTTGCATTAAATAAGATTGTTTACTTTGTTTAATGTTTCGTGAGTTAAGCCGACTAATTAAATTTTTTTTATCATTTGTTATATTAATTAATATATTTAGATATTTGAAGAAATTATATATATATATATATATGTAAAAAATAAATTAAATAAAAATAAAGTAATAGGATAGCTGAATAAAACGAAGGAAAATCTTTATCTAAACCAACCTGATGGCAAATGCAGTTACAATGACTGCATTTCATTCGATGTCGGTAGTTCTGTACAAGTTAGAGTTATTGCATGAATTCATTCATATTGATGTACGCTGCATAGATCCGTGCATCACTGCTTCCATTGAATCTCTTTACATTTCCTGTCCTTTGTTGAAGAAAGTTGCGAAGTTTCTTAGTTCCTTTGTCAATATAGTTACACTGAATTCGATGAGTACTAATATTGGAACAAATATTATAATTTATGAAATGAATACTTCTACAGAAATATTATATAACAACAATACTAATATAAATGTATACCTATATTATAATTATTATTACTTTCTAAAACCGATTGTAAAATTCAAATCAATAAAAAACACCAATTTGTATAACTGCAGTTCTTTAAATTTACTACTATTATTTTTTTTTAACAATTTTTATAAGGTAACAATCTAGTGTAAAATTTCGTATTTAGGAGATAGAAAGAAATCTATCTTCCGGAGCATTCGGTAAATCGGTTTTAAAAGCGATGTTGAAATCATTCATGTGTCTAAGCTTCGTAGTTAATGACATCAATCTAACGCCGTCTCCGGGGAAGTATATTGAAATGGCTTTCACTTTTCTTGTTCTTATACCTTAACTGCCTTAAACCACGAAACTCGTCATTCTTTCGCCACTTTAGAAAGGTTATAGATATGCGATAGCCTGAAAGAAGTAGCTAATTCCATCGGGAAGCCATCAATTTTCGTTTCAGTCTTTCCACTATACAAAATGCCACTTTTACCGCTTTCAAACTATGTATTTACCATCCGGATCTTATAAATCCTTGCAACTCGTTCTACTGTTCCTTATTCCCTTGGGTGTCATTAACTTGAAAACTTGTTAATTCTCGAAACTCTTCTATGTCTTATATGTAAAGTAGATTGCCGGAAAATGTTTTCTTCAATATATTTCAGCTTTCTAAGTTGAAACTTGATGCTCTCGTACGAAAATTTCCATTCTTATTAAACTAAACTTTATTTTTTTTATATATAGAAAAAAATAATTATTTGATAACCATTAATTGAAAGTAAAAAATAGCGGTTTTTTATAATTTCACTCATTAATTTCAACATTTTTATGATAAAAATTATAAAGTTTTGACGTGTTTTTATCACGAAAATTTACATATTCTACACAACTAATTAAAAATACTTCGAAAAGATTATGTTGATTGACACTGGACCCATCATATTTTTAATATATTCATTAGTTCAGGGTAGAGCAATATCGCTTGAAGAGGTTTTTAAATCATCCTTCATTACAAGCTACCTAAACTTTAAATGTGAGTTAAAAGAAAAAAATAAAAAAGGATAGATTTTTCCATATTCAATAAGCTGAAACATTAAACGGTTCTCAGTGTACAATCCTTTGACAATAAAGTAGATTGAGTGAGAATGCAAACTTTGCTTGATTTGTAATCTTATAAATATTTATCAGTAATTTGATTGTTACCCTTACAAAAAATTTTCTTATAAATAAAAAAGGCAATAAAAGCTCTTCTTACTTTTATACAGGTTGTAAATCTGAATATTTATGAATATTATATTAAGAGAAAAAGTAAAATAAAATTTATAATGTGAGATATATCATATATTTTAAAATATTATGTCATAAGATTATTGATAAATAATGAAATATTGTATCGTAAATAAAATTTTAGTAAGTTTTATAATATAATAACTTAGAAAATATATATAAAATAATATTAGTTAAATATTCTTTTAATTTTATTGCTTATTTTATTTTAAAATTTATTTATTATTTAATGCTATTGTCATAACGTATTTACTACAATAATTAATTTACTGTAAAATAAGTAATACAATTAGTATCTCAGTAATTGTTATTTAATTACTTTAAATATTCTTCATAAACGTTAAATTATTCTGAAAATTTAACGTTCTTTAGCAGCAATTGAAATACTCAACAATAAAATATTCTTTAACAGTATTAAACGACGTTAAACTTCAGTGCGCATTCTTTCAGCTGTATTTTCAACCGCATTAAATGTTCTCTAACTACATTAAATATTACTCAACTGCATTATGTTCTCTAATGCTCTTCAATAGAATTAAATGTCTTTTAATTCAATAAAATATTCTTAAACTTCATTAGATCTTTCTAATGTCATTATATGAATGACAGTTAAGTATTTTAGTAGCTTTAGTATTTTTTCTTATACAATCTCATAAGTATAGACTTGTATCATTTTTATAATTAGCATAAATACGTCGATATATTGTTACTGTTTTATCATATTTATAACGTAAGATCATTTTTCTTAGTTTTAAAAATTCTAATACAAGCTAAAGAACCCACAATTTAAAAAGTCTAACGTATTATCGAAAATGATTTATAGTGTAGATATAACAGCGTTATATGCATTTATTGACGTTAGATGAATGATTACTAGTTTTAATTTATTAAAAAAAAAGGTTGTTGTAAGGATCAATTCTTACTGTAAGAGAATAAAATGTGAACATTAAAAAATGTAATCAGTTAAATGAATATTGTTACTAGTATAGAGGAGATTTTTTGTGTATGTGTATTGAAAGACAAAATTAATCTACAGCATAAAAGCACCAACACATTCGTGATGTCTTTCGATTGAAAGTCATCTTATCTATATTCAGAAGCTACATTGTATAACCACATCAAACTTGGAAGTCTTTGTCCTCAAGCTGTCAATGCCTTGATCCTTAATATGATTGATGCATTGGACGATCTTTAAATCCTTAGGGGATACACTATCACTTTACACTCGTACGTGAAATAGTTTCTAGATTATTTAGAAAGTGTTTCTTTGCATTCTTTGGCATATTTAAACTAAAGAATGCTTCCAAAAGCCACCTAGAGACAATACGATAATATTGTTCATTGGTTCATAACTAATCAGGCTATGTGCTAGTGTGAAAAGAGAAGCTATTAGCTAGACTATAGAAAAGATAATGAGCAACAGCTGTGAACTAGAGGTCATTTATCATTGTCAAATTCAGGCTTATTTGAAACTAAAATCAGTGCCTTAAAGTCGAACGAACAAGTACTGTTCTCTCCGACTGATATGGCAGTAAAGGAGATATCAACAATGATGTATGGTTGTGAAGCAATGTCGTTCAATTCCACACAGTTATCCAGAATGAAGAATGAGTTGAGGATCGAGTTTCTCCGTATTACACACTTCTATTGGCATGGAAAAGTGAGATAGAGATACTAAATACTATTATTTTCTGTAAAAGACGCGACATCGTTGACCTGATACCATCTGTGGGTAAATAGTGTGCACTTTTGAGAAATAAATTTTGGCGAAAAATCTTGAGAATTTCTTATGATTGATGCTTTTGTTATACGTGTATTTTAGATTTAATCTAAATAAACGGAAATTATTACAAAAAGTGGAAATTTGATCCTTTTTTCCCCATTTAAAAAACTCCATGTTTGCAAACTTGGCTTCATTTCGAAACTTTCAAGTTGCAAAGTAAAAAGAACAGAATATAATATAACAGGATTGTTCCTTTTTCTACTATAGTTTGAGATTGATTGAATATAACATAGGAGTCAGAAATATATTTGTAAATAGAATATCTACTGTATCTAGCAGAAATATAGGCACTAAATAAAATGAAAATCACTTTGTTTATCTGTAAAGAACATAATTTTTTCAATTTTCCTTTTCTTAATATACAGAATAATTATGATATCATTGAAAATTAGTAATATAAAGTATCATAACTCTGGAACTGATTTAAAAACAAGTTTTGGACATAAACTCTCAATATAAAAATCTCTAACTAAACTTCGACCACCCTTCTTTTCCTTGCATATATTTCCTGAACAATTAGGATAATAATGTGTTTGCCAGTAAAAGTTCAACTCCTTTGAAAATATTGAATATTAAAATTCTATAAAAATGCATATAATTATTATTAAATTTACTTTAATAATAAACGAGAAACACTTTTTACGTTTATTATTAAAGTAAATATTTTAAATATATTTTGTTTTGTATTGATTGAAATATCGTTTAGCATTCAATATTTTCAGGTCAAATCTATATGTATATAATTTATTAAAATATTAATTTCTTATCGCTACTCACATCAAAGCTCAATTTTTATGTGCTATTTTTCGTGATAGCATTAAAATTATGCAGATATTTTTGAATATTTTAAAACATTTTATGAGAATAAGATAAAATTTTTAATTGTTAGACCATTTATTACTTTCTAATATAGCAATTATTTATAAATTAGAGGAGAAATGATATTCAAACTATCTTGCAGATTGATCATTACTGATTGCATTCCAAATAATTTATTTTGTTTCACAATGCGTATAATTATGTCAGATAACTTAATAAAAATAAATTAATTATAGATAATACAGTAAATGACGATGATAATTTAGCAATTTTCCACATGATTTAATCTGATTTGTTGTAATTCAATCAGCATTTCTATATTAAATAATTCATATTAATAATTTAGTAACGGCTATTCAAAATCTCTTTTATGAAAAAATGACTTTAAATAAATACTTTAAAATACTTAATAGCAAAAATCACAGTTATATTTTTATTTACAACTCATTTATTATACAAAGTTTAACTTCGATTAATTAAAAATGATTCTCCAAAGTTAAGTAACTTAATGATGATCGACAAGGAAAATTATACTGTGTTAACTCCTACGAAGTATTTTGGACATAAAACCTCTCAAAAGCTTTGAATAAAATATAAATTATTTATTTATATGCTTGTTCTAAGCATTATTTCGAGCACAAGCACATTCAGAGGAGGACAGAGGAAGGCACTCGCACTTATTAACCAAAAATTCAAAATAAGTAAATAAATAAGCATAGCAGAAACAAAATTATTCTTATGAAATATATTTTTATGTGTATAGATGTCTGCCGTTTTAGATTTACTTAGAAAAATTTTTATAAACTATGTACAAACCTTTTCTGGTGTCTTCTTTACAGCGATATCTGGTAAGCAATTGATTTTGAGCTTGGTTCAAGAGAACTTCTTCGCATCCT
Source organism: Centruroides vittatus (assembly GCF_030686945.1). Classification (NCBI taxonomy): domain Eukaryota; kingdom Metazoa; phylum Arthropoda; class Arachnida; order Scorpiones; family Buthidae; genus Centruroides; species Centruroides vittatus. Next base: position 2,741,598 of record NW_027122643.1, read on the forward strand.
GTAGACATTAAAAAATAATATTTTCATTAAAATTAGAGTTTAAATAATAAATTTTATTAATATTATCATCACATGTTTATTTAAATATATATTCAATTGTGTTGATAGTTAATTAAAATCTGAGAGGGGATTTCGTTGATGTCATAACAAATTTATAACATAAATCGTAAAAATATTAATTTTTAAGATTATAATATTTTTAAAATTAATTTATTTATTTATTTTTAAGATTAAATTAATTGAAATTACTATTTATTCAATTAAAGTTTCAGCTTAATTGAATTTATTTATTAATATTTAATAATTAATTAGTTTAATTTTAAATAAAATACCACACATATATTTAAATATTATTGTATTCAATATATTGTAAGGAAATGATAAAACACGACAGATGTGTTATAGATAAAGAGTAAGGATACTAATTTATTTCCACATTAATCCAATTACAATCATAATTAATGATCCTGCTCGGTCAAGGAAACAAACTGCATCTTCTGGATGTCATGATAAGGATTCTGGATTTAATCTTTCTAGTTTGAGAGCAGCAGAAACATCCTTCTTCTAATACAATTATCAATAAAGATCTTATAACCGAATGAACGAAAAAAATAATGCAAAAAATTAAATTTAAAAAATAAAATGAACGTCTTTATCAAAAAACTTTGTTTTTTTTCGGAAGTAAATTTAGTGATGCCAAGATAAAAAATATCACCTATTTCCTCACTACTAATCCACCTCACGAACTTTTAGTAACAGTGACACATGTTGATTGGCATTGACCAATGACCACAAAAGTTTCTTAATCTCTAAACTTTGTCTTATATTCTAAAACATGATAATTACAAGACACGTTTTTATTGTGGATTAAATTTATAAACAGAAAAAAATTAACATAAAAAATTGATTTAACTAAAAAATAAAATTTAAATGTTAAAAAATAATAATCTTTTTCAACTCAAGTTATTACTTTATAAAGAAAGAGATATTTCTTTTCAAATATTTTCAAATCTTTCAATAAAGAAGAACGTGTGCGCTCTACTTTGCTGATAACACTAACAAGAAAATCAATGAAATGACAGAGTAAAGTTGGTGACAAGAGAAAAGGGAAATCAATATATGATAATGAAATAGGAATTTGACACATAGAAATTACACAGAAGGGTTTCTCATGGGTGGCTGATGATCTATCATTTCTTTCTTTTCGTCATTACCATACTGATATATTTTACTGTGGTAAATGCATTAATTCTGTCATCTTAATCTATATCCCTTTCAAGAAGATCCAATTCAATAGATCATAATCAATAATAATTTTCTCGCAATTGATATACGTCTTTCTAAAAACGATCTATTCCTTATGAAACACATCAATAATTCCTGCCTTATAAATTTCTGAAGAATTTTTAATATTTCTACTGACAAGTTAATAAAGTTGCAACACCTTATTTATAACAAGAATGGTTTAATATATAACATTCAGTAGATATAATACCTATGTGAGTTATTTGCATTTATGTTATTGTCCATTCGTACGTTTTCACGCGTGACTTCGTGCATTAAGTAAATTTAAATTTTAATCTGTATAATTTTAATGAACTAATTATTAAATTAATTAAATCTACTCAACGTTTATAAGATAAAATTTCCAATATATGGCGTATGCAATTGCACAGAAATTAATTTTACTAATGAATTCCCCTGGTAAAATTATTCAATTGGGAAATAGTTATATAACTATGTCAGAAACTTTTAACTATCTTGTCAAACTTGAAAGAGTTTAAATTTGGAAAAATTCATTCGCTTCCTGTTAAAATCTTAATCAACTTCGAGTTAAACCAATTTAAGTTTAACTCGTCGATAGTTTATTGATTTCTTGTAACATTATCACTGTTTATGTACTACTTATATGTAAATTCGATACATTATTCAACCGATATAACTTTAAAGAAAAAAAATGATTATATTAAAAATAGAAAATTATTCAATAAAGTTAAAATTTTAATAACACCAAATGAATTTCTCGTTACTAAATATCTAATTAAATTTTAATACGATTAAAAAAACAATTTTAATACTAATTTACCACATAAAATAACATTATTAAGTAATGTATATTAGAATATAATAAGTTGTATAAGCTGTGTACTCATTTAAGCTTTAAGTATCGTCATAATCTGGAATTTGCCATCTGTTCTCATTTAGTACTATAGTATATTCGGCGCAGTAAACAGATGGTACAAGTTTTCAAAGTTTTCACTTACTGTTTAAGTATATAAAATTAAACTAACTACAAATTAGAATTATTGTATTATAGAAAATTACGCGTATTAAAACGTAAACTTTTTTAAATTTTATTTTTCTTCATACAAATAGTTTAAAAGTATCTTTTCTAATTTATTCATTAAGCAGTTTTCGTGACTGTTCATCCAATTTTCAGATCGGATAGTAACAAGAAAAATATTATCTTATATATTTGGAATTCTAACTTTTATTTGAGCAAATAGAAATTTAATAAGATTTAGATTTTTATCTGATTAAATTTATTTATTTTTTAAAGTAAGTTATTGATTTAACAAATATCTTCAGGTATAAAATTGGCAAGAAAGAATTAAATATGTATTTGTTTAATTTTAAATCATTTATAAACTTTAACTTTACAAAGTTATTGAGTGTAATTTATTTTCTATAGTGTAATATAAAATTTTAGGATGAACAATAATTCAATATTAATGAAGAGAGGGTTAGACTGCTTTACATTATCTGTAGTATGTAATAACTCTACTGAAGAATATTTTTATACGCAACAAAATATTATAAATCATGGAAAATATTATAAAATAAACTTTTATAAGCTTATTTTTTAAAATGAATCTCACAATGTTAAAAAATCGTTATATAAAGCTTAAAATCTCCATGAAATTGCGCCTACCAGTAGCTGAGTGGCTAAAAAGATTGAATACTGGTAGCTAGTCAAGGTTCGCGCCTCTCCAACACATGGAGTTTTCTGGTTTTCCTTCATGTGTCTAACAAGTAGGATCAGTTTTCCATAAAAGTCATCATTCCTTGATTGTTTACTCATGTGTTTCATGCCTTCTTCCACCAATCCAAAAAATTATGTTTTACGTTTAATCTTTTGTTAAAGTTCTTTGATGCATATATATTCTTACCATATTAAATGCTATAATTTGTGTTTAAAAAATGTTTATACTTGTATGGAGAAGACGCGCAGTAGGACTGTACTTTCAAGATCTCCACAATTGAGTCGTGACGACTCACACATGATAGAGAAGTGCACAGATAACATATTGCCACTACAAATCCGGAATGACAAGTTAGCTTCAAACAACAGATACACTGAAAATGCTGAACACAGTGAGCCTTTTTATAGGATACTGGGGTAACGATTTTAAGGCACTCTGGTGGCATTAGCTGGCGTGCAATCGGGCCACAACTATAATCATTGAAACTCGGTCGTTATTTTTTTTATCCTCGACTATCTAGGATGTTCGAAAAGTTTACACTTCTCTAGAGTATATCACAGATTTTAAACGTCTTCTATATTAGTGCTACCAATTTTTTTAAGCACCCTGTATTAAAAATTTATAGAATATACTGAATTATAACGAAGCATGTGAAGTACAAAGAAGCATAAAAAGTTTCGATCAATGAATCAATCAATTCTTTATTGAGTTGGAAAAATCTTCTCTTATCCGGGTAAAATACAAATAAATTTAAATAATACAAAAGTGCACATTCGTTACTCTTATATCTAGACAATTACATAAATGTGTGTATAGCTGTAGGTGTACCTGTACCTACCTATATGTGTGTGCTGTGTACAATACACGCTTTTCAGATAATTAAATTAATTATAAAAGAAGTTATTTATAATAATAATACGCCAATAGATATAAACATCATAAAATAGTGTTTCCAATCATTTTTAATTGATGACTCCTTTTAGTGTAGAGGAAAGCTGTAATATGTTTCTAGCTGTCGTGTTATATTTGTCGGAAATGTTATCTGAAGGCATTGTAAGGTACAGTATCTTGTTTTTATATTGAAACAATATGATTTTTAAAGTAAAAGATTTAGTTACAGTTTACGAAGTCAGAATTTAAAAACTAAAAACGAAATCCAAGATTATAACAACGAAATAATATTTATTTATTTCTTTTCTTTAATTAAACAAAATCTTTTTAGATCAAATTTTATTATTTTTAATTAAGAATAAAAATTTACTCAAGTTTCTGTATTTATTTATATTTATTATTTTCTTAAATTTTCTAATCCTTGGAAAGTGTTATTATAATTAAAATTTGTATTTATTGAGATATAATTAATTCTAAAAAAAGTTATTAAAATATACTTTTAGAACAAACGTTATTATTTTTAATTAGAAATTGATGAAAATTTCTTATATCGTAACGTTCGAAAAAATAATTTTTCTATAGTCAAGTTATTCAAAGAAATAACTTAATAAAATCACTAATAAAATTCTAAATTAAAATTACTTTATGATATTTTTAAATATTCAGAAAATCAATAATTTTCACGTTACATTAATATTACAAAGGAATTTTAACTAAAATATTTGAAATTACTTCAAAGTAAAATCTTTATCTTAATTAGTATTACAACGGAACTTGAACATTTTGTACTTCGTGACAAAGTCACTCGTGGTTTGGCAATGTTTATTGCTTTAATAACAATTTAAGTTCCTTCTAATAATTAATTTATCTCTTTCCTCTATCGCATCTTCACTTCCAATAGAAATATTTTTAAAGTTCCAAATAAATTAAATGATACAACGAGAAAAAAAATCAATTAATCACAATGATAAATGTCATAGAATGGCTATTAACTCTTACGTGAAAAGTAATTCAATAGCAGCAAAATTGTTATATTTTTTTACCAAAAAAAAAAACTAAAAAATAAAAATAAAAGAAAAAAAAGTGAAAGAAAACCAAAGGAAGACTTTACTGATCAGGGATTTCACTTAGTAAAATCCAAGAACGTTTGGGGAAATAAACCATCTACCATCCTATTTTCTTGCTAACAAGGTTTTGGTATTGGATAGACGTATTGCGTTTTTAAAGCAGCGCTATAGCATCAGAATACAATCACATAAAGAAAAATAAAATAGCAAATCAACTGCCTATAGATAAAAAATACGTAAAGTTATAAAAGTAAGTTTATTATCTCATCACGGAAAGGACTGAGAAATATTACATATATGTTTTTTCTTCTAATTCTTTGCCTTGTGTAGACTTACGAGACAATTTCCATCACTCTTACCGTATCTTCCAACAAAATAGACGATACTAGTGGCAGAGGGAATGGAAAAGTAAACGACTTGCCTGATTGTAAGGTCTCTAATTCTCTTGCTTGTATCGTATCTATGCAATTCTTCTTCGAGAAGCTGAATTTTTTTCTTCTTGCTTTTTATATGGATTATTAACACTAAACTATTATATTTTTTCATAACGTTTAAATATAAAACATGAATATTTCTGGCATTTTTATTTATTTTGTTATTTTTTAGATCCATGTATATTTAACACTGTTAAAGCATGTATATTTAAAGAAATAGCAGTACTTTATTTTTATATGCAGAAAAGGCAATATTTTAAAAAGGTTTGAAGTTAATAAAAAATAGTAAAATAAATAATAAACTGCTTGTTTCCTTCAGAATATACTTATTTTTTTATTTTCAGAATTGCTAGAAAGTTTATCATTTTTAACTACTTCACGTAACATATAAGAATAATTTTTAAAATCAAGTATAAATTATTCCAGAATTTATCGATTCTGTTTAAAACTTTATAAATTAAATGTCATTTTCATAATATTGTAAGACTACATAATTTCGAAATTTCATTTTTTCTTTTCTGATTTTTTTCTTTATTTTAACCAAAGAAAATTGACTTATTGTCAATAACATACATTCATCTAATGGATAGTCTTGTCGTTCAAAATTCATTTTTGCCAAATTACTATTAACTTTATAGTTTGTTTAATGCAATTGACTGTATGAACATTTTTAATAATTTTTTAATAGTATATTAATATTTCTAATACTAACTATCATACGTAAATTCCCATTAAATCAAATTACTTTAATTACATCTTTCTTCCATTTACAAATAAACTTTATCTTTTCAACATAATTTTCGTTGAGTGAGATAAAATATATTAAAAAGTAATTTAATTAAATATAGGATAAAACAGAATATTTTCATTTGTTACCTCGTCATCTTTGATCAAGTTGATCAATTAAGAATGCAGAGTTTCTGATATCCCACTACAGAAATGACGGCTAACCTCTGTGACCTATCCATTAGCACTATTATCCTAACTGAATGAAGAGAGGGAAGAATATAAACCATGTTGACGTGGCTGTCATCATAGACACAAATGTCGTCTCTGCTGCTATCTTAAATGACAGAATAGACAGGTACAGAAGAGAGATATTTCAGTTAGTTACTTTATAATTAACTTTTCAGCAAGTAAAATCTATCGACGAATGCACATCAAAGCATGATACAATTTCAATCGTGAGAGACAATAGGAGACGTCTGAAGATAGTACCCTACAGCTACGAATTACAACAAGCTGACATTTCGAATCTGTTTCTCTTAGTTTGCATCAGTAAATTTAATGTAAATTAAAATACTCTTACAGGATTATACAATAGAATTTTATAGTAAATTTAATTAATTAGTTTAATTTATTTTTATTTTTATACGTTATACGAAGGAGCCGTTTTAGAAATTAAAAGTATAAAAATTGAACCATGAAAACAACATTATGTCAACTTATTTTTTATGCATCATAATAAAATGTTCAACTAGTTTTTGATTATTTAGATGAAATATACATTAATTTTTCAATTTATTTTATTTTTTTATCTTTTTACAAACAAAATTATTTATAGTATCGTGTATCCTTTATCAAAGTATACACGAATTTATAAAATGCACTTAGAAAATTAAATCGTATAATAAATATAAAAAGCATATAAACATTTAACGAAAGATTAATTATCTTTATGAAGAATTTTTATCTTTTGCGTGACAACCGTACACTTTTATAGAAATACTTCAACAACAAAAAATAAAAAAAAGATTTAGGGAAAAAATATCCATAATGAAGTGAAAAAATGACAAATAATAAATTTAATATTTGTGAATTTATTTTTAAAATTTTAATAGAATTCATACTAAATAATCATAAATTTCACACTTTTTCACTATAGAAAACTCTATTACGTACTACTATTAATTACAATATAACTATTACAGTACAGTTACAAAATAGTTAGAGCTATAACTATAATTATGTTAAGATAATATTTATTATACCATTTTACTATATGATAGATTTTTTTATTAAAAAATATCCATTACATATTCTTACCTAGAACACTACATAATTATAAAAAGTGCTTTTGTATTTAAATGTTTTTTTTTCTATTCTACAGATATTAAATTACTGGATTTTTTACAATCATATATTTTTTCCACTTTATTATTTTCCCAATTACTCGAAGAAAAACTGATATCGATCGAGAAAACATCATTAATCTATTGAATACTACTAACAAGATTGATACAATCATACTTTTAGATTAATAAGGTTTATACTAATAACATGACTAAGATAAGTCTTCTTTATTCTTAAGAAAATAATATATTTGCTTCCATGGTTCAACGAACATTTCATTATGTTTTTATGTATTAAATTCTCTATTATTGTTTCATATACGTCACTTAAGTTGGCGCCCTCTGATGGAGTAAAATGGAATTAAATATAAAAAATGGATGCTATTAATTAATTTTTGTGTTGCAAGCTATAAGATTCTTTTACTTAAAATAATTTTATTTAATGCTTTATTACGTTTTGTTCAATGTTTCGTATTAGATTATATTAATCTGTATTAGAAAATAACTATTAAAATTTTTTATACAAGCTAAATTTAGTGGTATACTGAAACTGTCTTATATATAATTCATATACACTGTACTTAACTGCAAATGTTATAAAAGATTTAGTTTATGTGAAAAAAATATTATAGAATTTTTTTCAAATTTATTGCCATATAATATAACTTTTCCAGACAACTGCAAAAGTTTGAAAAAGTGCTAAACTTAATTGTGATATATATTTGCAATAAAATTAAAATGTAAAATTCGGTTCATAAATACAGATTAGGGAATATTCAACACTTAATTTTAATTTATACTTGATATATTTGAAAGATCCGCAACATTTGATGAAATTTTCGCTGTTGATATACAGTAGTTAATATTGTTGATATGGAAATCCACTAAAATGCAAATACCCATCCAATTCTTGCTAGTGATTCACTCCATTCTAAAGCGCATATTGCATTTGTGAAAACATTTGCATATTCACAAATCCTATCTATATTAATGTTCCTCCAAAATATATATATATATATATTTATTTATTTATTTGTATTTTTATTAAAGTTTATTGAATTTTGTAACAGTTTGTTTATAAATACTTTTCTTGGACTTGAATAGTATCTACCATTTTGCAAGTTTTTGCATAATCTCTTAAGAAAAATTTAATTATAAACTTTTATTAAATATTTTATAAAAATAGCATAAAACATAAAATAAGGCCCAATTATAACAAAATTTACTACTCATAGATCGAGTTATACAGGATACTTGATATATATATTCATAATTACGTATCGATTGGGATATTGTATATATTAATTCAGAACAGAATAATAATATATTATTCTCGATCTGCTTGAAGTTATTATTCTTAGAACGTATAGCCTATTCAAGGGTCTAGGCTGAAGAAAGGAAGTTAAGGGGATGATAAAGAGTATAAGGTGCCAGCAGATAGGGTGAATCAGAAGTTGTGAATTTACATTCAAGTTTTATAAATTTATATAAAAATATTTAGAATTTTTCGCAAATTTATCGATTAATAAAATTTAAAAAGTTCTTTAATTAAAATTTTATCAACATAAAAAGTACTCTACTACATTAAAAAAAATTAATTTATAAAATGTTACATCTAAATTTTATTTTATTTTTAATAAATTCCAACTAATATTAGCAATATTATTAAATAAAGATTCTTTGTTTGAATATTCCAGAGAATATTTTCTATTAAAAATTAATATAAAGTATTTATTAATTTTACTTTACTGATTTATCAAAGTTTCATATTATTTAATCAGAATTTTAAAATAATTTTATAGTATGAGAGAAAATAGATTTAAATACTCATAAACGTAACTTTTATAATTTATTTTCATTAAAAGTGATTTTACTAATTCCATAAGATTATTATATAACATGCTTAATTTATTTATGTTATATTTACATCGTAATAATAATAAAATATCTTAATTTCAAATAACAAATGTGACATGTTTAATCAATTTCTTGTTAATTATTTTAATTGTTTACAACATAATAATACTTTATTACATATAACATAATATAATAATTTAATTTAATTACTTTATTTCTATTGTAAAATTCTATAAATTTAGCTTTATAAACGTTTATTCTTTTTGATTTTTATAAATTTTTTTTAATCTTTAAGCAAAAAAATTGTTTATTATATAATGAAAATATAGCACGAGATCGAAATTTTATTACATTTATGTATAGTAATTTATATATAGATACATACGTAATCATAACACGTCCATCAAACTTCGATTTAGCGCTACCATTTCTTCGCTTCTGAAATTGACGCTAAATCGAATGCGATATATAATTCCATTTGCAATGTAAAATCGCTCATTTAAGTAATTCACAGTTCTCTGACATGTATGAGAAGATTCGTTCTCAAGTATTCATTTGAACTTTACAAGGGAAATCCATTTAGGAGGTAGCTAACCCTTATATAAATTACATATAACTTACTATACTACTTATTTATTACTACTTAGTTCTAACTAAAAATTATTAATTATAAGATTAATTAAAAATATATATTTAATATATATAATGTACAGTACTGCGTTCATACAAAGTAGCTTCAAAAAGCTCCCGAAATTTATTATCAAAAGTATGTGTACAATTGACAAATCAAACAACGTGTCCTTCGGCAACCACGCACTTTTGCCAATGCTGGTATAGCTGTTGAAAACATTCCTGGAAGCCGTCTCTCGACAGCGCCTGCAACGCAGACGTCGCACTCTGTATAACTTCATCCCATATCCTCATTCTTGAAGTGGCATCCTTGATGGCATCTTCCAAGAAGATAAGGGAACCAAGAGAAGACTACTGGGTACCGGGGGAAGAGTTAGAAATCTTATGAAGTCCGCCGTAAGAATTCGTGGCACCGTATGTTGGCAAACACGGTGAGTGTTCAATTGATCATGCAGGGTGGAATGACAACTTCCAACCGAAATCCTTTCTGTCTTGGCGATCTGCTCAATTGACTGCTGCTGTTTGACCTCACAATCTCATGTAAATCGACACTTTCTCCTCAGACGTTAACGTCGACGGACGATCGCTTCGCAAATCAAAAGCAATACTTTCTCTTCCCTTACGAAAGCGTTTTTGCCAGTCATAAACTTGAAAATGCTTTGTGGAAGATTCAACATAGGCGTCCTGAAGCATCTTCAAGATCTCAGATGGTTTTACCCCCAATAACACACAAAATTTGATATTTGCATGTTGTTCTTCCACAGACATTTTCTCCAGACTCTGTTTCACGACGTCTCACTAACACGACCTTCAGTGAATGGTAACTGTTGTCGTCTTCGCAGCGAGTACAGATTTATTTAAACATATTTCCCTATTCCTGACATGTTTAGCTAAAACATTCATTACATGTTCCCTTCTTCATCGCCTTTAATTGACTAACCCAGAATAATTTTGAGGACTTTTTGAAGCTATCTTGTATAACGTTATTTTATATTATTTATATAACGTGTATGTTTATATTGAGTTATTTTTATATAACGTTTATACAATTTATTTTTAATTAAACGTGTAAATAACTAGTAATTTTTAATGCAATTGATATGTCTAATAGAAAAAATTACAAATTAACTCATCACGTTTTGTTAAATTTTTCAATAAATACCTGAAACGTGACAGGATAACACGCACTATATTTGTTATTCTATTAATTTTCTATCTTTCAGACTAATGTAATTAATTTCTTATCCGCAAACAAATTCTATTCTACCTTTTTTTTGTTTAAATTTGATTTGTTTTTTCTTTATTTTTATGTTTGTCAACTCGCGCAAATTGTATTTGTAAATGTATTTAACTAATTTACTCAAAGTTATATGAAATTTGTAGAGTTGTATCTTTAATTATCTCGCTGTATCACTTATAATAAAAAATTCATTTTTATAAACGTGTGACAGATTATCAAAGAAATTAAACTTTTATCAACTGAAAATTGTATTATTTTTATTTTTACTTTCCTGGCTGTTATACAGAGGGAAAGTATGGCGATCCGGCAAAAATACCCCCCACATTTTTACAGTTTTAGACTTAGAACACCTTGAAACGTCGAAAAAATGCAAAAAAAATTGGGAATAATTTCTGTACGCATAGATGTTAATATGTGTGTGGGGGGGATTTTGTTCACCCTGTTTGAAACTTAATAACTCCCGTGTCTTTTGTTGAAAATTTCTGAAATTTTGCGGGGAGGTATGTGTATTAGAGGGATTGATGCTATTAAATTTTGATGGTTAAAGGTCAAGGAGGTGTGAAGATAATGGAGGTCGTGTGTATCTCCAGTAAGGTCGGACATAATGACGATTTTACTCGTTATTAGCATTTACAATTTTTTTATAAAATCCATCCCTACTCTCAAAATTAAGCTTTTTGTTATTTTATAATAGTTAAAAATATAACAAGTTTTTAAAAATAAAATATGATAACAGATGGCGCCACCAAAATTTTAAATGTTGCCGGGGAAAGTTGAGCAACTCGTTGCTAGATTTGTTTATGGAAAGAAAGAAATATTTTGAGTTTAATACAGTGTTTCTTAACCAGTGTTCCTCGAAATCCTCTAACTTGTAACAAGTGTTGCGCGACATTATGAAAGCGGCAAACTAGTTGAAACTATGATTAAACGAACTTTAGCGTAAATTCGGGGTTTTTCAATGAAGACAAGATGCAACTTGCATTTTAGACTGAACTACCTTCGCGTAGAGAAGAAACTCAAATATTATATTTAATCAATGCAAATATTTTCCTAGTTTCAAAAACATTATTGGCTACGTTAAAACCTACACCAATTTGTAAATATGCTAAATTCCACCAAGATCATTAAAAACACTTTTTAAAATATTTAAATATCTTTGGAAGCTTAGTACAAATCTTTGCACATTAATTAAAGTAAGAACGTTAATCCGAAGTAAAGGGATATGCCCATTTTTAGAATTTAGGAATGAATTGTTGGACTTATTTTAAAATGAAAGTGTAAATGCTTTTATAAAATGTTTTTAAAATGATATTTGGTGTGTTAAAATGGCATATTTAGAAAATACTTGGATAGATATTAATATAAATATTCAAGGAAACAATAAAAGTCTTTTGACATCACTTACAAATGTCAACATTTCAGGAAAAGCATCTCTTTGGAAAAATCGCATATCAAAAAAAAAAAAAAGAAAAATACAATAGAAGTAATGTTCAAAATAACCACCCAGTCGGTTTAACAAACAGAAAGTTTATATTTACAATACAAATGTACAAAATAATACAAAGTAGCGTTACAATTAATTATGCACAAACACTAATCCAAGCGACAACCGACTATATCCGTACAAGTTCGTCGGAAAAACTCCTTACGATCTCCGCAAACAGACTTATAATTATCAACACCTCCGAGTCAGGAACAAGTTCGTAATAAATCACTGGAGTTCACTTTCACCAGATTTCCGTACCGTCCAACGAGAGAGATGGTTAGAACTTCGCTAACAACGATCCGAATCCGATCCGATGTTCCCGCCGAAACTACTGCTTATATAGCGGCCGGCGTTTAAATCTTCCGCCAATCAAATTCGAATGTTTCCACAACGTCTGGCCAACGGTCACTTTCCGCCAGCCAATCGTCCGTCTATCGTCGATTTGAAACTCAACGGTCCTTCTAACGGTTTTTCCATTACGAAAGTTCGTTACCTTAAACCAGGGCGGGAATCGTTCGCCTAGGCGATTCCATACCCTACAATAGATATGTTTCCTTCACTTCGTAATGAAAATGGCGAAGGAATTATTTCCGTTATAACAGAACGTATAACATTATTGGGCGAAAAAATTGTAGCTTTCCTTCCTTAAATATAGAAAATTATGACCGGATACGTAATCAATTCGGCGCAGTTAGTAGTACTGTACATCCAGCAATGAATTTTTGATACGAGAAAAACAATTGATTACCTTATCAACGGATAATACTGTACATTAAAAATGAAATTCTCTGAAATAACTTGAGGAATTTGGATTTTTATCAATCCGAATAACCGGGTCTGTCCTCAAGGGATTAAAAATTTTGTTAGTTTTCAACATAATATTTATACGAGCTCGGATCTCACATTCACCGATATAAAAACTCAAAAACCAGAAAGACTTACTAATATAGACGAAGAAATGAGGTTAGCTATATCACATATTAGACATGAAATCTGCAAAAGCCGACAAACTCACGTATCGCATTATAATTAATTTAAAGGAGTTTAATTTTTTAGATTTTACAAATATAATTTTTTAATTAATATTTTTTTATTATTATATATTCTGTAATCTATCATTTTTACTAAAAAAAAGTACGTTCGTGCCTATTTTTATTGTTATTTTATGATCTTAGTGATTTTGCTGTTTCGCAAATTCTTCTTATATTCAAAAGTGTTCCGTGACTTGAACCACTGGTTTAATATAATGTAATTATCAGAATGAATATTTTTTATTAATAAATTCTATTAAGTGAACCGTAATTGAAACAATTATGGATCCTTCAAATAACAAGAAAAAACATTAATATTAATTTTAATAAATTAATTTAAATTACAAAATTTATTAATTAGCAAACAGGTTGAAGTTACAATAGAATATTCAAAATAAATTATTTTTTATCTACGAATTTTTTTTGAATAATTATATTTTTAATTAAGTTTATCTGCAAATAATACATTTAATTTATATATCTGAAGCGCAGTTTTACTTTTGTTAAATATTAATTTTCTGGAAGAGAAGAGAATTAACTTAAATCCAAACGAACACGTCGAGTTTATTAAAACTGAACAATGTAAATTTTATAAATAATATCCATTCTGGTTCTTTTACTAAGTAATTTGTTGAATATTAAAAAGAACATATAAATGATTTTTATAAAGTAAATAGAATTTAGTTTTTCTTAAGCAGTGTATGTATATAAATAGTTATATATTAAAGTAGAATCGACTTGTTATCCATTAATGCCGTCATATCTCAACATTTAAAATTAAACTATGTAAAAAGTTTTTAATTAAATCTTACAAGAATCTTGTAATTGTAACTTGTAAGTATGTTCGAAAAATTTATTAAATAAAGTAGTTTTAATATTATTCGCATTTGCATTTTAACTGGGAATATAAATGTCTTTAACATTTTTCTTAATTACTGTATGTTTTAATTAATGTGTGTTCCTTATAGTTACAAAAATTTCTAGAATTTATACATTTTTAAAAATATTATTACATAAAGAAACTTTAAATATTATGTCTTTTTTAAGCAATAATATCCAGCTAATGTCGTTAAACAAATTTATTATATTTAAACTGTACAAAAAAAAATTAAGTCGTATAAATGTTTATTGTGCAGAATAATAAACAGTTTAAAGTAAATAAAAATGAAGAAACTTAAGAAAATATTAAAGTGAAAATCTGTGCAATGCAACAATCTCGTTTTCTACATTAAATTAAATTGCGTAAATAAACAAACGATTTACATTATTAAAATAATTAAATAATTCCACTAGAATGTTTGAGAATTCGGATAAATTACATTTAATTAATAATGTGGGAGATATTCTGCAGAAATGCACAGGTTATTTAAGAATATACAGAAAACAAATTAAATAACTATCCTTAGTTTAATGTATTTCTTTAACAGAAAACAGTTCAATTCTGTTCAAATACATCATAAGAAAATAGAATTATTTATCTTTCAAAGTTTGTAAGAAACTAAGAAATAAAGAAAATATAATACGAAGATAAATCTTTACTCTACACTCTTCCAAATACATCATTTTTAATGCTAGTTTGTGTACAAAAATAAAAAAATAAGATCTTCTCTTTAGATCAGTGGTACTTAACCTTTTCTTTTTTCACTGTCTGAACCCCTTGAATTTTAAAATGTGCTTTTGCACTCTCATGAAAAATTCTTTAACTGTTTTTATTTAAGGGAGTAAGGTCATCCCATTTTTCACATGTATTCTAGCCTAACTTTAGATACGTCTTAAGCGATTAACAAACAAAATTTATCTGTGCCCATTTATTAATACAATAACATTTACGTCTAGATTAGGGAATTATGACAAAAATAATACGTAATAATTCTAATTTAAATATGATATTAGCACTTTTTAAATCTTATTTTTTTAGAAAAGACCCAGCTTTCAGCGATAAAAAATGTAATAAATTCAATCAAAGAAGCCATTTTATTCCTAGAAAAGCTATCAGAAGGAAGTCTCGTACACTCAGAAATGGTGACTCGCAACACACGCGCCACACAGAAAACCACTACTCTAGATAAATATATAAAATAGACATTTAAACAAATATAAAGTTAAAATGACAAAAATAATATGTAAATATTTAATTAAACAAATTGAGAAATGCAATTAACGTGTTTTATTATTGTCCGTATTTCACGTAAATTTATTGATACATAAATTAGGGATGATAATTTCAGTAAATATTATTTTTGAATAATTTTTAAAAATTTCTAAGAAAAATAAAATGATTTTAAATTAATATTTGAGTAAATAATCCAGTTAAGAATTAATCTGCATTTTAAATTTTAATATTACACATCATTGATGAATAGATAATATAAAATTTTTAAAGGATTATTAAAAATATTAAATAGCCTGCTTAAGAATAATTATCTCAATAATAAATGTATAAAAATTAAATTTAAAATTAAAAATATTTAAATAACAATTTAAAATTAATCTTAAACTGTTTACCATTCTTAATGTGATTAAATATAGATTTTTCGTGATTTTATTTACAGTAAAGATTTTTATAGATAAAGTTATGAGCGTTAATTTATCATAATTTATAATAAATATTCTATTATTTAATGATAAATAAATTTTCAATTTTTTAGATTTAAAATATTTATGGTTCTTTATATTGCATGTTATGTAAACAGTGTGTATACAGAGATTTTTTTAAAGGAAAAACTATTTATTTTAGTTATTTAGTTAAAAGTGAAAATGGCTCTATTGATTTGCAATGTTTGTTTCTCTTTATATCGATTTAAAGAAAACAAAAAAGGTAATTTTCGTTAAATCTTAGAAAACTTTAAAAATATAAACTAAGTCAATATCGAACCAACACTTTAAATCCGAAAATCCGAATGTGAATTTGGAAAACTGAATTTATAGAACATTCAGTAATATATAAATCTATAAGGTCTAGTATAGTACCGTCGTTACCCTCTTTATAGAGGTTATCTGTTTTGTAAAAAAATACTTAATTAATTGAGATAATGCTGAACTTCTTATGATATTTTGTGACTTTTAATGCCATATAATTTTTTTTAAAAATATTTAAATTTCGTTAGTTCTTTATTAAAAAGTCTTATGATTAAAAGCAAACTTTCTTCTTATGTATCTAAAAAGTAAACTTAGTTATGTACTATTTATTTAATAACGTTACTTTTTATTAAATCAGCAAGAAAAGATGTAAAATAATCATAATGGATGCTTTTACCAAGCAGAATATATGAAGTTCGATTTTTTTGTATATCTAAAAATTTCAATATCTAATTATAAAACTGAATAATACCAGGAAAAAATAACGTCTTAAAACTTTCAAAATTAATAAAAATATATCCCCTTAGACTATTTGCGAATCAGAAAAATTTAATTTTCCTAAAATATTCCATCAGAATCTATTTATGCCTACATCTTATCTCCTATCTTTTCTTTAAAAAAAGCGTCAGAATTTATTATTTAAGCAATCAGATTATTTATTTCAAGCATAGAATTACTATAGTGTTTAATCTTTCCTGACAGCTAAAAATATTAAATCAATTATATTTTAATTAATTTTGTTTTCTTTTTTACTTATATAAAAGACGAACACAATGGTTTTTTCCCCCTTTAAATTTCATTAAGTTTTCTGGGGGGAGAGGAAAAAAAAAGAGAATAATAATGTTTACAATCGGATAATTATCTGAAGACACGTGTTGTTGTCAGTGAAAATTATGATTAGAAACAGCTATAGATTTTTGTTTTTAGTAATTTACTGTCAAAGTGGTTAATGCATTCATTAAAGTAAAAGAATGAAAGATTTTCAATTAGGATTTTCTAGGAGAAAAGATAAAAATCTGTAATCTTTGCATTTACTTATGAGATGTTGTATATACTAGATATTGGAGTAGCATTTCTTTAGAAATTTGAGTTACTTTTCTAAATAATGGCATTCTCGTATTACTTATTGTTTAAAAAAGCTTATTTTTTTACTTAAAAACATTAAAAAATAAATAAAACAATCGAGGCAGAATTTTACTTTAAAAGAATGTTTATAATTATACAAAAATTCTGGCATGACGATGTGTTAAGTTACATCATAAAATAATAATGGAGAATTTCTCTTTCATAACTACAAAATTTTTATATTAAAATACCAAAAATAAAATTTACTTAATTTTATAAATATTAAATTCTTTTTGGTTATTTAATTAAACTTTATTTTAAAAATTAACTATAATCTGAATAGAATGTTTAAATAATTTTTAATAAAACTTTTTAATTTTAATTACATTTAACTATAAAAATAAATATTAATTAAAAATTTAATTAGTCCACTTAAATTATAGTATAAAATTAATTAAAATTTTTATTTATTTATTAAAATACATGTATAAATTATATATAATTAACATTATTTTTATTGGTAATATTTTTAATGTTAAAAAATATAAGCAATTTTAAATATTTATAATGAATTAATAAGATTATATTATAACATTAAATTATAAAAGAAAAACTAAAAAAAAAAGAAAAAAAAAGAATTTTGAAATTTAGTTTCGTGAAACACCGAAAGATGGCAATACAAAACTTCCTTCATAGCTAAATTTATCCTTTTTATTCTCAAAAATGTCTTTATGTATTAAATTATTTTATTAAAATTAATAATGTAATAACTATAAAATTATTTTCAACTCTGTTAGAAGATAAATCCAGTAAACAATTTCTATTAAAAAATATCTTTTTTACCACTCTTTAAAATGTCATTAATGTACAAGCATACAAGAAGTAATTAGGTGATAAAACATGACAAAAAATAAAATTACTAATTTATTTCTCACTAATCCAATTATAATCATAGTTGATGATCCCTTTAGAAACGAAAAAAAATGGCTTCTACTTCCAGTAGAATCTCTTCTAGAGAATCTCTTGGGTTTCAATTTACCAGTTGGACCGCAGTTGTCTCTATGTTTAGTTCATTAAGAAATACATTTCTAGACGTAAAAACTCCTAATCATTAATTGTATATGTAAATTTTTGCAAATTTCCTTCTTTACACTAAGGACACTTTATTATATAAGATTATATTGATTTGTTGCCTGAAAATGCTTACGTTGGTTGAATAATTATATCGACATTTTTAAAATACTCTTTTAAAACTTCAGAAATTAAGAAAAAAAGCTACTTTATTTTATCATAAAATAAAATAAATTAAACAATATTTATTTTATGATAACACAGAATCGAAATCTGTATATTAATACGTATTTTCTTCCAGTTTAAATGTATGCAGATTTATGAAAGATCATCAGTTTCTGATTAAAGATTTTCAATTGTATTAATATGATTTATGCAAATTTGAATAAGTTTCAAAATATTAAATTTAAACTTGTAAATATAGGGTAGAGCAAAAGTCGGTTAACAGAGATATAGTTTAAAATTGTTTTAAGAGCAGCTTAAACAAATATGGAAGAGTTGCATGCCAGTATTCACAATTCACTTCACTGCTTGACTTACTTTTTGACCCTGTACATACAAAATCTCTCTCTTGTTATTTATTTTTTTAAAAATTACTATTTATAAATTTATTATAATTTAAAGATGTTGTCGT
Source organism: Centruroides vittatus (assembly GCF_030686945.1). Lineage (NCBI taxonomy): Eukaryota > Metazoa > Arthropoda > Arachnida > Scorpiones > Buthidae > Centruroides > Centruroides vittatus. The sequence goes on from NW_027122643.1 coordinate 2,760,919, forward strand.
TTTTAGTATTTGGATTAACTGTTATATAAGTTAATGCTTTTTTTATTTTCTTCCTTTCAATTTTATCTTCTCTTATTCACTTAATTTGCCGTTTACTTTTAAAAATTTTATATTATATAATTCTTGAAGTTACATAAGTTTTATTCACTTTTTTTTCTTTAAATTTATTATATTGCTTTTAATTAACACCATATTAAATTTTACTTAATTAAATTTTTATTAAAATTGTATCTCCGAATTAATAGAGTTATTAAAATACTTATAGTTAAATGATAATGTATTTTTATTTTAAAATTAAAACTTATCATTTTAATTAATTTTTTTATTTATGATAAAAATCTCAACAATATGTGAAATTAAACAAATGGCATTTCCAACTTTTTCGAATATATTTTATGCTTGATACATAGTTATGCACTTGAGATTTGTTTTAAAGGTTACTAGTAAGAGAGAAGTTTTAAATGAATTGGTGCATTGTACAATTCTTCAACATAAGGAAACAGAGTTTGTTTCCACCCCATTGTATAATTCCCTAATTTAAAGAACTAGGATGTGTTTTTCTTCATCTTACATGATGAAGTTGTGAGATGAAGGAAAAATTGTAGATGTCAGTCTTTCAAACTGACTGGTTTGGATGTCCCTGCAGTAGCTAAGAATTAATCTCTGTATCATTGATACACACAGATCACTCCACTTCATCAAAATACCAATTTATAGACAAAAGAGGTAAGAAAAGATCAATAACAAGACAGTGAGATCAATTAAAAGTCAGGGCAGATGACTGGCTTTGAGTTGATGATAATGGTGATAACAGAAGATAGATTAGAATATTTTGAAATATATTATAGTCTATCTTCAGTTATCATTAAAAAATTTGATTTCTTGAAAATTGAAATTAGTAATTAAAAAATCAAAAACTGGAAAATTAAACTTAACAATAAATTAAATTTAAAATTAAAATAAACATTAAATTCAAATATTCAGAAAGGTAAATGAAACTAATTATGAGAAATTTTGTATGAATTAATTTAATTATTTTCTTAATGATTTACATTTAAATCGACGTAATATTACATGATTAGAAAATTGAATTTGAATTTATAAAATAGTTTTTGTTATAAATTAAAAATTCGATTTTATACAGTAAACTTTATAATAATACATTTTGATATTAACTTATATTTGTTGATAACTTTAATTTAATTCACAAAAGATATATATATATACAATTCTTGAAATTCTTGGTAACTATCTGCAATCTGTAATTAACTAAAGAGAATTTATACTGTTACTAATGGCAAATTAAATATAAAGTCTTTCTTGCATAAAGTTGAAAAGTTTTCTACAGAAACGTAGTAAACATATTAAAAGTTTATTCAAGTAAAAATATTTATGTTAGAGACTAGTGTTCATATTTTTGAATTGCAAATTTTCTGTTAACTCCAATTTTTATATCCTTAATTTCAACTTCCTTTGTTGACAATAAGTCCATATATATATATATATCTATATTTAGATCAAAAATTGTTCAAACAATTTTCAATTCCTTTGTTCCATATTGTCACTTTATTTATATTAACAGTTAGTTAATTATCTTTATCTTTCATAAACCTACTTCTTTGATCTAAATGTGTCACATTTAGCATAATTTACAAGAGAATTATTAACCGACTAAAATTAGCAGAATATATCACTATAAATTTTATTGTTTTCTGCAATTATTTAATTATATTTTACACTCTTATATTGATAAATTATTGAAAATATTGCTAAACAATTATAAAAATTATTCGTAATTATATTTTAATGATGGTCATCAGATTACATACATTTCTTAAGAAGGAATTGAAAGTATGCATAGGTTAAACACGTACATGACCTTATTTAAAACATTAAAATTCTTTAAATATCACGCATTATTTTATTTAGATTTTATATTTAATGTGCAACTTTAATTACTTTCCAAGGACACATTTCAAATATTAATTTTATATCAGATACAGTACTTAAAAGTTTAATATGATAATTCCTAAAAGTAAAACAACATTTTAAAGTATTAAATTACTGATTAATTAATAATTTAATTATAATTTCAATTTAATTGAATTAAAAGGTCATCCATAATTCGTTTATATGAATTTGAAGATCGGCTCTTTCCTTAATTTTCTTTGATAAGACATATTGAATTTATAATTAATAAATAATTTAAATACTAAATTATAAATCTTTAAACATATTTAATCAATAAAAATTTATTATTTAAGTGCTTTGAGATGTAACTTTTAATAGTTTTCAACAATAATAATCAGATACATTTTAAATATAATAAAAAAACCTTATCTTTTGTGATGATATCATAATAAGATTTGTGGTTATGGGAGCAGGAAGAGTCGATTTTGTATGATTAGGGATTTTTCCAACAATATCTGAAATACATTTGGGAAAATATACCAACTACTATCCTATTTTCTTGCTAACAAGGTTTGATATTGGATAGACGTGCAGAATTTCCGAAATGACGACATTGTATTGCAAGTCAGATAAAAGACGAAAAAAGTCTTATAAAGTTATAACGGAGGCATTACTATATCACAAAGGAGTTTGAGTGTATCATAAAGATGCTCATTTCCTCGATATTTCTGTCTAGACTTTTACATCTTCTCCTTTGAGTCTTTCAGCGTATGAGAGATATTCCTGTTAGGTTAGTGTGAAAAGATTGTTATACTGGAAGTTCAATCATCATCTTTAACCTATTAAACGACAGTTAATATATTTATTCTCTTCTCTATGTGGAACTATATATATATAACGAATTTATATATCAATTACTTATTATGTTAAATCTATCGTTTCTATTATGATAATAATAACATGTACACTTTTGTAAGCATTTAAAAAATTTTTTATTTATATATTGTTTATTTTGAATAATATAAAAATGTTTTTCCTCTCTTTCTGTCGAAATATATAAATTTAAAACTTGTTTTTGACATTGTTTGGTAAATTATTATGCGCTTTTTCAAAATAATATTCAAAATAATTTTTATCTGTATAATTTAGCTATTTTCTAGATATTTATGAAAGAAAAGAAATAAAACACTTCCAAAATATAAATTTTTACAATTAAGATAAACAATTTCTTTGCATTTTGGTGATGCATAAGGAGCAATTATTTTAAATCAATATATATTCCTACCTAAATGAGGACTTGCAATCGTTATAATAAGGATTTAAAAATTATTAGAAAAATAATGTACACAATTATAAAAATTCTTATAATTTATTTCAGTACAGAAAATTAAATCTATGCGACAGAATTTGAAAAAGTATTAAAACTATTATTACAGATATTTAAAAATATCATGATGTACTCTAATGTATGAAATTTATACGATTATTTATTTTCCAGTAAAACACTCATGTTAATTGATATACTGTAAAACAATTCATGTAAAAGGTTGACTGGTTGATATTTACAAAAAAAAAAAATATAATTAATAAGTTCATAAATTTTTATTTCAATCTACTTAAATATATTGTAAGGTTTTTAACAGTATGTAATACTAAAAATATTCTGTTTGTACTTGTAACAAAAATTGCCTTTATTATAATAAACATTTATTTCTAATTCTAATTATTTACAGATATAGAGTTCTCATATTTTAAAAAATACGAATATATTAAATAAATATAAAGCATAGACTTAATGATATAAAATAGTAGGGGCTCGGTATTTGTAATTTAGGATTTTTCTTTGAGATTTAAAAAATATAAATATATATTTAATTATTATATATATTGTAATAATATATTTTATATAATGTAATATCTCACATAATATGCTTCAGTGTTTATTTTTAAAACGTGTGTAATATTTACTTACAAATACTATCAGATCCTTTACATTTATTAAATTATTTGCATTTTTATGTGCAATAGTTATTGTATATCTAATATAACAGGTTTCATTTTTTAAAATTATTTGTAAATTATATTATTTTACTTACATATTAAGGATTCAGAAAAACTTCACAATAAAGAATTTTTCTGAATACTTTTATATTTTAATAAACCACTTTATATTCTACTTTTTATGCATAAAAATCTGGAAGGAAAAATCTGTTTAATATGTATTGTTATTAAAATGAATTTCAGGTATATTCTATACAGTTACTTTATCATCTACGATGTTTTACAAACCAGAATTCTACTGTAATTCATATTCACTCATCTTGCTTATAATTTTACATCTATTTTAAGAATATCAGTTACTTGCCACAGATTAACGATTATTATTATTATGGATATTATTATAAACTCACCAATCAATTTAAATTTTATTGTCAAATGAATCCTTAAAATAATTTTAAATGGTTGTAATTCTGTCAAATTGAATGTATCATAAGAATGTCTCAAGAAAAAATTAAATTAGATAAATTTATTACGTGAAAGAGTTTTCAAAATGAAATAACTGCGAAAGTTCTTTATTTAATCACAATTTAAATATAGAACTTAATTCAGAAGATCTATAAAAATCGTATTAGAAGGTTTTGTCTGAACATGCGAACCATCACCAAATAACAAACCCAAAATTGAAATGGAAAATAGCAAGAAGAAACAATGAAAAAATCAAAACCTTAAAGAAATTTATACAATTTGAAAACAAAATGTAAAAAATTAGAAGTTAAAGAATAAATTATACACTCTACACTCTTTTATCTCCCTTTAAGGATTGCAGAAAATATGAGAAATGATTAACAAAATAGCGCAAACATTTTAAATTAAGAAAAAAAATTTAGTAAGATAAGACAGAAGTTTGAAAATTAGATGGCGGATTTCCAAAAGTGGAGAAGATTGAAAAATTGAAAAAATTAAGTCGGTATCACAAAAATAAAGAGAACATTGTTTTAAATCAGAAATATTTGCGTAAATAAACGATCATTTGCTACATACGGTAAATTTGTTTGAAATTTATTAAAAGTTTAATATCTAATATCTAAGAAAAAAATCATAAGCGGTTTTTACGTTCTTAAATAGAAGATCGAGATAAATGCCTGGAAGTAGTTTACAAAGTACTTCTAATTTCAGCAAATCACGAAATAGTTTGTCTTTTTCTGCGTTACAAATGCACTTGCGCATGATACAGGAAATCCTCGTTAGTCCGAAACTCAAGGAACGAAATAATCGCGACTTCTAATTATTCGAGATTTAGCCTAATGTATCTGTACAATATGCCATATGCCAGGTAACTGATATAATTTATTGTGAAAGCCGAGAATTTACGCATTTGACAGAACTTCCAATTTGTCGGAAATTGTAACAAATCCGACGGAAGAACACGCCTGGTGAGAAATTAGATCATCATCACCGTTTTGATCAGAATCAGATGGGAAAATTGACACGTAAGTGCCAACTCAGCGCTGCTGTGTCAACTTTTGACGGTCATGTGACACGCTTTCCCACGTTAATGAGATAAAAAGCCAGAGTCGCCGGAACTCGAGGAGAGCGATTCAACGGAAAGTTAGATCGGGACATCGTGCGCATCCCGTCTCCCGAGCCTCCATACGTCGGACTGGACCCAAGAAGAGGAGAAAACACCCATTGGAAGAACGTCGACGACAATGACCCTTCCATACAACGAAGTTCGTCGAATCGACTCTCCGCTACACATAAGAGAGGTATTTAGGGGGCTAGAAACTTGTAAACTCTCTCCGCAAGCAAATAATTAGAAATAGAACGAGCACGCGTTTCGCGAGCAACGTAGAACTAATGGCTCTCCTCCCGATAGGAGTATTTGTACTTGTATTTAATCGCATATTTAACCGCATGTATTTAATCTGTATATCCTATCTATATTGAGTCAGCTATTCTCCAAATCTCTTCTGCATGCGTGGAATCCATTCCTAGGAGGAAGAACAAAAAACGGATAACTCCATGGTGGAATTCGGATTTATCTCTTATGTGCCAGAACAACAATAGACTGCGCAGGGTATTTCAGAGATGTCATGATCAAAAGAGGAAGGAACTGCGAATGCAGTACCTCTCTTACCAGAGAGGGTATACGGAGGCCATTAAGAAGGCAAAACTTGATTCTTGGAAGTCCTTCTGCGCAGGTGCAGGTAAAGACCCATGGGGGTTTATATATAAGCTATGTGTAAACAAACTCAAAACTCCTAGTATTTTTAGTAGTAATATTGACAGCCCTGCCAGTCTTGAAACTACAGTTTCCGGCCTTTTCGATTATTTCTGTCCTTCTGACTCCCTCGTGGATGACACTCCCGAGCACTCTGCAATTAGAAGATGCAGGAATGATGGTGAGCTCTCAGAGGATGACCCGCCTTTTACCTTTCCTGAGGTCAATGACTCTATAAACCGTCTCCCAAGGAACAAAGCCACGGGTCTAGATGGGATAAACAAAGACATTATTTTAACAATATGGAAAACCTGCCCAGATCTACTTCTCAACATTCTCAACTTTTGCCTCAAGTTCGGTATCTTCCCTCAGCCATGGAAGAGGGCTCTTTTTGTTTTAATTCCGAAAAATCGGGGAAAACCTCTTGACATTCAAAACATGCGAAATATCTCCTTGCTGTCAATCTTGGGGAAGATCTTAGATAGGCTTCTTTTTAATCGCATTTATTGGTTTTGGGAATCCAGAGGACTGTTCCATGATTCCCAATATGGTTTCCGGTGCCAGCGTGGAGTTGTTGATGCATTGATGGACTTAGTTGGACACATCAAACATTTGCTACGAAGCCAGAAATTTGTCTTTGGCCTCAGCCTAGATCTGAAAAATGCATTCAATTCGGCCTGGTGGCCGCAAATTTTACGCAGATTGGGTGAGAGCAATTGTCCGGCTAACTTATTCCATCTTGCTGCTAATTATTTTGAGGATAGAGAAGCAATTATCTCTCTGGGGCATCTTCAATTTACACGTAAGCTACAACGTGGCTGTCCACAGGGGTCTGTTTGTGGGCCCCTGTTCTGGGATATTTTATTCGATAACTTCTTCCGTACTGATTTCGGCTACCAATGTCGTGTCTATGCATATGCAGACGATGCCTTTTTGGTTTTCCCTGCTCCATCAAGAAACTACATAGAAAGGGCAGCTACTGACATTCTTAAGAAAGTGTACAACTGGGGTATGAGTAATAAACTCAGTTTTAACATGGCAAAAACTAAGGGAATCGTTTTCTCCTCTCCGGGAGCCTCCGATCTTTACAGACGTGTACCTTGTATCAGGTTTCGTAATGAATCGATAAAGGTTGTAAGTCATCTCACTTTCCTTGGGGTTGTGATTGATCATAAACTCTCCTGGAAACAGCATATAAAACACATTACTAGTCGAAGTAACTTGACCTTTAATGGTCTTTTAAGAGTCGCCAGATGTAATTGGGGCCTCGGTTTTGAGGCAACTAATGCCATATATGATTGCCTGTTTTTACCAACGATTTCATATGCATCTGCTGTTTGGAGCGCTGCTGCCTCTCAATCTCATAACCATCGGCTTCTGAGGTCTGCACAACGGATTGCCTTATTGCGACTTACCAGGTGCTATTCCACTGTTTCAAATGCAGCCCTCCCTGTGGTGGCTGGGAAGCTCCCCATCCTACAGTTTCTCCAATTTAATAGCAAACGTTTCTGTATCTCTAGGGGCAGGGATGTTGATATTAATGGAACCATCTTTAATGCCACCATGTTTGAATTAGACAGGCCTGTATCTACACTCCCACATCCTGCTTTAAGGAAGGGACTCTCTCCTCGCGTTACTTCTACAGAGATTGAAGCTTTTACAGATGGATCCAAATCGACGGATGGCACGGCAAGTGCCTTTGTGATCTTTCAGGCCGGTGAAGAGGTCTACAATGATTCCTTTGCTCTACACCCGGAATGCTCTGTCTTTCCAAGCTGAGATCTTTGCTGTGCTGATGGCAATCAACTGGTGCAACACTAACTTTGTGAACAAACTGATAAACATCTTCACAGACAGTGCTGCAACTGTTGCTGTTTTGGGGAATAAAGATAACACTCACCCTGTTGCGAACGACATCTTCGCTGCAGCTTCTACGTCTTTTAACAAGTATGCCATCAATTGGATCAAAGGACACAGCGGCATTCCGGGTAATGAACGGGCTGACTTTCTGGCGCGAAACGTAACGCCTAATCCTGATACCCCTCCTGCCTACAATCTCATTCCTAAGTCAAGACTTAAATACCTTATCTGGGACAATGCCTTGGAGACCTGGCAACTGGATTGGGACAAGATCCCAGAACAACACATAACAAGACGTTTTATCCCAAAGGTCAAGGAACGTACTCACAGCAAATGGATTCAATTCATACATGATTTAGTCCAATTTTTGACTGAACACGGTCGCTTTCGTGCTTACCTGAAAAGGTTTCACCATTCTAATTCTGACTGCTGTCAGCTCTGTGAAGTGCGGGACAGTGTCATGCACTATCTATACAACTGTCCTACGCTGGATGACATTAGGCATCAGTGCATGCAGCATGCCAAAATAAGCAATATAGACTGGCCAGTAAAGCCTGATTTTTTTCTACAAAACAACAGCAACTTTAACTTGTTAAAGAAATTTGTTGCACTCTACTCCATTAGATGTGGGATCCGTTGACCTGCTCTCTTGTGATCTGACTCACTCTAGCCTTGATGCCAATGTTTTTACATGCCTTGCTCTGCTATCACAGCATCTAGACTTTGATGTACAGTAATTTTATTTTAGTTATAGTGCACTTTTATTTTTTTAATCATTTATTTAACTTTAATTTTTTTCATTTTAATTCATTTATGCTTATTTATTTTATTTTATTTCTATTTTCTCTGCCATTTTATTGTAGCCCTTGTATGACTAACAGCATGTATCTACTATGTACTTTTTGTATTTCTGCCTGGCTGTGCTCAGCGGTGCCAGAGAATAAAGATTATTTGACTGACTGACTGACTGTATATCCTATCTTTAGTTACAGAATAAACGCTGTTGTTATATTAAGACCTGTCTCCTGTCAATGTAAGGACGCCTGCCGACTTACTTACGACCTCCCCACTCACTTTTTGCCCTCCTAGCCATCCGAAACGACAACGAGGTCGGGTTTTACCAACCCGTGCAGAGTAAGTGGTCAGCGAGGTTTTACCCCTGACCCTCTGCTTATCTCACATTATTAAACAAACAGAATACGGATACGATATACGAAACGCTGATTTCGTTAATTAATAATGTATAATGATAATTTAAATATGTAGGTAAACAGCATGTGTCTGGTGAGAACCTCGCATGTTTCCAGATAGGTTTTATAAGAAGTAAAGCAGAATTCCTCGATATGTATCCCGAATTAATTTTAAAGTGGCCCAAAAAATAGTAAGTCGCACAAAGGCAGTAGTCTAGAGTCTACAAATATTTCAATCTGCTACTTGTAGCCCAATCTTGCAATCCCGAAAAGAGCAATATTCTATGAGAAAGGAAAAACAGGGTAGTCTCGTGGTAAGGTGACATCCGAAAATGTGTTACTGTAAAATCAAAGTCATATTGACAAGATTAAAGTTGTTTTTAATCTATTGTCTATATATATATATATATATGAAGATGTTTGTTTGTGTGTTTGTTTTTTCGCTATGCACGCCTATGCCGTTCGACCAATTGCTTCGAAACTCGGCGGTTACATTCATATGTTTCTAACTTACATAATGTAAGTTAGAAATATGTTGATTGGATTTCTATATACTAATTAATTTCTGTCTATATTCGACTTGCTGTCTTTACATGTAGTGCCATCTATTGGATAAAATTTAAGAAAATAATAATTTATATATAATTCTTACAAAATCAGATATAATTTTTTAAAGATATGTATTATATTCGTTTAATTACTGCGACAATGATGTAGCACGAAATAGATGCGCCATTACTGCTACATAGCGTGGAGTGGAGTTTTGCCCCAGTACATTATACTTTCCCTTTTTAACAATGGAGTCGTGCTGGTTATGTATCTATCTAACTCTGTCAAGGGAAAACGTTTAATTGAAATAACGAGGTTTTCAATGCAAACCAGAAGTTCTTATATAGTTAATCTGGGCCTCCTGCTCTTAAAATTTCCATCTATGGTCTTTTTGTTCATCTGTCTGACTCTGTTCTTGACATTAAGAAGGGTCAGACAGATGGACGACAGAGAGAATTTATAGATCTACATTTTTTTTCAAATTGCAGCTCAACAAATTGCAGTCTAATTACAACCCTCCAATAACCGAGTCCATGAACCCACGGAACACTTGGGTTCGTGCATCGCCAACGGACTGGCTACGTGGAGTTTTTTGGATTTTTTTCATGTTAATAACACCTAAATAGGGCCAGCTTTACATAAAGTCTTTCCGGGATGCATTTTCCTTGGCAAATCGCTCACGTGTCGCGTTGCCGTAACCAAATAAATCAACCCAATTCTAATAATTTCTCTATAAACGTGATATTTATGAGGACATACTTAACTACAATGAAACTTGTACACCCCGCTCCTCACCTGATTTTATCTGCCCTTTTTAACTCATAAACCCATTGCCCAAAACTTTTTACTGATACTGCTGAAAAGCGTTCTAACGTTCAGCCAAATTAATGGTCGTGTAACATTTTAAAGCATAAAGTAGAGCTTGAAGTCTATTTCTGTGTGGATATTTATTTTTCCTATTTATTGTCATGGCGACATTGCTTCATTCAAAATTTCCTGTAATTGAAGTCTGTGTAATGTGCACTTTGTAAACATGCTGAGTCTTACTTTTGAAATCTGCATCCACTATTATTATGCTTCAAGTTCCAAAAATTTCCTTTACTTACAAGTTAGATGTTTTTGCTGAGCTCTACTTTTTGAACCTGCTTTTAACAACTTTTTATTTATGGGCACATTAAAACAATTATTCTGGCATTTCTACAAGATTATTTTATTTAAACAAGTTTTATATGAAGTCTTTCAAACGTTAAGGTTAGCAACTTCGATCACAATTGGGGCCATCACAACCTATCTAACAAGGATCGTTTTTCAAATAATAGTAGACCAGTATTAATTAGTAATCTTTGATCATCCTCTCATCCAGAATGAGGTCAACTACCACTTTTGGTCGAATTTACTTTAACCCCCTTCAACAACACTCCCTTCTCCCTATCGACCCACAGAATTACATAATACAAGGTTATCGGCAAGCACAAAATATGATTTAAGTGGTTTTCGAGGATACCGAGATTAAATATTTGGCTCATTTTTCGCGAATTTCATTTTTTGGCATATTATATATATATATAATCGAGACGAGTTGATAATAATGATAATAATAATAATAATAACTCTCCCGTGGTCACCACCTGGTCGTGGTGGGAGAGCCCAGTAATTTTACTGATCCATAGGGCAATGCAGGCTGGAGCACAAGCTCCTGGTAGGGACACCCATGCCAGTAAGGTCTATGGAGAGAAATAAGCTAAGAGTGACCACACCCACATTCTGTGGAGATATTTATTATGGTGATAACTAGATCAAAGTGTGATACCGGCTCGGACGTCGCCCGGGTTAACAAGGTCCGCGTTCGTGGTCGTTGGCAGAGGCTCACGTTCGAAAAATAGGCCACAGTCTCCCCTGGTTACCGGTGGCGAAAGCAGCACCGGCCCAAGCATGGCTACTGCAATGCCCTCAACAGATGTGAGGAATCAACCCAGCCTTGGTGTTTCTGTGGCAATACATCCACAGACCACAAAGGCTGGAAAACCACGCCAACGGATGAAATGGACAGTAGATATGAACGAGTTTATCATCCGTACTTATTACACGATCACAAAACTTGAAACAAACATGACAGCATACAGACAACAACTACACCATAAATTCACACAACAATATCCTCACCTCACTGTCACTGAACAAAGGGTTGTTGATCAAAAAAGAACAATTATACACAACAACCTTATCTCACAAACAACACTTGAACTTATCAAACAACAGGTTGCTGATCAAATACATCAACAGACAGAAACATCTAACATTAATGAAGATCATGTAACCTGTCAGAATAATCCAGCAACAAGCATTGATAATAACACACATACAACAATTATCACTAATGATACTACAGACACTTCCTCATCCATCACTGATAACATAGACTTGGATTTAGTTAATACGCTCTCACTTATATTTCAGGAAACACTCACTAAATATACAGGTACAGATCCCACACAACGACCACGAATACCAAAAATCAACACGTCAAAGGAAGTAGGAAAAACACTAAATTATGTAAACACTCACTTAATACCACACTACATTCATTCAATTTCTACACTCGCAGACATTCATACATTAGTTTATGCTGGGGCAGCCACAGTAGTGACACACCATGGACTGAAAGTACAATCACAGACAAAATACACAGAAAACACAATTCTATCACAAGCCTGCCTGGCAGAGAAGAATAGAAACACAAATAAATGACATTAGACAGCAATTAGGCAGGCTGACACAATACACTAAAACAACATAACACCCAAATTAAGGAAACAGCTCAAAAACATTTTCAAGAAAATAAAAAACACACACAAAACATGAACATCACAACACTCGCATTACAGAATACATTGATACACTAAAACAAAAACTTGCTGCCAAAGCACGTAGACTCAAACGATACAAAACATGTACACTACGAAAACAACAAAATAAATTATTTACAAACAATGAAAAACTCTTTTACAGACAAATTAATAACAAAGCAAACACTGATATACAGCACAGTGGCACACCAACAGAAGAAGAACTCACAACATATTGGTCTTCTCTTTGGTCCAGTGCTGTCACGCACAATGCTGACGCAGGCTGGATCGAGGAGGAGAACAGAAACTTGCACAACATACCAACTATGCCCTGTGCTGAAATAAACATACATGATTTCCAATACACTGTTAACAGAACACACAACTGGAAGACACCTGGTGTAGAAAACATTCACAATTTCTGGTACAAAAAGTTCACATCACTGCACCAGGAACTAGCTAAACATCTAACACACATCATCATCAATCCACAATACATGCCAAATTTTCTTACCCAGGGCATCACCTACATGAAACCCAAAAACAACAATATCACAGACCCCACACAATACAGACCAATTACCTGTCTTCCAACACTCTACAAATTATTGACATCCTGTATCGCAAACAAAATATACAAACATATTGAAGAACACGACATTCTAACGGAACAACAAAAAGGTTGCCGTAGAAATCACAGGGGATGCAAAGAACAGTTACTCATAGATTCAGTCATTCTACGGCAAGCACACAAACAACACAGAAACATACACATGGCATATATAGACTACAGAAAAGCATTCGACAGCGTTCCACACAGTTGGCTGCTACATATTCTACACATGTACAAAATACATCCATCACTCATTGCATTCTTTCAAAACACCTATGCAGCACTGGAGAACAACACTACATCTCAGGGTTAGTAACACTTCCATACAAACAAAGCAAATTTTTATTAGGCGAGGAATTTTTCAAGGAGATTCCTTGAGTCCTCTCTGGTTCTGCTTAGCCCTGAACCCATTATCCAACATGTTAAACAACACGCAATATGGTTACAATATCAGACAGGAAAAAACAACACAGTTTACACTGTCACATCTCATGTACATGGATGACATAAAACTTTATGCATCCACACAAAAACAACTTTATCAACTCCTACAAATCACACATTCATACACCAAGGACATACAAATGGAATTTGGCCTAGATAAATGCAAAACAGTTTACATAGAAAAAGGAATCCTGAAGAAAGAAGATTTTGCACTTGGAAATGGAGACATTATTGAATCCATGGAAGAGGGCGACTCCTACAAGTATTTAGGATTTCAACAGGCCAAACTAACAGAACATACACAAATAAAGCAAAGATTAATTAAAGAATACCAAAGTAGGTTAAATGCTATTCTCAGAACACAGTTAAATGCAAAACACACAGTTAAAGCAATAAACACATATGTCATCCCAGTACTCACATATTCTTTTGGAGTTATACATTGGACTCACACAGATCTTGAGCAACTCCAAAGGAAAACAAGAACAACACTTACTAAGCATAAACAACATCATCCTAAATCCGCCACAGAAAGATTAACCCTTCCACGTAAAGATGGCGGACGTGGCCTGATTGACATAGTTAACCTTCACTACAAACAAATACAGTCACTGCGAGAGTTTTTCTACAAAAAACAAGAAACATCACAATTACATAAAGCAGTAACTCTAGCAGACTCGAATAACACACCAGTAAACTTACACTCACATCATATGGACACAACACAACATATAAAAAGCATAGACACCATTAAGCAATCGTGGGCTCGAAAGGCACTCCATGGCAGGCATCCTTATGATCTGGCCCAGGATTTTGTTGACAAAACTGCGTCAAACAGCTGGTTAGCTCAGGGATTCCTCTTTGGGGAGACAGAAGGATTCATGATCGCCATACAGGATCAGGTCATAAATACTAAAAACTATAGAAAACACATACTCAAAGATACAACACTCACAAATGACACATGCAGAAAATGTCACATCATGCCAGAAACTATACAACACATCACCTCTGGTTGCATGCTCTTGGCACAGACAGATTATTTACACAAACATAACCAAGTAGCAAATATAATACACCAAGAGCTTGCAAAGAAACACAAATTAGTAGACATCCACGAACCATACTACAAATACATTCCGCAGACAGTATTGGAAAACAACACGCACAAAATGTACTACGACAGAGCCATAATCACAGATAAAACAATTTACCACAACAGACCAGACATCACACTCATTGACAAACACAATAAACTCACATACATTATAGACATAACCATTCCAAACACTCACAATATACAAAACGCATGCACTGAAAAAATTAGCAAGTACACAGAACTCGCCTAGGAAATAAGGCATCTGTGGAGGATGGATAGGGTGCTTATTGTACCTGTTGTTCTCTCCTCTACAGGTGTCATGCCACACACACTACACAAAAGCCTGGGCACATTAGAATTGAATAGAAACACATATATCACTCTACAGAAGGCCACTATATTGAATACATGTCATATTGTGAGAAAATTCCTGAATACAGACACACACACTGATACACTTCTTTAATTTCTGTTTTGGTTACTATGCCTTGACTTTGGTCCGGCATAGTACACAGCCACCGGTGTTAACGAGTATATCTCACTTAACCCAATATAATAATAATCAGTGCAGAGCCCAAACGGTTAGGAGTTGAAAGTTGAAATTTGGTACACAGTAGGGTACGTCACGAGAATGCACACTAAGAAAGGATTTTTTCGAAATTCCTTCCCACGGGGGAGATGGACAGGATTGAGGCTTCTATATACATTATCGAGACGTGCCTAAACGATTAGGAGTTGAAAGTTGAAATTTGGTACACAGGGTACCAAATTTAAGTACCTACCAAAGTGTTTAGTAACAATGAAAGTGTCAACAATGGAAGTGTTATGTAACAATGGAGAACTAGAGAAATCGACGTGCAAGATTTACGGGCGCTGGAGGAAAAGGAAAAAAAAAAAAAGAGAGTAATATGTTAGAACATATTCGATTTTCAAATTTAAACAGATTAGTTCGGTTTTTCTCGACCTATCTTCTTTAGAACATTCGATGAAAATCGAACGATACAATCAGAACACGTTGCGAAAATCGAACAATATTAGAACATTCGATTTTTAAATTCGACCTTTCTTTAGAAATATTTAGTTAGTTGATGAAATTACTCTTTTTCTTTTTTGACTATAACGTAATAAGCTTAATCTTCGCTATCGTTACTTTTGCCCGAGCAACGCCGGGCCTACCTGCTAGTTATTTGATATTTGACTGTAAATGAACAGTTTGTTAGAGCTAATATTAGAAAAAATGCTGTCTATTTGACCAATGAAATTCGGCCATTTCGTACATACGAGTATCGAAATAAACATAACAATGGTAGGCTAAAATAACCAAATTTCTTGTATAGTTTTCGTTTTAATATTTTTTTTTTTATAGAATTGGACTTATATAACAACAAAAGTTATCTTACGTAACAGTTTATCACACCGAGTGATAAACTGTTACGTAAGATAACTTTTATCACTCGGGTGACTTTTATCACTCGTTACCGAGTGACAAATCTAACAAATTTTAAAAATTCTTTATATCACTACTGTATATAATTTTAAAAAATGATTGTGTTAGATCGGTCTCTTAAATTAATGTGATAAACCGTTATGTAAAACAAGCTTTGTTGTTATATAAACCAAATACTATAATGTAATATAACAGAAGAGTTAGAAGTACGAAAGGATCTAAAAATCTTAATGTTTGTTCTAATTTTATGCTTGGGTAATGCCGGGCTTATCTGCTAGTTCTCTTATAGTATAGAAATATTTTAATTTAAACGAACAAGTTAACATACACATATTACAGGAGACAAAAAAAAGATAACCTTCGATGAAATCAAATTGGGATATAAATTCAGTGAAGATCCTTACGTAATCCGTTACGATTCTTTACGATGAATCGTCTCGAGTTGGGTTTTATGACTCGAGAATGTCCGTAAGATGGTTCGAGGAAAGCTACACCTCCACACTCAGCAAGTGAATATTTACAGTTTATTTACACAACAAATATTTACAGGATGTACAAGTTCGACAACATTACATACACTATGCAACAAGGATGTGGTATCTCACGTCGGCTTGTCTACTGGGAACTGTTAGACTTCGGGAACTCAGGTCGCTTTTCGGAGATGGCTCAACCGCGTGGACGTCCTGTCTCTGCACTAATCCTTCTCAGAGGACTTTCTAAGAGGAGAACGCTCTCTCTACACCTCAAAAGCTCACCTAGTGTCAGAAACTACCACGTACCCGGTCTCTCGCCCTTTCTCCCTGTTTCTCTTGCCACCCTTAACTTTTAAGGGATTCTACGGCGACCACTAGCGGCCAATCAGGTTCTTCTTTTTCCCTGGGAGCTTCCAAAGACGTCCGCTCTCCTCCAAACGACGTAGCTTACAAACGCGTCCGTCCCTTGTTTACGTTTTACAAGTCGGCCAACACGTGGCAAACACATTGACGTGTACCATAAACGGAGACGCTACTCCCTTTGTTGTTCCCGGCCGTTTATAGCTCCAAACCCCAGGTGGGACTAATTATCTCAGTCGCGTGGCTTTTCGACCTACGACGCTAAAAGCGGACCTTTACAAATTCCTACGGTCTTTCCTTAATCTCGAGAAAAGAGTTAGATGAAATACGAAACCAGATGTGACACTCCAATTAACTATATTTGAACTTTCAACGCAAACCAGAAGTCACGTGATTTTAATTCAAAAATTTTCCCCTGAAAGGTGTTAGATAGATGACTAGCACGGCTCTGTTGTTAAAGGAAAAGTATGATGTACAGGGGCAAGCCACCACTAATTTGAGGT
The DNA here is from genome assembly GCF_030686945.1 of Centruroides vittatus. NCBI lineage: Eukaryota > Metazoa > Arthropoda > Arachnida > Scorpiones > Buthidae > Centruroides > Centruroides vittatus. The sequence continues at coordinate 2,778,436 of NW_027122643.1, forward strand.
AGAGAGAATATATTTTAAATAAATGAAAAATATAATTAAAAATTGCAATGAAAAATAATTGCTCGTTATTAAGATGTATGAAAATCGTGTAAAAACATGGCAGCAAACATGGGAATACATAAATACGATACGAGGTACGATACATTCGAACATATGAAGAACAAAGTGTTCCGGTAAATGACATACTAAATGAGTACTATATCAGAAAAAGAAGACAAAAGCGGAGAATTTGGAAACGCTATTTTCATTATTGGACAAAACTGTACAAGGAGTTAATAGTTTAACCTTGAGCAGAATCTAACAGAAGCGTTATGTAAACAAAGTATTGTCAATAGCGAGGTTGAGGCCGAAGTTTTAAACTCGAAACGTGTACGTCGGACGTTCAGCGCCGCTTTCCTGTAAGGCTAGAAGTTTGACAATGGTGTTTGGAAAGTCAGTGGAATCATGCTCGACATTCTAAAGGCCATTGTCAAACTTCTAGGCTTACAGGAAAGCGGCGCTGAACGTTCGACGTACACGTTTTCGCGTTTAAAACTTCGGCCTCAACCTCGCTGATATGTAAAAACGTAAAGACATAACATGGAATCGTTCGAAACGAACGTCTTAACGAAGCTGTTCGACCTACATCTTGTGAATAAACGCAAAGTATATTCATGATGGATCAACGTATATCTAATTGTCAACTAAATTCGTCTTCATATCTCTGTCACGTTCAATCATTAGGAACAATCTTCCTTTATAGAGACAATCTTTTACTTTTAATAAATAAAAATATAAATACGACTTTTTCACACAGGTAAACATCTTGCTTTAGTCCTTCTTTTTCGCCATTACACCATAAGCAATCCCGAAAATTCACAAAGTTACGGAGAGGACCTTCCTTTTTAGGCTACTGCCTTTTACTTTTAATTTTTGGCTTATTGCCAGAGAACGTTTTAAACTGTTTTACACATTTTTGCATATTTTTTGCTTAGCCTCTAATAAATTCATCTTCATATCTCCGTCATGTCCAATCACCAGGGACAAACAGATCCTGGAGATTGGACCTGACAGAAACCTGAAGATGAATTTAGTTTCTTTTGTGTATTTTTGCGATGATTTCTACTGTTACCCGCTCCTCTCAAAGAAATAGGAACGTCAGTGTAATAGCTATTCTGACTGTTAATGGTGTTAGCGTGTTTCGATGTATCAAAGGTGCCGTCAATGCAGAGTTATTATGAAGTTTAATCAAAGATAATATACACATAGCAAAAGGTAATATCATTGGTTCCATTTTCATTATGGAATAACGTTTACTTCCACCACAGTGCCTCAGTGACTGATTATCTTAGAGAAAAAACAAATACTACAGGTTTTGACTACGCCCCAGTAAAACTAATGTCCTAATCGAATGTGTAGAATCGACAACTAGTACCATCAAAGGAAATTTACTTGTGCTGAATTTTATGAGTATATGAGACGACATTTACAAGAATACAATGGCTCTCCTTTACTATAAAGTATAAACAAATCGACTCTCAACAGACCTACAAAACAAAATATGCAATGCTGAATTTATTATAAAATGCAAAATTACAATGCATGAAAGTTTTTGTGTACAATTGTATTTAGGATTTGCTATCCGTTTATGCAACGTACGATGCATAACGAGCAATTATTTATTGTGATATCGTCACAATAAATAATAGCTCGTTATGTTTTATAATTTTTAATTTGTTTCAAACATATTCTTTCCACTTCAAATTAGTCGTGGCTTTCCCTGTACTTCATACTTTTCCTTTAACAACAGAGTCGTGGCTTTCCCCTGTACTTCATACTTTTCCTTTAACAATAGAGTCGTGCCGGTCATCTATTTAACACCTTTCAGAGAAATATTTGAAATGAAATAACGTGACTTTTGGTTTACATTCGTATGTAGTTAAATTAATCGGGGCTTCCTTTCCCTAATATTTCCATATGTGGTTTCGTCTTTTATCAATCTGACTCCATTCTCGAGATTTAGAAATGACAGACAGATGGACGACTGTGGGAATTTATAGGTATACAAATATTTTATTTAAACGTTAAAATAATGCCATTTTTTTTAAAAATTATTACATTGCAGTAAGGTTATTTACAATTTTTAAAATATTATATTACATACACCACCATAATGAACAATTTGTTTCTTAACTCGTAAAGCCAACAGCTCATAAAAGTCGAGCAAAATTTTAGTTGACGGAATAGAATATACCGGTATTTATTTGAATGTGAGCGCTCGCAATGGCCACGTTTTACTCACGAAAACTAAAAATTATTGCATACTCTACTTTTCAGGCAACGAGACATTTTCTTTTTAAAACAGAAAAAAGGAAATTCAATTGACCATAGTGCAATAACTAATGCGCTAATTTTTTTCAATTCGAATTAAAAGTTAAAAATTATTAGTTATTTACCGGTAAATTTGCAATCTCTATCTAAAGATAGATCTATATAAGCTTACTTATACTAAACTAAAATCCAATATCGTTAGCCAAAATTGAGCCAAATGCTAGATTAATTTTTACCTTTTATCAGGATTATTGACCAGAAAAAAATTTGAATCTCGTTTCGTGTCGATCTCCCAAAATTATCTATCTACATCTTATTTTGGACGTATTACGAAAATATAGTGATTTATATTTAATTTATTCTTAAAAACAATGATTTGTAAATTGATAATGTTTTCTTTTTATTTATGAAAAAATAAAATAAAATAGACTTACAATCGGTTATATTATACTTGTAACCTGTGCACGCAGTCATAACGTACATTACGGAAACACGCGATTTAATAGCGTATACAGAATCGTAAATAATACAGTAAATAATGTGAAGAAGTAAGTATCAGAAAATGAAATTAGATAATTATAGCAAATGTCATTATATTGTATCACGTTTACGTCCTAATGAAGAACATTGTACAATAGGCGCACATTTTTAATTATGGGCAGTGATATTTACGTAAGATGTCGCTTTGAGGCAGGCACTGCAATCACTGTGAACGCACATGGCGAGAAATGTTTCAGTGTGCGTTAATTTTTCTCAATGTAACAAATTGTTAGTAAAGATTCAGGGTGTATTCAATCTTTCGAGGATCCCGAACAATAGTTTATCATTCACTGAAGAATTTCCGTAATTCTTTCAAACGCAGAGGTCATTCGAATATGATTATACCAATTTTATGTCCTTTTTAACTATCTCTCTCCTTGTCACATTTTCTCACCAAGTTTTAAGCACCTGCATGCTAATGTTACACTTGATCTGCTACCCTCGATATTAAAGTAAAGCGGAAGACGGAAATGTGGTTTGTGCTTCTCTAGGAACAATTTCGTGTAAAACTAATCATTAAACGAACTAAAAATCATTCAGTGTGATAGAAAAGATTTACTATAGTTTGCTATAAAAACCATTCGTAGAATGCTCGTTTGTATCTGAAGTTTCTACATGAATCATGTCCGAAACTTGAAGAGGCAATCAATAACAGTGACCATCAATGACCGAGTGGATAAAACCACTGAACACTGGTAATTGAAAGTGGGTCGCGACTCGCCAACGGACTGTCCAGGTGAAGTTTACCGGGTTATCTTCACGTTTGTAACAATAGGAGCCGTTTCCCATAAAAATTCAGCTCTCTCAGCAGATCGCCTTCATGTCGCGTTGCTGTAACCAAATAAACCAAACCAATAAGCGAGGCTTATTTAGATAACGTATGTTTTCACGATATGGAAAGGTTCATCTATAGCAGGGGTCACCTAACTATGGCCCGCGAGGTCAGTTCAACCGTCCCGTTGTCGCACTGTGCCACAAATGAGCTAAAACGTTACGTGGAAATATCATAGATTGTAGATAAACTTACTATGTAAAAAAGTTAAGTGTATGTAAAAATGCCAAAATTGATACAATCTGATTTTTGCAGCTGACAGTAATATAATTGTTAGATAAATCAGTGAATTAAAAAATTAGGCGACTTTTTGCGACTTTGGATATCAGAGCGCTTTTTCTTTGTAAGTACAGTACCTGCAATGAAGTTTCTAAGGAAAGCGATTACCAGCTTGCTGCAGCAATCGTATTTGTGTATTGGTAAATAAATATGTTAGTTGTCTTTATTTTTTATGTATTCAACGTGCTGTATTGAAGAAAATCGTTATGTGGCCTGCTGTGAAAAAAGTTTGATGACCCCTGATCTAGAGTTTTGTGACCTTGCCACCAACTGAACCCCATTGCTGAATTGTTCACGAAACAACTGCGCTGCAATAATGAGGAACTTATTTACTCTTTGCAATCCGTGGCGATTAACTGTGAGCCACAAAAAGACAATCAGTTTTTCCACCAAATGAAAACGCTTATTGTCAAGACCCTGATTAAAGCCGAATTCTAAACCATAATGCGAGTTTCACATAACAGCTGCCCAAACATCTAAATATTGTTTATATTGCATTTAATCTACCTTTTGTATGCTGTATTTTCCGTATTGCACACGTTATTATATACTTTTAATTAGCATGTTATATTTGCAATATTTTAAGTAATTTACATGCATTACTTGAAATAGTGTTTCACTAATATGATTCTTAAATATATATATTAATCCATATATACAGGATATATCTACACTGGTGTCCATAAATATAGGGATGAGTTCCTGACACCAAAACATTACATAAAGTTCATATAAACATGGCCCCAAAATCCTTTGTTATGGAGTTATAAGGTTTATTGCTATTGGTACACATAAGACATTTAATAACATAGATTTACAAAAATTGCTCGAAGTGACCTCCTCCTGCTTCGATGCATCCCTTGAGCCTGCGTTCCATGCTTTGCCATACTCTGTTGAAAATTCTTGGAGTGTTTTAGAATTTGGTCAAAGCCATTTTGGATACGCTCGCTCAGAACATCGATATTAGGTACAGGAGTTGAATACACCAAAAATTTTAAATGTCCCCAGAGGTGAAAATCCATAGGATTCAAATCTGGTGATTGATCCCTCTTGACTAACCCATCTGCTCGGAAACTGGTTATCGAGATACTGTCGAATAAGGGTCACTACAGGGAATTCATTTCATAACTCCCTAACGAAGGATTTTAGGACCCATGTTCATATGAACTTTTGTAATGTTTTGGTGTCAGGAACACACCCCTACATTTATGGACACCAATATAGATACATCCTGTATATATAGAAAATTTTTACTAGTTTTGATTATTTTCGGGAATGTTTAGTCAACAAACGTTTATAATAAACTTGTTAAATCAAATAAAGTAAAATAAACATATTACAGAGATTTTTAGCTGTTTTATAAAGCAAAGTGTATAAAATAGTAACTCAGATAAAATTTTGAAGTTTTTTACATACGTTAAATTTTCACTAATTTTTTTATATCGAGCGATTTCGAAATTGAAGCAATTTACCGTATTTATTTGTCTTCAATAAATTAAAATATTCGAAAATATAAATGCTGATAATTGTTATATCAGTTCCTGAATCATTAAATCGGATATATTTTTAATAACTTTATAAATTGACACGTGTTTCATGGCAGTAAATTGTTCTTGTCCGTGCTAGACAATCATCCATAACAGTTTAATTAATAAATATAATAAAGGATTATGGAAATTACATAGTATTTTTATAAATACTGTATTAATTCTAAAGAATATAAAAATCAGATTGATATATTACTTCAAACATACGTATTTAAAAAAAAGTAATTTAACAGATATTTCTGTTTAAGTATATCGCTAATGTCGGGAATTGTAGTATGGGAATTTTTGCCACAATTTTTATTACTTCCCTAAATTAATCGAATAGACAATTATATATATTGAGATATAAATTATTAAACATAGCCTAACAATATTCATTTAAAACTATCTCAAAAATCAAACAATTAATTCCTTTTTTACATAGTATGTTTTGCAAACATGGAACTTAATTCGTCTTTGTATTATTAAAATAAAAAGTGTAATGTTGACAAAAAGAAACTCAGACAGATAAACATACAATTAATACCTTTTAACAACACATAACATTTTATACTAAATATTTAACTAAGTATTAAGAAAACTAAAGATAATATATACAGTTTTGGTGGATTATCTCCCAGCATTAACATCCAACTGAACAATCCAAACTTCCAACTTGTTCCTAACGTTCAAGATCTAAAAATACCATTTGATCTTAAACTCATCTTTAGTCTGCACATTACAAAATTTTTTATTAAATTATTATTTTTTTGCGGAATGATATAGCACAATTTTCAAATAATCTCCACTTAAAACCATCTGCATAATTTTCTTCTTTAGCATTCAGCGTCTAATCGATTACGCTTTATCTGAGTGAACTTTCCCATCCCTTTTGAAAAATTCAATGCCGAAATTTCTAATATACTCACTACATAACAACCCTATTTGCCCATTACTAAATCCCCCGATGTTACTCGTATCCGCTAAAATCTTCCTAGCCTTTTTAAACTAATAACGTATTTTGATCATTTGTGTACATATAAATACTTTAATAGATTGCTCTATTCATATTACATTAAATTAGGAATTCTGTCTGTAAACACTAAAATGCCTATTTGCTATCTTAATACCATGATTAAATCCTTTTTCTATTCATTTTCATAAATTTGTCGACGATATTGAGAACATGTTATACCTAAAATATGATATATTTAAATCCTACTGTAAAAGTACTTTACATTATTTAATTTTATACTTTGTATTTCACTTATTTTTTTTATCAAATGTATTTACTTTCTTTCTATTTGTTATTGTTATACAGTATGTTGATGTATTTTTAAATGGGATTAGTTTCATTGTGAGCTGTACTTGAGGTGGTAATTATTATCTTAGTGATATCGCCTGTAGATTAAAATTAAATAAATAAAGAAATAGATTCTCTGCTCGTGACTGTCAAAAGCGGTCAGAGCGCTCTCGTATCTGCATTGTAATTTATGATCATTTTAGAGCAATATTAGTTATATATCTTTGAAAGATAAAAGATGAGACGAATAAGATAACATCCAATTGTACACCACAACTATCCTGGTTTAACTGTCTCCTTTTTCCCTTTTCTCACCTCTTCTAACACACAGTTTTGGTTTTTCTACCCTCGAATTGGGAGGATTCTTCATTGGGACCTTCGCCTCCACATTCGGCTTTTCCTGATGACTTCTCATTTTTTGAGAGGAAACGGTTTCATAAAATCCGAGGCGGGAGAGTAATCAGGAACCCTTCTCCGTTACATAACTTCTTGACCTTGTAGCGGTTGTTATGCGATAAGGCTCCATAAATTTTGGCAAGATCGCAAGTCCGAATTACGTCCGTTGAATAGCTACTAGGTCTTCTTCATAACACTGTTTTGCTGATTCGCAACATTTGTTGTGGTTTGACGGTTTTCTTTTTTTATTTTTGAATATTTATTTTGTCTTTCTTCTCTTCATCTTGCACAGTTTGCTTTTCCTACTGTTACGTCGTACTGGTTGATACAGTTGCACAGTACTATGCCGGACCAAGGCATAGCTACTGAAAAGAATAGACTATTATTAATGACATAAAAGTCGTCGTCTGTGTATGTGTATGAATTCCTTATACACCTGCAATTTTTGTTCAATGCAGACGAAATTTTGCTTATATCCGTTTTATATTCTAACGGAAAGTATGATTTACTTATTTTGCGGAAATATTAGCTATAGTCTTATCGATTTCGGATCGGTGATCGCACTTACGTTGCAGTGACGTCAGTATCCTCATTTAGTTTATGCTTGACCCTCAAGTTGCATTTGTAAATATTTTGGCTAATGATGTATTTTAAACTTACTTCATCAAATTTAAAATTTAAACTTTAAAAAACGATAGCCGCATCGTGTCACTTCTATAATAAATTTAAAAAACAAACCTTTCCATAGTGACCACGTGTCGTTCTATTATCTAATCGGAAGTAACGATCTAACGAACCTGTTATTTAAAATGTATTATCGCTTATTAACTATGCTTCGACGGGCATTATAGGCTACTTTCTTCGTAGAAAAATTGGCTTCGCTTCTTGGATTTCTCGAATTCTGTACTCTTGTCAATTCCTCAATCTCTACTTTCTTATAGAAATAGTCTGTCTTCATAGCGGGGAAATTTCTAGTTATTAATACAGATTAATCAATATTAATATTTTGTTTATCTGATGTTGGTGTATATATCCATAGCTAATTAACGACCTTTGTTTATTTGATTGTATACGAGTATACCTGTATTGAAGATGTTACTTCGTACGACAGCTCTCTGTAATGTGATATATATGCTGTTATCGAGGCAAAATATTTCTAGACATTTCTGTAAAACACATGATTATATTTATTGGCATGCAATTTGTAGACCTAGAAATTTACACTGTCGTCTACCTGTCTTTCCTTATTCTCATAAACGGAGTTAGATGACCGGCACGACTCCATTGCTTGCTCGTTAAGATATGTCTTTTATTTACAAATTATATATGTTTTATATAATTTTTGAATGCATCGTACATCAATTTCATTTTATTTTGAATCTCTTTCTTTCTATATAACAGTGTTTTATCAAACTTTCACATCATTAAATAATTCAAATTTTGAGATCTAAAGCTCTTAAGAAGAACGATGTATAAAGATCTTTTAATGATGAATAGAAATAATCTTTACAGTTATGATAACCGTACCTTAAATTTATTAACGTTTTTATTTCTAAATTATTATTTACAAACATTTGAGTTCAAATAATCATAAATTTATACAATTATTTGGGAGTATTCTTAATGGTTGGAGATCTAAGTAGTTGCTTAATGGTGGATTTATCTAACGATAAATTATCAAGTAATTCCAGTTAAAATTGTTAGGTTCTTATCAAAATTCATCAATCTTTATAAGCAATTTAAGCTTTTAATAATAAACGCAGCACAAAATGAGTTAATTGGATAATCAGCGTTGATTCATGAAGTAAGTTAGATTGAAGCTTTATCTGATGTATTAAAAACTTTTCTTTGATGTTTTCTTGGAAATAATCAATTTGTTATGATACACTATACTTAAAATACCATCAAAAAATACTTACAACTCTGAAAAAATATAAAAAAATGATACATTAAAGTTTAAAAAAATATTTATTTCCTTTTTTAGATACACGATAACATTAAAAGTTACTATTTTGAACAAATTTCCAGATGAAATTAACAATAATTTTTAATTCTTCAGTTTTAAATTCAACATTAATTGGATTGCTGAGATAATTTTTTTACCATTTTTATATTGGCTAAAAGAGAAATTGCTTGATCATTTGGGAATGAAGCCGTAATTGCTCTCTCATTAAAGAAATAAATCGATAATCAAGGTTTCAATTGTACAAGTACACGAGTAAAATTTTGAAAATGGTCAACTTTTTAATATTAAGAAATGACGGCAAAATTTTAAAGATCTGTAAAAAAAAAAGTCTAATTTCGATTTTCTCTGAAATGCTTAGTTTAGGTATTTTGCATACAGAATGTACATTATACAATATAGTAATTTTATGAAAATTTACAATTTGAAATTTAAATTTTTTTAATATTAAATTGTTATTGCCTAATTCAACAGAATTACTTTTATATATTAAGTTCAAAAAACTCACTATGTCGAGTATTTATTTGAAATCTTTAAACTAAACACAAGAATTGCAGTTTAATTATCACAATAAAATCAATTGAATTCTTGCTTACTACTCCTTTTTTTTTTTTTTGGTTAATAGTTCATATTCAATTCTCCGGTTTACTTGAAATGCATTTCGTATTTCAGATTTTCGACATTCCTTTTCAGTCCTACCGATGTTCCTATTAGTTTGCAGCGATTTCTTAATTTATAATTAAGAAATAATTACAATGAATAATATGAATAGTTTTATATATCTTTAAATGTACTATTTATATTTTCTTATTATTATATTATATTTTTCATACTTCAATCATTTTCTAAAAAAGTTATTGAATTAATTGCAATTAATGTATTTGAATCAATTGTATATGCATAATTAATAATTGTAATTGTTGTTTAATATAACTCTCATCTTTGTTTTTATGAGTTATAAATAAAGTTCTTGTTTTCTTCTACAAGATATCGAAATTTTTTATACCTTGTTTGTAAAGATTACATATTTTCTCTTATTGTGGAGCCTAATTTACCACATTTATACATGTTTGATAACATTAGGATTTACAACAAAATCCTTATCTCTAGTTAATTAACTATTACAGCATTTCATCTCACAGTCAATATTAGACATTAATTTCCAGTTAACATTGTTGTTTGGATAGTAATTTAGATGTTTTAAATATAAATGAAAATGGTTTACGCAGGATTTATTTTGATTTGTAATAGTTCCCAGTCTAACAAAGTTATTGGATTTTTAGAAAGACGTTTTCTTCTAATCTCTTCTGAAAGATACTATTAATTATTCGTATGATGAAGATGTTAATAAAATACTATTATATCTATTGTATTTTCTGATAATGTCAAGAACATGCCTATATTCATTGTAGATGAATAACCGTGAAATTAATTCTTTTCTTTATTTCATTATTTATTTGCATGTAATCTTTTGCATCTAACTTGTTAATATACATGCATATTTCAAATGTATTCGATCTTTTTATTGCATTTTTTAGCTTCTTTATTGATTATAAATTTACAAATATACTAGTGACTAGTCTTATGTTCAAAATTTGAACCACTGAGGGTGTTGAAGTCTTTCAAAGGCTTTTGAATAGTCAATAAAATGAATGCAGCAAACTATATATCTAGAAATACAAAAATCTATCTCGCAAGTGAAACTACCTGCAGAGGATGTCATTTATTATGCACGCGAAAGATGAACAAGAAGAACACAAGCACATTGAATATACTCTGCTGAACTCTGTTCTAACATAGCTAGCAATGATTTTTCATAGGAAAGTATATCGCTGCTGGCTATTTTGAATTACATCAAAAATATTCCAAGAATCCTGCATGGAGAAGCTGTGATGAACGTTCATCATTTTGTACGGCTGAATTATAACCCTCGAAAAGAAGGTATTTTCTTTAGTGCTTCAACTATCAAGATCGCTGGTACGACGCACGAAATAAACACCGTACAGAAATATCCAAAAATAAATCCGTAATTCAAATAAGTAAAAAAGCAGTAACAGTCATACGCTTTTACCAGCTTATTTGCTATGAAAAATAACTTAGTAGCATATGTATCGTATCTTGTAGGCAAAGTACACTTGTTATGTAGGTTTAACAGGTCTGTTGATGCGTGTCGTTGGAACATTGCTGTATTCTTACGGGTTATAGATTAATTAATATAAAAATGTATAAAGAACACAAACTGTTTTATTAAGTGTTAGTGAAATACGTTACTTGTGTTATTAGTTTATGGCACTGAATATTGTGATTAAAGTGTAACATACTGTACCTGGAATTAGTGGATAGAAATTAGCCTTAAAATGCTGGCTACATACGACTATTAGTAACCTTCCTCATTCTTCATGCTCCAACTTTTTTCTTAAATTTTTATTTTTGGATAACAGTACAAGTTAATTATGCTCCCTCTTCAGCTTCATTATACCCATAAACTGAATAGCACTTATTTTCACAGCCTTTTTGATAGGTAGCATTTCACGTTGCCAACTTTTCACTGCTATTTTCTTAGTTCACCAAGTCTCCAGCACAGACCATATAAAGTAATGGCGTATACGAATAGGTAAACTGAATATCGCTTATTCTGAATTCGAATTATGAATTGCTTATACTTTGTTCATGCTTTTCTCTTAGTTTATGAAAAATTATTCTCAGAAATATTTAAGATTTAAAACACTGACAATAATTGGAATACTTTTTTAACTCTTTCGGTCAGTTTTTTCACAAAATTTAAATATACATTTCAGAATTTACAAAGAGAGGACCTACAAAATACCTTATGACCACAATGGAACCTACAAAATACCGGCTTTCCGCCTAAAAATTTCATTACGTAATCGTGTGATAATGTTATCAGATGTTTACATTGTTTTCCGACAGATCCCGCAAGTATTAATCACAAAAATGTTCCAAGGTACAACAGTTTCTTCGAATAACAAATATTATCAATCGTCTAATATTACCAGAATAAACGTGTCTCAAATATATTAAACATTTTTCTTATAATCATCACATTATCAATGATGAATTTAAATTTACGTAAACAATCAACTGATAAAACAGATAACGGATGATACTAAAGCGACCAGAATTATGCAAATTTTAAGCGCATATTATGCAGTGATACATACGAAAATGTGAGAAATATTCATTTTCGGTTAAATTTACATATATTTTTACAATATTATGAGAAATGAGCAATATAAATAGAAAACTTTCAATTTATACACATAATTTAACCAAAGATTGTTGATTTTTTATTTTATTTTTCTAAAGAATAGTTTGCATAAAGACTTATCCATCTTGGCCACTTTCCTCGGTTATAGGGTTTTCTTGATTCACCATAATGGCAGCACCAGATGTATTGAAATTCAATCCTAAACGTATTTCTGGGTTTTTCTGTCAGGAAACTCCTACCTGAGTGCCTAGTTTCAAGTTACGTGAATAACGACACGAACGTTTTGGGAATATTTCATAGTATTAGCTTTATAATAAGAAATTTCAATATCTAGAATTCAATGTTATGCAAAACGGTTTAACTCTAAGTGATTCTTGTACAGTACATGATCCGCACATAGTGGGTACATCACAGTTACATGCACATTACAAATTACTGCATCTTGAAATCTTAATGCAATCTTGGAAAAATATAAAATATTTAGAATAAATTCATATGAGAATTTAAATTTAGCAGAATTAAATTTTGCAAAACCTTTTCTTTTTAAATCGCTGGTATTAATCGATAATAATATTTAACTGTTCTGGATAGCGACGAAAAGGTACTTAAGCTTACAATAAATCAAGATAACTCACGAAGAAATTGTCTCCCGACAAACGCGATATAACGAGGGGTTACCGTATTAACATTCTATATTATAAGTGATTAGATAGATTTTATGAAAGAATAATTCAAGTAAAATTGGTTTATACCAATTTTATTTGAATTATTTGTCCAAAATCTAAATATTTTTTAAATCAAAGAATGATAGAACTGATTTGATGGAATTCTGCTGTTTTTTATTTGTTAGATAATTAATATAAACTTAGCATGAATAATTTTGTGCAAACAAATCCCGTAGTTAATTTTATGCTTATTAAATCATTAATGTCACATGATATTTAAAAATTTAAAATAAATGTACCTGTACAATATATATATAAACTTGAACAGAATTGTTCTCTGAGAATCAGAAAATAAAGTAAGGGACAGGTGTCATTGTGACAATTAAAGGAATGTTTGACCCTCAGGAATCGCTACCGTTTTCTTCCTTGAGTAGAACTATAGGGAACACAGTTGTCATTTCCCGATGACACATCCTCTTGCGAATAGAACTGACAAGTCGACCATTGTTTATTGAAGAACTGACGGGCATATAGGAAAAATTCGTCAGCTCTTCAATAAACCTCTTCTATTGTTTTTAGAGATGACTTACTGAAAAAATCATAATACTAGTAGCTCTGATCCGGACAGATGTTTTTTTTTGAAAAACAGAATTACATTAAAATTAGAAAAGATATAACTGGGAAATAAACACTATATTCTAATAGAGGCATCAACTTTATTTTCTATTTGTGCTGAAACTTAGTGACCTTTACGTAGAAATATTCACTTAATTACATTAGCTGGAATGCTTCAAATTTAGCAATATATTAATATACTATATTCAAGTGGAAAATTTATTACTGATAATGGGAATGCCGAAAGAGTATGGTATACAATAATGCACTGTAGGATATTTGAGATTCAATATACGAATTTATTTCATAGATTCATTTTTATCCGCTAAATATTTGTATAAACTTTTAATAATTTTTAAATTTAGTATTAATTATATTAATAAGTATTTGACAATTATTAGATTATCTAATAACTGTTAAATTCTTATTAGATAATATACAAATAAGTATTTTTTGTGTACTTATATATAAATAAAAATAGTTTATATTTACGCTATTATTAATATAAATTACATTTAATATTTCTACCTCCTTATAATATCATTTATTAAATCTAATTAAACAGCTTACAGATTTTCATTATAATTTTTAATTCTTAGTAGCTCTATAAAATTCCACTTATACTTTAAAAATTTTTAAACATTGACCAATAACCATTTGAAAGTTTTATATTCTTTACATAAATAAAAGCACGGATAGTCTTATAAATCGAGTATTTAATATTTTATTTTATTTAAGTTGTTATGGACATAAATTTACATAATAAAGTATAGTGTAAGGTCGCTACCCGACGATGGTCTGTCTTACAGTGAAAGACAAGAATACTCGCTCTTCCCACGATCTGTCAGGGTGACGAGAGTTTAGGATCATATGGGAGGTTAGTGGTACTGGACACAGAGATTCACACTGACACCGATCAACAATGATACTCGCGTTTAACGAAACAATAAGACATGCTTACAAAAGAAGTACAGCGAAGACTCTTGGTACTGAAAGTTGAGCCGTGGAAGATGACGGTGAAAAGATGATGACCAAGTTCAAGGTGGAAGAAACGCACGTAGAGATGCCTATAGGTCCCCATCGGCGATTCTTGTCCCCGTAGCCACAAGTGGCAAGTTCTTCGATAGACATTGCGAAGTTGGGTCGCACGTTGATCGCAAGTTGCAGTAGAGAGGGAGGGAGAGAGAGAGCTTCCTGGGCAGACAGCAGACTCACCGGAGGACGATCTTTAGATGCCGATTACCAAGCCGCATTTTTGAAAAACCCAGGTTTTATACGTTTTCTCCCAAAATCTCGTGTTATAGTTTGTCCGAATTAGTGGTATCCCGCATCCGTAAAATTGTAAAATATTCTGTCCAGATCTTGTTTACATATTTTATTTGCATGGAAGTTTTTAAATAGTTCACAAATAATTTTTGTCAACATACAATTCAAAATTAAATTAATAATATTTGTTTCAATCAGAAATGCTTTCGCATGTTTATGTTCATTGAGCTCCAAGGCAAGTCAGCCTTGGAGCTCAATGAACATAAACATGCTAACTGCATTTTGAGCCCTTCTTTATGTATAATCTTTTTTTGTGTATAGATTTTTGATAAATATTTTAAAATTTATATGCCCATATATAAACGTAAAGTTTTACAATTAAAAGCTATTTTTGAAATAAATGCAATACTAATGAATTTATAAATTAAAATGTTGTTCATATCTGCAATTATCATTTTATAAGTATTATTTCATTCATTTGTTTATTAACATATATCAACTTTAAATATCTTTATATAAAAATTATTCATTAGAATCGTTAAATTATTGAAGTATATTAAATTTTATTTTAGTAATTAGTTGATTAATACATTTTATAACACCCAAACAATTTAATTATCGATAAAACGATATCATTAAAAATGTTGAAACTAATTGAATAAATGGAATTTAATTTTTTATAATTTTTATAAACAAAATTTTATATTTATAAAAAAAAATTAAAAATTTAGAAAGTTTATTTAGTTACTGCATTAAAATAAATGGAAAAATGAATTGAAATATATTTCCGAAACGTTTTAAATCTTCGATTTCAATGTACAATTTTACGATTTCCGTAACATTAATTAGATTTATGGATATTTTCTGGTACTTATAAAATGTATTTATTTAATTCTTTGATATATTTCTTATACAGCATATATATTACATACACAGTAATTCCTTAAAAGTGTAGTAATATATTTAATATTTTTAGATTTATTATTAATATTACTTCAAAATTTATTGTATTAACTTTTCACGTACTTATTTTATTTTCTTGATAAGTTTATATAAAACTTCAACTGTACAATTTCATATGAACTTCTTTTGTTTTTATAGACAAGATCGTCGAGAGCTCGTATGGAGCCTGGAGGTAGAACGAAGTTGTTTTTCCTCGTAGAGAATTTTGTCATTTTTGAATAAATACAATGTGTAGAAAGTTTCTTTTTTAATAAAAACAAAAAGCACTCTTAAAGCTTCTATTTTTGTCATTAAAATAACATTAATTTATAATGTAATAAACTAATTCTTCCCCCAAGATTTCTAGATTTCTCCAGGATCGAGGGAATAATCCTCAGCTCTCCCTTCTCAACGACCATGCTTATAGGCATTTACATTTACATTTACTAAAGGATTAGAAGGCCTCCACCAAAAGGTATCGCCTTGGAAAAGGAAAGATCAAGAGTTATAGTAGAAGTGAAAAGAGTGAAGAGAATAGAAAGGTAGATAGAAAAGTGTGAAATATGACATCTCAGAGCCCCTGCCGAGTGCCATTTATTAAACACAAAAAAGTACAAATAGCCAAAATGCAGTCTGACTTGCAAGTCAGACTGCATTTTGGCTATTTGTACTTTTTTGTAACCTTTACTTGTACTCAAGTAAAGGGGCTCTTACTGCCTCAAAACGAAGACAGTTATTCTGTATACCACTGCATTTTGGCTATATATGGGCATATAAATTTTAAAATATTTATCAAAAATCTATACACAAAAAAAGATTATACATAAAGAAGGGCTCAAAATGCAGTTAGCTGTGTTCCAAGTATATACATTCCGGTTTTTCTCTAATGTAAACGTTTTCCATAATAACATAGTGTAAACATGATATGTATTAATATATGTAATAATTTAATAAACATATACTTATATGTTTATTAAAACATTCAAATAGCTGCTTAACTGATCTTTGGATCACCATAAGAACTTTTTAAGAAATAAGATACAGTATATATTTTCCTATATATCTTACTTATTTAAAAATCAATAAATATGAGATATAACTATAAATATATATTTTTTATTTGAAAAGACATTGAACAATTTAAAAAAGGATATCAAGATAACGTGTATTTTATTTTAAAATATATTATTTCAACGAAAAACATACAGCGATACTATGAACTTTTCACAATAAAATTATATTTTATTTGTACGATTTCGTTTGAAACAATAAACAAATAAATATTTTGTAAAATATTAATTTCGGAGAAAAACAAATCAATCTTGTGGTTTGTTAAAATTGGACCCAGGTGCAATTGGGAACAGCCACAATTAAACAAGTAAACACGTTGGAGGACGACCATCCACATTCGGGTCAGCGCTGACGTGAAAAAGATAAAGCCTTGAG
The DNA here is from genome assembly GCF_030686945.1 of Centruroides vittatus. Classification (NCBI taxonomy): domain Eukaryota; kingdom Metazoa; phylum Arthropoda; class Arachnida; order Scorpiones; family Buthidae; genus Centruroides; species Centruroides vittatus. The sequence goes on from NW_027122643.1 coordinate 2,795,748, forward strand.
CGCGGCTGTCTTTCTAATTGGTTGAAAGTTGGTTCCCAAGAAAACATTGAAGATCGGAGAAAAAGAAATGTAGAGCAAGGCTTGGAGTTGATATCACTTGGGACTCGTCAAGCCCTCTGAGGATAGAGAGAGAGCTTGTACTCCTCGGGAAAACGCTCGGGTAGTAATGAGGTGTGAGATCGGAGAAATTTGCTTCTCCAGGGTATAGAAATTATCAAGGAAACATTCAACTTATACATTTCAAACATCTAGGGCCGTACTCACTCAAAAAATCTACTTGAGGTGACGGAGGATAGAGAGGAACTTCATTTATTTTTTCTTTAATATTTTTATTCATAAGTATCAAAGAAACTTAGGAACGATTAAAATTTTGCACGTAGTCCATAGAAATATATGCTATTAAAATAAAGGCATAGATTTGATATTAATTAAATGCTTTTCTTTTACACGATTAGAAATTCTTGGTCAGATGTCTAGAAACTTCTCCATGTTAAGGATGATAGTACTTACAATATATACAATATTTATGTAGATGCCACTAATCGAACACTGTTAACTCAAGCAAATATAGAAAAGATTTTCTTGCAAATAAACGATCTACTGAGTTGTCACCAACGATGTTAGATTGCAACAGTACTCCCGATTGGAAGTCCATTAAGATCACAAAACAAAACAAGCATATGAGCACCTTATTTACAAATGAAATCGCATCGAAATACTCCTTCGCAATCCATAAACTGGCTAGAAATTTAACTCAATTTTCAGTTATTTTTGCCCTTAATTAATGATTTTTGTAGATTATTTTATTCGAACCATTTAAAAATTTCTGATATGCATCTTATATTGTATTATGGAATCTTTAGGCAAAAAAAAAAGGCTGATGTCAAAGGCGAAAATTTTGTATATAATAATAATTAAATTTAGAAATTACTTGAAAATTCTTCATTAGCGTTTTGGAAAACAAGCAATCATAAATGAATGGAGATAGAATTTCAAGCTTATATTCAACTTCATGCAAGTCAATAAAGTATCGGATTACTATTAATATTCTATCAGTAAAGGAGATGTAGCGGATAAAATTATCTCCGTCTAACAATATCTTATTAAACAAGCAAATAAAAATAATACAAATAATTTTTGCTACTTGTTTACAATTATATATATTTATTTTATATCACAGCATAGCATTTATAGTACTGTTTATGTACGTTCTATTAATATTGAATTTTCTAAATAATATATATTCTGAGATACTCAAATTTGCAAACATTTTAATAGTATATAATTTAATGTAACACAAAGAACAACGATATTAAAAGTGCTTTCACCTATATTGTTTAAGGCTTCATCAGTTATTCTATAAAATATTAGAACACAATGAGTAGAATATACTTTAATGTATGTATGTATACATTAATAATTATATATATATATATATAATTATACATAAATAAAAACTCTTTAGAAACTTCATGTACATCTTTAAATAAACAAAAATAAAATAAAACGAGCAATTATTTATTATGACATCGTCAAATGCAGGGCTGCAATTTTTAATAATCTTTTAATGAAAAAAATCACGTAACTTTCGGTCTGGACCAGAAATTTGTGTATAGTTAATCGGGGTCTCCGACTCTTAAGCTTTAGTATTTGGTCTGAATTTTAGTAATGTCTTGCCTCTGTACATCATACTTCTACTGATAACATTCGAGTCATGCCGGTCAATTATCTAACTCCGTTCTAGAGAAAATTTAAATTGAAATCACGGAAGTTCGTATATAGTTAATCGGAGCCTCTGACTCCTAAGTTTACCATATCTAGTCTTGATTTTCATCTATTTACAAGTAATTTCATTCTCAGATTGTCGAAGACCAGGCAGGCAGACGGACGACAGTGGGATTGTATAGGTCTAAAATCTAAAACTTGCAGCCCAATAAATGAAAACTAATTAATCTAATTTATTTGTTGAAAACAGTATTAAATCACATAAAAACACTTATCTCTAAGTACTAACAAAACAAAGCCAACACAAAAAATAAAAGGAAATAAGATATCTCAATCCTATCTTAACAGATTAATATCTAATCCTATTTGTCTGACGATTAAAGAACTTCGATATATTTTGCTAGAAACGACGATATCATTAATTTTATTTTATTTTATCATTAATTATATTTATTAGTTAATTTTGAAATTTAATTCGATTTCATAGCGAAACTTAAACACAGTATATATGTAATTTATTTAATTAACTCGTTCCTTTCTGTAAGTACTAAGAGGTCTTATTTTCCATTCTTATCAAGAGTTCGACCAGGTCCACAACAATGAGGGGTTAGAATAGCAAGGGACAGAGCACGAAAATATCCGAGACTACCTATGAAAAATATATGGGGTTGGATTTGATCTCGGGCTTCATAGCTAAACTGACCCAATTCGTTTGTACATAAATTTTCTATGTAGGTTATTCAGTTCATTAAATCATTTAAACAAAATATATTTGTTTCGATGATTTTCCAACCAAGTGACCTATATTTATTCGCATATATTATTATTATTAAAATAAAAAAGCAAATATTTTATATAAAAATTAATTTTAAACATCTTTATATATATATATATAACGATATGCAGGTTTTCTTTATTAACACAGTTTAAAAATAAATAGAGTACGACTTTTGTATATATGTGTAGGTGATTGAATGTAGAATGCACTTCAGAAATGTAACGTTTTTTCTTTTAAACTAAAGTTTAAGATAGGATAACAAAAGACAATTGATGAAACAAGATACACAACTTAGTTTCCAGAAATCGCTACTTTGAAAAACTGCACAAGAGAGATAAACTTATTCTCATGAAACCATCGTATAAAGTTTAACTTTGTTTCCTTATAATGTCGCTGTTCGCTCTGCCAAACTACGGAATATGGGACCTATCAGTTTGTATGTGATGTCAGTATAGTTGACATCAACATGTTTCTTGGTACTCTAAGGGAAATTCTTAGAGAAAAAAGAATGTGATGGCTAAGCTCGACCGTGCTCAGCCTGCAATTTAAGATAAGGGATATGACAACATGAAATCTCTGTAAAGGAAGAAAAGTTGTTTGGGAATTTACTATGTTTATTCCCACTTATATATTTTAACTTTGTCGAATTTTATATCTTTTTTATTCCATAAACTTACTTCGAAAAAAGTAATACTTTAGTTATATTTCGTAAAAAAATAGAAATATATTATCAAAATTTTAAAAAATTATTCTCGTATAATATATATTGAATTTTATCAAACCAAATTTAAAAAAAAAAAAAAATCTGGAAATTTTTATATCATTCTAATGATAAGAATGGCGATTGCTTGTAATGTAGTGCCCTCTTTGGACAATAATTTAAAACAATTTCCAATTTTTTCTATCCGAATATACGAAAAAATTAAGCCATTTTTATTTATATACCACGTAAAATCAAATTAAAATAACCACTTAAATTACTGTTGAAAATTTTCATATAATGTAACTGTATTTCACAATTTTTTCTAATTAAAATTTCTATAAATAAGGATGTTTATCTAATCTATTAAAACCACAGTTTGTTAAAAATTATTTTAATAATTCATTAAATTTTACCAAAAATAAAAATTTATTTAATAAATATTTTACCAATTTTTAGAGGAAAAAAAAGTAATAATTTCATTTAATAATAATTTTAATAATTTCTCATTTTCCTATTTAGTGTAAAAAGTAATATAAATTTTTCATGTAAAATAAACACATTTTCCTATATTTAATAATAATAATAATAAGTTTAAGAAGATATTTTTATGAATTAATTAACTATTTACAAATTTCTAAATGTATGAAAGAAAAATATAATTTTTTCTCTTCCTTCTTTCATTAATGTCAGTAATAAAGTTTTTTTAACGATAATAATGAATAGTAATTTTAAATTAATTTAATTTCTTAAAACTTATAAAATACATTAAAATACTTTCATAAATTAAATATTATATAAACTAAATGGTTAATATTTTAAATACCAAGTGTAGTATAATCACACTTATAATAAATTTAGAGTTTTTAATATATAATATGGTGCAAGAATGAGAAATTAAATAATATAATTATTTAATTTTTAACTTATTAACTTAGTCTATTAAATTTTTAATTATTTTTGAGTTAAACATGCAGCTAAATGGAAAACAGGTTTTTAAATACTAATTTGAATGTAGAGTTTATTTCTAAAAATTTTTATAATTGTGGAAAATTTTCTTATAAAAAAATTAACTTAATTTATTTTAATTTTTCAGTTTATTATTATTACATTTCGAATATAAAATTTATGTAATTATTGACAGTCCTTCAGTGTTGTCAGGAAGCAATTGGATACGGTCATTTAAATTTTTGAAAGGAAAATAAATAATTTCTCGAAATTTTATTCGAGGAAACGTTAGAAATAATATTATTTTTTCTTTTAAAAATCATTTTTAATTAAAAATAGGAAACACTATCGTTATTTACAATCTTTTTATTGCATATTTATGAAATATCAAGTTATAATTCCAATTAATCTTTCTACGTGAGAGAGCATTACTTAATAATTTAATGCTGATTTAATAAAGTAAACGAAAATATTTCTGCACAAATTGCTATACAAATATTGTACTAGGTTAAGCTTTTAATAAAAATAAAAAAGAATTTCTTGCATGAGAACCAAAGAATTAAAAAAAATCCTTTTGTATTAAATTAATAAAATTAAACTGTATAGCAATTTATTTTAATCTTCTAATTAATTAATAAAATAAAGAAACTCACGATAACAATATAGCATAAATCTTTCTCATTGAATCACAATGGGTAATGGTCTACCTGAAACTGAATGTTATCTGACAAATGAAGAATGAATCCTAGTATAATCAATTTAATGGCACTATTAGCAAAATAAAATCATTACCTCTTAGACACTTTTTGATGGTTTCTAAGGATAATGGAGTTCATTCGTAGAATATAAATGCTTTCAAAATTATCACGAAAAAACGAAAACTGAAAACTGAATTACAGAAATATCTTTCAATTTAATTAGGAAATCACTCTTTAAAAGCGAAATTACTTAAAAGTACCCATTCATCCTGGCGCAGTCCTTTGAGGGTAATTATATACTGTACAAATAATTTAGTACCAATTACTTTACCTTTCCCATGCCAAACAGAAGGGGTTTGCCCATATTGAAAACATATTCTAAAATACTGATTGTTTCCTTTTTAATCCATACTGATAACCCTTATACCAGGAGTAAATATTAATTCAAAATATATTTATTTGATAATAATATAAAATATATTTTAAAATGCCAGCAAAATACTTTCCTATCGACTATGGAGACAATGTATAGACATTTTCTGGAAACAGTGAAATCTAATACATTCAAATATCTTACGTTAAACTCAGAAATAAAATAAGTTAAAAACAATAGCTGTTGTTATTTAAGTTAATATTTTCTTTGTTAATGTGTAAAATGTTATTTAAGTTAACAGGAGTCTATAATCTTTCGAAATATGTTGTTTGCAATTTGGGATATATTTTAGATACAGGCTCCAGTTAAAATATTCAAGGAAACGAACAAGTCGGGAACCACCTTAAAAATGCGCATATCAAATCTCAACAATACTTCACAGTTTTATACAGGAAAACAGTAGTTTCTGTCTCATACCGTGAGGAATGAGCAACTGGGATTTCCTGCTAACCAAGAGGACATTAGGAAAGTCCTTCATAAATCTTTTCAAAGATCGACAATACAAATACGACATTCCTTTGCATGATTTCCTAGAATATTTTGTCATTCGAATTGATTTTAGTATCACTTTAAATTTCGCATTTAATTTGAATACTAACAATTAAAAAACGATTCTGCTTCAGTGAAAAGAACGTTATATGACTGTTGAATTACTCTGTTTTTTAAAAATTACTTTAGTATCCACGAAATAATTTTTCAGTTATAGAGACAACCCCTATTAATATCTTGCTATTTTAAGGAGATACTTTCTAATAATCCTAATTAATGTTAAGACGAGTTAAATATTTAAGATAAACGTCTGTTTAAACGAAGAATTTAAACTGATATACAGTAACCCCTCGTTATATCGCGGATTCGGATATATCGCGCTTTTTCTTTATCTTCCGACAAGCGCGATATAACGAGGGATTACTGTATTTGAAAGTTGGCAAGTTTTAGTTTACTTTGATAAATATACATTGATTCATGATAAATAATCTAAATAATCTTCAAAGTAACTTTGTATTATTGTAGCCTATATCTAATGTTAAGCTTTTAACAATTTACATACAATTTTTCCATTTCAATTATAGATAAAATTTTTCCTTCAATATTTCATATTAATTACAATTTTCTAAAATCATGAATTAGTTTTATACTCTTTTTCATGTGAAATTCATTTGTACAATTGTCATTTTAGGCATAATTTACACATTTTAAAGGTTAATTTTGTACTTTATTGCAACATTATTTTACTTAAAATTGATATGTAAAATGTCTTATAAATTATTTCAAACAATACTACGAATAAATATAATCTAAATAATTAAAATTTTGGATTATTCAATGTTTCTGATCAAATATTGGTACCATTCTAAACAATTTTTTAAACTCCAATCCCGTACCAAAGCAGCAATTTTCCGATTTGAGTTCATTTTCGCTGACCTGACGTCATCAAAAATGAAGTCATGGAGGTCTCTCGCGACTGCCGCAAGAGATAATCATAATGTCATAGATGTTTGTCAGCCTAGCATCAGCATGATATAATGATATGGCGATCTTCAAGTCGCTACGACCTTGAACGCTTGTCTCCGTAAGAAAGCCTGGGGCGCTATGAACTTCAATAATTTAAAAGGTTTACGAGGCTTTATTTCGAGCTTGAAAATACAGAAAAATAATTTTCTGGTCCTCAGTCCTCTCATAATTTATTTGCATTATCCACGCTATCGTGAAATTTGAAGGCTCTCTATGGGAGCTTTTGAAAGGACATTGGTCTGTAAACAAAATAATATCTCGTAAAATAAACAATGCAAGACGTTGAAATTTTTCAGATGCAAATAAGACATATTACAGGAATTTTAATTAAGATTTTCCGTCATTTCCATTAATAATTTTCAGAAAATTACGCTCTCGATAAATGCAATCTAACAAGCATAATAATGTTAATGTACATAATTGATAATGTTATTTAATGTTAATATAAATAATTAACATTATCATCTGAATATTTTTTTCTTATAATTTTCTTTAAGTTTTTATTTATATAATATAATAACAATCAGATTCTCCGTACTAGTTCTACCAATGTAATGCAGTTACATCTATTATTATTATTCAGTGAATTGTTTCTTAATTAATTTGATAAAATAAATTATATCAATGTAAATAATTAATTTACCAAATGGAAATTATACATATATTTGATTAGAAATGCTATTAAAGTTTAGGTAGAAGTAACTTTTTATACTCTAACTGGTTTATGGAAAATCATCAAAACATCCGTCGTAAATCGAAGTCTAATTTCGCATAGATTTAGTGTTATAAAATGGGTTTCCATTCGTGAAAATATACTTTTCATCTGTGTAATAGTACATCAAAATGGAAAAACAAGTAATATTAACGTGGCGTATCATAGACACAATTTATCGGTCGTAAAAGCTGGGGTTTTATGACTAATTAAATTAATTCTTCATTAAATACGTGGAAAGTACATTAAATGTTAATAATTTTTATTTGTACATTGATATTTTTATTGTATTTGATTCATTTGCTGCGTAATTCCGTTTTACCTGTACTTGATATATGAGAATTTGATACAACGAGTGTTTCCTTTGATCTCTCTTCTCAATTTACGAAATGACATTCGATACAACGATATTTACAAGAAAAAAATATTTTAATCAAGAGAACAATGAGATGACTCATAGTACCAGAGTGAAGATCCTTAATATCCGTCACGATCTTTACGATGAATCGTCTCGAGTTGGGTTTTGCGACTCGAGAATGTCCGTAAGATGGTTCCAGGAAAGCTACACCTCCACACTCAACAAGTAAATATATACAGTTTATTTACACAACAAATATTTACAAGATGTACAATGTTCAACCACATTACATACGCTATGTAACAAAGATGTGGTATCGCTAGTCGGCTTGTCTGTTGGGGACTGTTAGTCTCCGGGGAACTCAAGTCGCTTTTCCGGAGATGGCTCAACCGCGTGGCCGTCCGTCTCTGCACTAGCCTTTTTCCGGAGGACTTTCCAAGAGGAGAACGCTCTCTCTATACACCTCAAAGGCTTACCTAGTGCCAGAGACCACCACGTATCCGGTCCCTCGCCCTTTCTCTTCGTTTTTTCCGCCACCCTTCCAATTTAAGGGATCCTGCTGCGACCACCTGCGACCAATCAGTTCCTTCCCTTTTTTTTTGAGAGCTTCCAAAGACGTCCGCCCTATTTCCCGCCGACGTAGCTTACATTCGCGTCCGTCCTTTGTTTACATTTTTTTCCCAAGCCGACCGACACGTAGCACACACATTGACCCCTAAACGAAACCGCTACTCCTTTGATCTTTCCGGCCGTTTATGGCCCCAACGCCAGGTGGGTCCAATTATCTCTGTCGCGTGGCTTTTCGACTTAGGACGCTAAAAGCGACCTTTACAACCAGTCTCCATTTTTATTGTTCTATTCAACTTTATTCAACGTCTTTGTTCTCTACCCGTTTTAAAGCGGTTGTGTAGTTTAGAGAATTTTGTCTCTACGTTGCAAGTTCTATTAGTGATTATAATTTCAGCAATTAAAAAGTTGTTTTATTTTATCAGTTTTCTGCTTAGTTATTGGCTTAAATATTTTTCCCTTTCTTACCATTAATGTCTGATGACGGTGATATGAGTTCTTTTTATATCAATGACTGACTTAATAACACTTTATTTCATTTAGATTATTAGGTATGTGTTTTGTAGTACTTCCTAAATAAGAAAAATTATTAGAGTAACTGGAGTTACGCTAGAATGAGGTACAAACTTTGACTGTAAGAAATGATTATGAGAAGTTTTTCAGGAACGAGATATGTTCGGAAATCGAGATTATACTGTATTAATTTTTTACTTTTATAGAATATTTATGATACGGCCCATCTATCACCGAGTGAATAAAACTAACGTCATAAGAGTGGATAAACCCGGAAAATTGCACATTTTCTTGGTTTTATTTACGTTTATAACAACTAAATAAGAGTCAGTTTTCCATAAAAAGTTCTCCCTGGAGGCATTCTTTCCTATTTGTCATTTCGCCTGTATATTGCATTGCAGTATCTACCAACCGATCAAATATTTCTGATTTGTGTATAATTTTTCTATCTTATACAATAATTAAACTTGATCGAATTAGGTTATTGTCACATTAATTTGTATTTAAATCCTTTAAATATTAAAAAAACACGAATGATTGAAATCTATAATATATTTATATTTTAAAATTCCTCTTATAAAATATCTGGCTTTATTTTTATAACTTTACTTTTACTGAGAATATTGTTTATTTTTTTAAATAAAGGATTGAAAGAGCAAAGAAATAAATAATCTCTTATGAAAATATTTAATTCTAAATAAATATTTGTATTTGTTTTTATAAGAAAAAATCGTTATCATTGTGAATTATATAATATATTGTATATTTATGCTATATTGTATTGTATTTGTTTATATTGTAAATATATTAGAAAATAGAAATTTATATCATTAACTTATAATTATAACTGTAATAATTATTAATATTTGTTTATATTTCTGAGTTATAAATTTAATTGTAATAATAAAAACTGAAAAATATGTTATTTATCAATACTAAACATTGCTTTTTTATTTATTTGTATTTAAACACTGTACTTTTTTAATTATATAAATGAGCTATTAGTTTGTTATTCATATCACAAACTATGCAATTATTTGCTATAAAAAATTTAATTAATGTATTTAATTTAAATAAAAGATGTTAAAATTTTTTAAAATGTAATATTTTGTTTTATAAAATTTTTAATAAACATTATCTATTATTTTATTGTGATATGAATAGAAAGCCTACTACAGGAAGTAATGGTATTTTTCTGATGTCACAGACCATATAAAATTTGAACTAACATTAGAAAACTTAATGAAATAATAAAAGAAATCATAATCATAAATCATTCTACATTGTTCAGAATTATTTTGCAAAAATAAACCATTTATTTAATGAGATCATTCTCAGATTTAATAGATAATAAATAATCAAAGTGCGCTAATTCTCTTGCATACCACAAAACCGGGTACAAACACAAAAATATGAAAACTTGAGATATGTTCAAGACCGTTTTCATTACAATTTACCAAAAGTTATTTGAAATTTTCTCATTTTTCATCATATAATTAACCTATAAATATTTCATATAGAGAAACATACAGAGTTTAAGGATTAAATTTGCATGGCAAATTATTTACTTTCCTTGCTATTATAATTTTCACAAAAGACAGAGGAATTATCGAGCTAAGTATATCTGTTCAATTATATAATATATAACTTAACTTATTGATACATCTCACGGATATCCATTAATTATTGCTTGAAAAACTGTTGATCATACACGTCTCTATTCAAAAATATTGCATTTATCATCATTCCTACTATCACCATCGTCAATCATGAGCTTCGAAATTAAAAAAAAAAATTTCCTGAAAAATTATTGTAAAACAAAACTTTCTTTAGATGTAAATTTTTAATTTATTAAAATATTTTATCGTTTATACTCGAAAATTGAGAAATAGTTTTTGAAATTGTTTAGTATTGTCGATTAATTATTTGTTTTTCAAATATTTTACGCTAAGAACTCTACTTTCAGTACGAAATCGTACATTTAGTAATTTACGTATTAATATTTATGGGAAAGATTCGTTTATAACAACTCATTAGCGCTTTATAAGGGTGTAGTTATTTAGAAAGGCGCTAAAATCTGTGATTTGAATAATATAAAATAATTTTGACAATTAATTATTCTTAATTAAATAAAAATTCTCCAAATTTAAATATTAATATTTCAGAAATAATTTTTAAAAAATTTTTTCTTTATAAACTATTATGTTTAAACGGAGGAAAAAATACCTTATTTACTTATCAATATTTTTATAAGTTAACATTATTATTAATTATCAATTAATAATTAAATATAATAGGACATAGCATGTTTAGTTTGCATCATTTTAAAATAATTTTAGACATAAAAAAATAAAAAAGAGAACGGGCAATTATTTATTGTAACATCGTCACAATGCCGAGCTGCACTTTTAATTACATTTTTAATTTATTTCATTTAAAATATATGCTCTCCACCTCAAATTAGTAGCAACTTGCCCCTGTACATCATACTTTTCCTTTAACAATAGAGTCGTGCCGGTCATCTATCTAACACCTTTCAGGGGAAAAGGTTTGAATTGAACAAACGTAACTTCCGTTCGGCATCGGAATTGCAAGTATTATTAACCAGGGCATCCTGCCTCTAAGGTTTCCATATCTGGTCTCGTTTTTTATCCATAATCTTATGGAAAGACAGACAGACAGTGAGAATTTATAGGTCTACATTTTTTTCAAATTGTATTCCAATAACGTCGTGGATAAGCCGAGATTTGTTGTTTAAAAATTGCTGGAACAATTTACAATTATATGAAAGTTTTACTAGATATATTATTAGAAAATACAAGACTTTATCCGGAGGGTATCAGACTTCAATTATATGAACTTTTCCACCGTAAATTTTCTTGTTTTCAACTGAGTATAGATCGATATGATCCTTTATATTGACCACTTTAAATTTATTTTATGAGTTTAAAAAGCTCAAATTTACTTGAAATTTTAGAAATTTAATAATCTTTATATTTTATACATTTTAAAAGATCTTTGTAAAAATAATGATCAATTTTCAGTCTTCAATTTCAGAATTTAAAAAAAATTCTCTTATATTCACTTTTCTATTTTAAAAATATTTATTAAATAGTTTTATTCTTAATGCAGGGTGTCCATAATTAAAGTTTTTCCCATTTAGACTCCATAGTTGTAACTAATAAGCGGATTGTCACCAAAATTTATATACAGACTATGCAAAGGTTGCAGAAAAATATCAAATATTGCAAGAATTTTAAGTGTGTGATTATATTTAAGGAGAAAAATGATTAAATTACATTTTATGCGGTTATTAAAAAACATTAATTCTATAAGTCAGAAATATTCGATAGAATTTTATTATAAGATAAAATTAACCGTTGAAAGCACAATTTTTTTTTTTTTTTTTTTTTACATCCAGCACCTTCAGTTTAATCTAATTGGATTGAACTTAAATCTAACCTAAAATTATAATTTTACTTTAAATCTAGGTTAAATAGGATAAAGTTATGGATCTTTATCTTGTTTTATAATTTATTAAAAGCATTGTAGTAAATTTAATAGTAAAAATATGTCAAAATATCATAAATTCCGTTTATTAGAAGCAAGAAATTTACTACAGTATATTGTTATTATATTATATTGAATAGAATTATATTGTTTGAATAGGAGTAAAGTCTCATATTAATAAATAATATCTAGAATTTCTAACATTCAGAAATAGCATTAAATCAATTCTAATTTCTTTATAATATATTAAGTTAAAATATAATTTTATTTCTTAATTTTCATCTGCTAATTACTTATAATCTGTCTTCTTCAGTATAAATTGTATTTGTTTATAATGGTGATTAAATCTTTTGATTAACTTTAAAAATAAATTCTAGAAACATAATTAAATTCTTTTATTAACTTGGAAAATTGTTATTTTAGGCATAAAAGAAATTATTTAATAAACAATAATGTCAGTTATACAGCTTAAATCTAGAGTAAATAATTACTTAAAATTAAATTTTATAAAATAGATTTTAAAATATCTGGATTAATTCAAGAGAGAAATAGAAGTGGATTAAGAAAATTTCTCTAAAATTAGATTACTTTCAAATGAGGTCACAACATAAATCAATTTAAAGAAAATGGAGACTGTCGAATTATATAAATAACAGAGAAAATCCTTCTAATTTAATTAATATTAGTGTAGATGTAATATAAGATGAGCTCCTTAAAAATTTTTGTATCTGTAAAATCAGACTATAATAATTAATTTTCATTATTATAGTGAATATATTAGTATTAGTGAGTATTAGTGAATATATTATAGTATTAATGAAATATTTAATGAAAGGCAGTTGTTTACGTTATTAAATATGTTCTTTTTATATCAAAATATGTATTAATATTAATTTTCTTGTTTATTCAACTTTATTTAAAAATTTCAATGTATGGATATGAGTGCAGAGAGACGTATCTTGTATAAGTTATTATAAGAGGTGCATACAGTCTAATCTGTGCATAAAAATTATTTTTTGTAGATAAACTGGAGACAATAATATATTACTTTTGTTATGATTTACTTATTTATTTTTAATATTTGGGTCAGAAAAGGAAAATGTCCTTTCTGCTCTTCCCTATATACGTCTCTGTATGAATGGATGTATAATAATTACTGTATAAAATTATAAAACCATATAACTTAAATTATAATTATATAAATCGTGTACACAGTTAATTATTTTAAAATTTGAAAGTGGAAATAATTGAATTTTAGAGTCAAATATTTATTTAAATGAAATAATTTTTTTTCTTTTATGTATGCAATGAATTCAATTTTATGTTTTTTTTTCCTTTTTCTGAGAACTGATCAAATCATGACTCCATATTTTTCTATGTTTACTGCAATTTTCGGGTATTTTATAAAATGTATCTACTTTACACATATTTCTTTATAAACAGGGTTTACAGTTACTGCTATTGAAAAGTAAGTCTCATATTTCCTTTTGTTTCAGAAGATACTTTTCTCTATTTTTATCTTTTAGTTTGAAACCATAACCCAAGCCAAAATCAATTTTAAAGATTTTTCTAAAATATCTATTTTAACTTTAATATATATATTAAAGTTTTATCAAATATATTTTTCTATTTAAAATAATTTTTTTTTTTTTTTTTGTAAAAGTATATTTGTTGTTAGTTAAATTAGTTGGTGAAATGTGTAAAATCCTGTTAAAATTAATTTATATATAATTAAATTCTTGTAAGTTACTTATGGTAAGTGAATAATGAATCTAACTAGTACCATAATACAAATTAAGTGATTAAATTATTCGTATTATGTTTATACGATTCAGTGAAATGCATTGGTAAATTTCAATGCTAGTAATAATTGCCATTAACGTCCAATTAATTATATAGGAAATTTATAATTTATTTTATATAATTTATGATTTACATAACGTTTAATATAAGTAGTAAATGTTAAAACTTTTTAAAATATATGTAAATGTTTAGTTTTAATGCAAACTGACAGATGGCAGCACCGGTGACCCGAGAGAACGGAAAGCTGTCGGAGCAAGGAGCATTTTGGGTCCCTCTTTCGAGATCCTATTTATACAAATAATGCTATTAAAGCGAAAAAATAATATAGTATAAAAATTAGCCCACAGCCAAAGTCATTTCGTAATTTGGAAAAGAAAAATCACAGAACTGATAATTTTTTTTCATTCTTTCCCTCTGAAGGGTCCTCTAAAGCTCATAGGCGCCGGGACAGCACATACGAGGCCCTATAAAAGGGGGCGAAACACCCCGGTTGCGTCCCCCTATTATGGGACCTATACAACACAGTTACTATCAAAATAATTATTATAAATTGTGTAGTAAATAATTTAATTTATTTGATAAATCTTTATATATATAAGCAATCGATAAACATAATTTTCTATAAAATCTACGCATTTATTCACAGTTTTTTTGAATTTGAAACACAATTTACATCTGTACATATTGGGGTATGCGATTAAAATTTGACAGATGTTACAGATGAAGAGTAAAGATACTAATTTATTTTCACATTAATCCAATTACATTCATAATTAAATGATCCTTCTGGAAAAAAAGAAATGAACTTTCTTCTTCTGGACGTCTTGATAAGATCTCTTGGACTTCAAAATTACCAATTGGACTGTAGCAATACTGTTGTTTTCATACCTAGTTTAATAATTAAATAATTGTAGTTTATTCGTAAATAGAGAATCAATAATCAATAAGAAGCAAATATAAATTTAATAATTTAATTTACAAAAATAATATTCAACAATAGATTAAAATGGAAAAAAACATTTCATTTCGTATCACTTGGGACGTCGATTTTAATTAATAATTTATAAAAATATTATAAAATTTCAATTAAAAATCCAATAATTTGCTTCAAACAATTGTTATTGTGAAAGATATTGGCACAAAAATATCGAATAAAAGTATTATTTCCTCGAATGTCCTCCAGATGGATGCAGCTTCTTATTAGAAATCCATCTTAAAGTTAATAAATCGATCGCACTTCGTAAATTATATAGCTCTTATTATTGGCTTAGCCTTTAATAATTATGCAGGACAAATTAACTCTTTGACAAAAAAATAAATAAAATCAACTTTTGTATACTTTAAAGAAAAATTCTAATTAGTCTTTCAGTAATATTAGTAAACACTATAATTAATTTTTAAAGAAACTATAGAAAATCGAACATGCAAATATGATAATTACGCACTACTTAGCTTTAAATAAACGAAAAGTATTTATAAGTTCGATCACTGAAATTTTATTTTAAAAATACATTAATTTTTATGCCAATTTCCTTATTTTATTCCCAGAAATAAGTAAATTTTTGGAATTCTAAGATAGTTTTTCTTATGGGAAGTATTTCTGATTTCAGTTGTAGAGTAGTTTATAAATTTATATATATATTTATCGACAGACCTACAATTATTTTCTTATATTTGATAATAAGATCCGTGACTATTGAATAAGATACAACCGAATAGATGATTTTTTTTTCATATTTGCAATATATTCACGTTGAGGATGTATTCAAAATAACCAAAATAAAATCAATCATTGAGTGAAAATATAAAAAATTATAGAAGATTGAAAGAAATAAAACTAAATTGAGCTATTTTATAGAGTTTGTAAATGATAATTTAATATAAATTAATAAAGAATGGGAGTAAAATTTAGAAACAATTGAATAGCTGTTCAAGAGCTGATTATTTATTTATTTATATAGTTTTATACGTCTTTAAAACATTTACGTGCTCTATATATTGTGACACTAACTGAATTAACTTTAGTTAAAGATTAACATCAGTGAGTACAAATTTTTCAAATTGGTCGACAGTCAGCTAATCAAGGGAAACGATCGGAATTCCCCTAAAAATTCGAAGAATAGGAGTTCCAAAATTGGATCCTGGAAGTAACTCGTACTGAAATGGAAAGTGACACCAGATAAAAGTATAAAATTTGGCAATAAACGTTATTATCCAAACAAAACTCATATTAAAAAAAAGAACAGAGTGGAGGAGAGAAAAGGAAGATGAAAAAAATGTTTTCATAATACACAAAGTCGTTAAAAAAGAATTAATTTTATAATTGGATACGTTTTAACAATTATTTAATTTTTTCGTGTTTAAAGATATTTATTTTTAATCTCCTGTTTGCAGAGAAAGTTATAAAAACAGAAGAGAAAGCATAATGTAATGGGTACATCGTCGCTTTTGCAATTGAATTACGTCAGCAAATTCACCTAGAATAACAGTAAACATCACAGTTAATGGATTTTTTTTTTTAACTTTCTGTCTCAAGTGCTAAAAGTTATTTGTCTTTCTTACATCTTTTCTATTTTAAAACAATAATTTTGTTGCTTTTATTAATATGAAATTAAAAGTAGTGAAGTTGTTTGCTGAGAACATAAAAATAACAAATCTTCAACATTTATTCGTAACTTTATAATATATATAAAGAATTAAATTATTATAATTCAATTAAATAAAAATGACGTCGTTATATATATATATATTTTACGTTATTTTCCTTACAATTTTGCTTAATTATCTAGAAATGGTTTTATAAAGAGCGTGTCTTGATAAATTCTTATCAGGTTTTTATCGTTTTAATCAAACTAGAATGAAGCTGGAGATTTACAATTTTATCCTCAACTAGAAAATAAAGGAATGAAATAATCCCAATACAAATTAAACTGTTAATATTGATAATGTGTGTATTTTATTCAGAATAAAAGAATATTTTCTTCGAAATATCTTTATGATCCTTTCGGAAAATCACTAATAAATAAAAAATTTGTATAATTAATTTCAAGATCGTACCGGAGTAATATTTAATTATATACATTCTCCCCTATTTTCAGGAAAAAAAATATGTTTAACTCTATTTAATTAA
The DNA here is from genome assembly GCF_030686945.1 of Centruroides vittatus. Taxonomy (NCBI): domain Eukaryota; kingdom Metazoa; phylum Arthropoda; class Arachnida; order Scorpiones; family Buthidae; genus Centruroides; species Centruroides vittatus. Next base: position 2,813,138 of record NW_027122643.1, read on the forward strand.
AATATAATTAACATTTTAAAACTTATTTTAACATTAAAACATGATGTGCAAGCATTAAAACTTAATTAATTTGAAATTTGTCTACAGAATTACGTAAATAAAAATAATTTTTTAATTTCGTCGACGTATAAATCATTTTATATTCTATAATGCTTTAATCATTGAAAATTAATTTCTTAGAAAATTTTCCCGATAAAATTATTCAGCAAAGTAAATTGCATTTAAATTTACAGGTAGAAAATTGAAAATTTAAAATACTTTTTTATACAAAAGGCAATTTTCTGGGGGGTTCTTTATGATGGCGAGAATTTACTTTTTACATTAAACGATTCTGCAATTTATATGTGCATATCAAAACAATCGTAAAAAAAACTGTTAATGTTCCTATTAAACAACGTAATGTACGTGTTTTCCGACGTCGTTTACAAATATTTCTTTTATGTAGACTACTAGAATCTTCCACTAATCATTATTTCCCATTTAATGGATACCAAAATGGAATCCCAGATAAAGTTAACTAGGATTTCATGTTTCTCTAGTTGAGGTTAGCTCTCAGCTATAATGAGTTAGACACTGAATTATTAAACAGAATTTATCTAGTAAAACAGTTCTTTCTAAATTATATATGTTGAAAGAGAATTTCACAACATATTCACAATGTTAACAATATGTTTAGAAGTATCACTTGTAAATGCATTAAAATTAATTAACGTAGAGATTGCTTTTATAATTTCTCTTATATTATACTTACTTTTATTGTAACTTAAAATATTTTATAATTATCTTATTAAATTATTTTTTTTATTAAATGTTCGTTATTTTATTGGTGTTGCAAGTATTTATTACAATGCTTACATTGTTAACACCGTATTGCAGCTTGACTTTTGTTAACATTACCTGTATTCAAAAAAATTTAAGCTCTTCTTTATATTAAAAAATAAATAAGCCGTATAGAGATAAGAAAAAATTTACCATTTCCTGATGAAAACTTATATTCTCGATCACATTCAGCGTCAGAAAGTTCACTTCCATCCACGAGAAGGGGATGATGCGTAACGGGTATCTCTTCTTTAATACTCTGCCATCTTAAGATAAATGCATTTTCATTATATTTTATTTCATTTTAATAAAGAAAAACCTTGTAAAATTTAATCCTAATCGTGAAAAAGTTTATCAGCTGATTATTTTTTTAATTAAAAAATTCAAGAATGTAATTAACTTTTTTAAATACATGTTTAAGTAATTTGAAGAGATACAGTAAAATTTACGGTTATAGAATGTTTTAAGAGTTATATTCTTATGTGCATACATTCAGTCTTACAAAGTAATAATAAAATATTTGATTAAAAATCTTGTTTAAATAATTATTCTTGAAAGGCTGCTTACAAAATGAATTTTCTATAATTAAATTTTAACAATTTATAAAAAGATTCATTAACAGCATGAAAAATTGAGGATTATAAATGTGAAAATATTTCGAATTTTCATACTGTTAAGTATTAAATATTATGTATAACCATGTAAAATTATTATATTTTCTTAGCTTCTTTAGTTTTTCTATTTTTATAAATAACATTCTAAAATTCTTCATATACGATAAATTTATGACAAGTATTTTTAATAAATTCATAAATTACATGCATCTACTGGAAAATAATACATTCATACTCCTAATTTTATACGAAAAATTGATTTATAGTTTTCTCTGTTTTAGAATTCTCGATATATTGATTATAAAATACACATATACGTCAGGCGAAAGAACTTACAAACATACGTTAAATTCTAGATTTTATGACAGGAATTCAATTTTATACCATTTAACAATTAATAATCTTCAAGTTGTGTATCGAAAACATTGAATTTTTCATTTATAAATTATTTATTTCCAGAATATAATTGACATATGATAGATAATATGCATTACCTATCATTACTTTCAGGAATGGACCACCTATTTCCATTTAATATTTTGCTGTACTGAGCGCAACTTGCAGATGGAGTGGAGTGAGGTCTATCTGTAACAATGACTACAATTTAGTTTTCTTATAATTACAATTTTATAAATTAATATTACCAAAATTTTCTAGATGATAACTTGCCAGATTAGATTATTTAATAAGGAATTGTAAGCATGCAGTGAATTAAATTTGTGATTTTCTTTATTAAAAGTATTAAAATTCTTTAAATACCATGATGCATTACATCTGTAAATCCATATCTAGCATCACCTTCTTCGTATTCTCGATTCTGTTTAGATTTATCATGTTTTTCATGTTTCTAAAAATATATTCGATAATTCGAATTTAAATCTTTAATAACAGATTAAATAACATTAAAATATTAAATTATCAATTAATACATTATCCTAAAAAATACTTTAATTAAATTATTAAATATCTTAAGTAAACGAATTTAATATTTTACATATTTATTCCTCTTAAATCAACGTTTTGACTTCTTTAATTAATGAATCCTCTTTGCTAGAATGAACTTAATTAGAATTTTAAAAATAAGGGAGGGAAAAACATTAAATTTATCAAATTTTATTTTAAAATTATTAAGTAAATTTAATGAAAAACTATTAATTTAATTTTTTAAAATCTTACTTTAAGTTAATTTATTTCTGTTTTAATTTTCAACCATTTTAAGAATTTTAGAATATAAACTTTTTTTTTTAAATCCTAGGAATTATTTAAAAAATGGAGTAAAAATTACAAGATTTGTGACTGTAGAAGCAGAAGAAAGCAATTTTAAGTTATTAAGAATTTTATATCCAACAAATTCTAAATTAAGTTTTGAAGAAATAAACCAACGACCATCCTATTTTCTTGCTAACAAGATTTTGATATTGGATAGACGTGCAGCATTTCAGTAATGATCATTTTGTATTGGAAGTAGCAGATAAAAAAATTGAGGAAAAAATAAAATAAAAATAAAAAAAATAAAAAGATTTATAAAGTTATATCTGAGGCATTACTATATCATCACGAAGGGGTTGGGGTATGTCATAAAGATGCTCATTTCCTCTGATGTTCGGTCTGTTCAAACTTCTACATCTATCTCCATCGACTCTTCCATCATCTCTTCCAGCAAAAGGGATGTTACTAGTAGCATAAGGTGTTGGAAAGTAAATAGATTCCCTATTTTGATCGTAAGTTTTCTCTAATTCTCCCATCGCTAGTGCATCAGTCTTTGGATCTTCAGAATGGCGAACACCTAGATTTGAAATTTAATGTATACTAATTTACTTATTAAGCAAGTGGACATCATATATATATATATATATATTTTAAAAATTTCAATAACATTCAAAATATATTTTAAATTTTAAATTGTAATTATATAAGATTAGTAAATGTAATCTTTCTGAAATATTTTTTAGTCATTTTATAAATTACACACATTTTTTTATTCCATTCGATTATAGAAATTCCCAGAAGCTATAAGTAATTCGATTTATAAAAGTCAGCATAAAAAATGTAATTTTAGATTAAAACGTTGAAAAATTTTTGAAAAAATAACAAAACGAACATTAGAAAGATTAAAAAGTACAATTTAAAAAAATGAGTAAATCTTATAGAGTAGAACGACTATTTTTGCTATCAAATATATGATGAATATTAGGTTCCTAGGGCAAGTAACAGAAATCAGTGGTTCAAATCTAGAACAGTTAAGGAGAAAATGTCGTTTCTTTCAGAAGAGTGATCGCTGCAAAATGTACACATCCTTTTACTGAATATAACAGAAGAGATGCCGTCAATTATAAGTAGCAATTGGTTGAGTAGTAGTTAAATAAAAAAAAAATTAACAGAAAATTACTAGAGTAATCTGACTTGGTTTGGGTTAGCATCTTAATAATTAGAAATGTTAATGAATGATTGATATAGAAAAAATATGATTTTCTAGAATATTTAATATATCAGTACTTTCATCTTAACTTTTATACAATCTCTTCATAATTATTAAAATTATTTCGCTGCAATTTGAAAAAAAAACTGTAGACCTATAAATTCCCACTGTCGTCCGATGTTTGTCCTTAATCTCTAGAACGGATAGATGAAAGACGAGACCATGTATGGAAATCTTAGAAGTAGGAGGTCCCCCAATTAACTATATGAGAACTTTCAATGCAAATCGAAAGTCATGTTATTTAAATTCAAAAATTTCCCCTGAAAGGTGTTAGATAGATGACCGGCACGACTCTATTGCTAAAGGAAAAGTATGATGTACAGGGGCAAGTCGCTATTAATTTGAGATGGAGCGCATATATTTTAAATTAAATACATTAAAAATATGATTTAAAATTGCATCTCAGCATATGTAATTCAAAATATTATTAATTGTGTCATCGTCACGATGACACAATTAATAATATTTTGAATCACACAGTTATTAACTAAGAAGAGGAAATTCTTTTAAATATTCATTTCTCTAAAAATTTCCCCCTCCCCTTTTCAATTTAAAATATTGAACCTTTTAATAAAATATATATTTTTGCTGTGTTAAGTTATAATTGAGATACACTTTCTATAGTAAAAATTATAAATTTAGTATCATTTTAAAATATAATTAAACTATTCGTAATGTGTACCATTGTAATTTAAGAATAATTACAAGATATGAATGTAATTTAATATAATATTTAAATAATTATAATTTTAAAGTGAATTTTAAATGAATTTAATAGGAAGAACATAAAGTTTAAGAAAGAAACTGAAAATAATTAATATTTTATTGTATATAAATGCATTTATTAAAATTAAAAAAATTAATATCAGACTCCACCTTCATAGAGATTTGTCATTCTTGGACTACGTTTCCTGCATATCAATAAAAAAACAGCAACAGATACAGCCACCAAAACAACAGCAGCACAGCATATTGGAACGATGAAAGAAAGACTTCTGTATCTTCTCGAAGGATCTGTTAGATTATCCGGTTGCACGGTTGCTAAATAATATAAAAGTTTGAAAGTAAAATCGATTTTAATAACCTGAAAATTCAATTTTTAATGGATCAATATCATTCAGACACAATAAACGCTCGAAAATTCTTTAATAAATTTTCAATGTTAGAAAATAGGGAAGAAAATAATAATTTGTAATATATTAATCTTAAAATGTAATTATAATGATTTAAATGCTAAGAGGATGTTGCTAGTGGTGCCATCTTGTAAATTAAAACGAAACAAATATAATTATTTTAATATTAATTAATTTTTTTTATTTCATTAATAAATAATTATTATTATACTTTATAGTTAGATTATATTTTTCATTCTTTCATTTAAAAAATTAATGTAACATTTCAAAAAATTTGGTTACTTAAATATGCAATATAAGATAAATGAAATGAATTAATTCTTCTTATTTAAAATTAATGCAAAAATCGAACATAATTTTCCTTAATACTTAACAGGAAAAAAAATATATTTTTTTAAAAATAAAGCAATTTATCTTTTAAATGGATAATTGAAAGAATAAATATTTTATTTTTATGACAATTTGCAATGGAATTTTAGAAAAATACTTTTTCTTCCTTCTTAAAATTTCTTCTATATATTTTGAATATTTCATGTAATGTCATTTCTATAGATTCATTCTAGAAGATTACTTTTAGATAAAAATATAAAATTGTGCAGCTTCACTGTAATGAATTCTTTATTTAAATAAGCTTAATTAAATTACATATAGTTTTAAAAAATTAATTCTACCTTGAGTGTGAAAGTGTGTAGTTGTACAAACAAAATTTACGAAAAATAATGCTGTAAATCTAAATATACTTTTTATATGATAAGTTATAGCTTAAAAATAATATTTAAATTGTTACAGAACTAATTTTTTTCTTCATATAAAGCTTCTATTTGACCTTTTATTAACCTTAGAATTTAATTTACCATACCATTCTGGCATCAATGTGTCAAATTCAAAGAAAATATTATCCCATTCTTCCTTAAATTACATTATTAATACCTACTAAAAGATTTAAAGTTAGAAAGAACGTTTTCTATTTAATATTTCTTGAAATTTCATGATAAATGATGCATTATATGGTGGGTAGGAAAAACTTCAGGTTCTTAATAATTTAAAAACTTTTTAATGAATGTTCTATTTAATATTTTAATTAAAAATAAAATAAATTGAGGAAACAGAAGTCTATAAATACTAAATTATAAACATTAAAAAGGAAAATTTTATTATAAATGCAGTACATCTCTCTTAAAATATGATGTATTAAACGGTCTCGTTATTTTTATATTTGTTAATTTATTAATTATTAAAATTCTATAATTATGTTCTATAACTTTAGTTATGAGTTATTTTTAAAAATATATAACACTTTTTAAAATATGTTTCTTTAATCATACCTTCTCTATAATTTAAGAGTCTACGTGAATTATAAAGACGATATCTCAAAAAATAACTTGATTTTTTGCATAATTAAATATCATTTATAACATTTTTTATGATTTAAAACAATTCAAAAATTTCACAGATTTCTTTTTGATTATTTTTCGTTAAGTTGATCTTTGATTTTTGTAAGAATAAACTCTTAAATGACGTTTATTATGCTGTGTTTTCATGGATTATTCTGAATTTTTGAAGAGCTATTTATGTATTTTTTATTGATTTTTTAATTTAAATTTTTTTTTGTTTAAGTGTACTGTATACCTGGAGATTTAGTACAGACGACTAGTAAAGTTTCCCCATTGATGCATGACAAATGAAAGAATACGATAAATTAAAACAAAAACATTACCTTATTTCTCTTTAACTACATCATTAATGTTCTCTGAACAAAATTAAACTCGGAAGCGGTAAACTTTTATTAAGAAAGGTAAAGTAATTTAATCAAAATCAATTACTTCATGTTTTTCTTAATTTTTTTTTTCCATCTAAGGTCAGGAGATTTTCCATTAGTATGCTTCAGGGATATTAAAGATACTCCACACTTTTCTAATTTATGAAATATAATTTATAACTAGATCATAAACATTAAACAAATGAATTTAAAGTAGGATATATTCCGTGTCTGTAAATGTACTTATAGAGCAAATATTCAACATTTATCCGGAAACATTTTCTCTATTTTTTATTACAAAATAAAAAAAATCTCATAACATGTAATTAACATTTTAAAAATATTTTTATATATTTTATTTTAAAATTTTTAAAAACTTATTTTTATAGCATTTAATCAATTTTGTTTTATATTATTTAAGATTGAATGTAAATAACAATTTTCTTAGAAGATTGCGAAGAAAACAAAGAAACAATTCTATGAACATAAATTGTCGTTTACTAAATTTATAAGATAAAAATATATATACAAAACTTCCCTAAACATTGATATTGAGGAATAAACAATATAAAGATATGGCTTTCTAGTATTTTAATAGTTATAAAAGCAACTTATCTCTGTCAAAAATTCCTTATCTTTGATTTAGATTTTTGTTTAGCAGAAAAAAAGTTTAATTTAAAATAACAATTTTTTTTATTTATTTTATTTTATTTCCTTTAGCTTATCCAACTTTATTATCTGAAAATCAATTACAAATAATAATTATATATTAATAAATATTGAAATAAAATATATTTAAAAATTTCAAACGATATTTAATGTCCAATGCCAAATGGTGAAGTCATTAAAACGTTTTCGAAGAATTTAAGCAAAATTTTATTTATATTAAAATAATTAGTATCGTATATATGTTACAGTCAAAACCCGTTTTTAGTTAGAACGCGTTTTAACTAGTTGATACCAGTTTATACTGGGTGTCTTTGTTATAACTAGAATTTACTGCTAGTCAAAAATGAATTTGAGTTAAAACTAGTTTTAACTAGACAAAACGGGTTTTAACAATGACATCCAGTATAAACTAGTTTCAACTAGTTAAAACGCGTTCTAACTAAAAACGGGTTTTGACTGTAACATATATAAGAAATGCATTTAATTGTTGGATTCGTGTAAAAATTATAAAGCTTTCATTCTAGTAAACAATTACACAGGCCCTTTTAGAAATCGAGAGATTCTCAGGCACGTATCTTTTTGAGGGCCTCAATATACTGTACATTTATAAGATTATTGAATAAATAATATTTATAAAAGATTAATTATTGGATACGAACGGAAATTTTTATTTTTCTCTTAACAATACAATCAATTATGCAGGCATATTCAGAGATGGACATCAGGGATTGATAGCCTCGAAAAGATCGAGCACGTATTTTTTTGAGGCTTTCAATACATTATAATAATAAAAAAATGCTTTTATAAATAGCATAATATATTTTAGGTGACAAAAATAAAACTTTTTCTCAATGCATAAAAAATTCAATGGAATAAATTTGAGGCCCACGTAAATGTAAGTCCTAGATAAATAGGCCTTTTTATTTCCTGTACTAAGGACCGCAATTACACCATATATGTTGCTTTTTCATTATATAAAAAGCTGAAAAATAAAATGAAAAGCAAACAGTAAAAGCTAATTTTCTATAGAATTTATTACAGTTGTTTTCGTGTATAATGAAGGAAATTGCTTCTTATAATACTGAATGAATATTATTTCTTATGACTGTTATGAGATAATAAATTATTCATTTGAAATACAGATTAAACGACGAAAACAACACGTTATGTAAAGCTCTGAGTTAATAATGAATATTACTTCTTATATAAATGTTTCATACTAATTCTTTCAAAATAAAACATAGCGACGTTTTTCCTCTTTTTCTTCTTCTTCTTCTTACCCCCCCAAAAAATAAAATAAAAACAATAAATATAGATTAAAAAGAGGAAGAAGGTCGTATGTTTGTATGTCGGTTGCTACATTTTATATCTATGGAAATAGGTGGCAATTGCAGCTTCATCATAACAATTATATTCCATAAATTAAATTTATCGTATTGTATTCAAGTTGTATAATGAGAGTAACATAACTGTATAAAGTTTATATATATAATGAAAATTTTTTTAAAATTAAAAACAAAAAAAATGGTGTTTGGTCAGATGAACAACAGCAAAAGTAATTATAACTTGCGTAATGTTTCAATTATGCACCGTAGAATTTTTAGTCACATTAAAATTCTCTTTAACCGACAAAAAATGCAGTCATAAAGAATTTATTAAAAAAGTAGATATTTTATTAAATTAAACCATTAACATTTTATGAATATGTTGCTAACACTATTTTAATTTTTTCTCTTAACGTTAATATAATAAATAATAAATTAGTATGTAAGTAATTATTACAATTTATTTAATTAATATTGATAATAATAATTAAATAATTAATTAAAATTATATTTATATAAATTTAATTATATTATAGAAAATTAACATTGCTATTTTCACAATATAAAAATTAATATATAAACTAGAGCAATTGAATCAGAGCTGAATCTAATAAATTAAAAGCAGATGCAATTTTCTGAAAATTTTTCGAGGCATATTATAATTGTATATTTAATTTTGTCGATTATTTGCTAAATTTGAAACGTATGCAAATTTAATTCGTTAAAATATAAAAATTTCAAAGCTTTAATTGTAAAGTATTTATATTATGTTTATAATATATATAATTTGTATATCTTATATTGACAAATATAGACTAAATTCAATATATGATGTCGATTCTCATTATCAAATCATGTATATTAGTACAACAAATGATAAGTGATTAGTACAGTCACGAATAAAACCCGAACACAGAGAATGCGCCTAAGTTTTAGTGTTTGATATAAGAAAAGTGATCGAAAAAGTTCATTTGTAATTGGCCTGGGCCTCAATTCACTTATCTGAAGTTCTGGACAAAAATCAGCTTCTCTCAAAGAGACATCGTACAAATTTCACATTGAGCTGCTTATATTTTGATTGATTGAAGAAGACATTTAATGTCTTCTTCTTGAATGAAGCAAAATATAAGCAACTAAATTAACATGATTCAAGATGTCTTCTTCTTGAATCATGCGAATTTAACAGTTGGAAAAGAAATCGTTAATAAAAAACGTTTAAAAAACTGAGCAGATTTTGGAACTATTTTGACCTATTTATGAATCTTGAAGGAACATATGTTACAGTTTACATACGTTTTATCTAATTATCTTATGATTTCGTGTATTTTAATAAATAAATAAATGTATTTTTTATATTTTCCTATACGCAAGATAAGCAGATTTGCGATAAAGTATCATTACTTATAAAAAAAAAATAATGAATATAAATAATGACGTAGATAATAAATCTTTAAATTTTAGATTTATGATGTTTGAAACTTAAGATATTTATCAAAAAATACCTCTATTCTTAATAATTTAATTGAAATAAAAAATTTCATAATTGTTTATAGCAATTTGAGAAGAAATAGCACATTGCCAAAGACAAAAATATTCGAAAATAAATTAAATTACTTTTAATAAAGTGTAAATTATTTCTTTATTTTATAATTTTCATATAAAATAATAAAAAACAGACAAAATCGCAATTTATAACTAGATTTTTTAAAAAAGAATATAATTAAATTGTTACATTTCTTGCAATCTATACGCGACATTTTTTCTTCGAATTCCAGATCTAATTGTTTCTTTTCAAAGAGCGTGGTCTAAAAAGCTAAAAATAAAAAAATAAAAAGAAAATTTACCTTTTTTCCCTGAAGCTTTCAAGAAAACTAAATTATGAGAACTTTTTCGTCTCATATATTGAATCCATCTCGTGAATTTCATTGTTATAATTCCAAAAGTTTAACGCGAAAGTATTAAAAGAAATTGCACGATTGTGTAACTTAATTTAAGTTTAACTTTCTAAATTAATTATAATTAATTTTTAACAAAAATTAGAGCATTAAATACCATAAATTTTAATACAATTCAAACATATTCAACAACACATAATAATTATTTCATAATTCTGTATTTTTTCCAGACTTATCCACTATTAATTTTTAAAAATTTCATTTTAGATTAATTTTTTATTTAACTAAATTAAAAAAATAACAAATTAATTCAGTTTACTCAAATATTTACAAAAATTTTCGATATAAAAATTCCAGACAATTCTTAAAGTTAAAATATTTAATAAAACAACAAATTAATTATTTATAGGAATGCAATATTGTACTTTAGGTAAAGACATTTTATTAAATAAAAAATAAAGGATTATAAATAAGAAAAAACAATTTAATTTAAAATATTTTTGGCCAGCTTCAACCTTTTTTTTGTTATAGAGGTTGTTCTATTACCTTTTATACATAAAGGATTTAAGGTCACATTGTTTTGAAATCAAATTAAATATATAGACCTACTTTTATATATAAATATATAGAAAGAGTCAACGTAGTTCAAAGAAATAATTTTTTTACTTTGATGAAAGGAAAGAAAATGTGATTGAAAAGCCTAGATTTATATATATATATATATATATAAACTAAATTTTAAATTTTATATTAAAAAATTATCATCAATCTCAAATAAATCTTTAAAAATTTTTATTTTACTAGCTCATTATATAACGTAATAAAACGTTAATTATACGTTTTGTCATATTTATAATTTAATTATAGATTAAATCATATTAAATATAATAATTTTTACCTATTTTTAATTATTATTACCGAGATAAATCGCTTGTATTTGCGTTATTCAACAGAAGTTTATAGAATTTTCGGTATAATTTTTTTCTTTTTGGTTTGAAAAAATGTTGAAAATATTCTAATTAATGATTCTACTATAAATATTAAATAATTAATATAATTATGTCAATAATACATTTTGAAGTAGTTTATTTTAAAAATAAAACTGCTTTATCACGGTAAAATTTTAAACAGAAAGTAAGCCTGCTATTTTAGTTAAATTTTTAAAAATGCTAGAAAATATTGATTAGAAAAAAAAGCAGGGATAAAAGAAAGAGATTGCTGCTATTATTATTCTGATAAAAACTCACCTCCTGTCACAGTAAGAGTCGATACTAGATAATCGGCTTCTTTCACACCTACAACGTTGTGCGCCGACACCAATATGTTATACCAGGTTCCAGGTGCCAAATCAGATATCACTACTTTTTCTTGGTCAGAATGAATTTGAGAGGAGATAAGAATCCATTCTTGTTGTCTTTGTGGTTTATATTGAACTACAAAGAATTCTATAGGGCATCCTCCGTTTCTCCAAGAAGATAATCGAAGAATGATACTTGTAGCATTTCTATTTATCCAGCTTTGTGTTGTTGGAGCTATCGGTGCTGAGAAGAAAAAGATAAAGTGAATAATATTGAATTAATAAATAATATCAAATTAACAGGTTATACTGTAGTCATTTTTTATTTATATTATAACTATTTCCTAGACTATTTGGAAATTTATTCATTGTTTTCTTAGATTAAAAATATCAATCTGTATTATAAAATGTTTTTTATAAAATACTATGTAATAAATTAAGTAAATATTTTTTAAATATATTATATATATATATATATATATATATATATATTTCGATTATATAACGTATAATTTTAAAATTGTGTAGAACCTTAGAAACTCTACGATTCATACTACTATCATAAACCAAAAGCTTTCCACTAAAAGAAAGATTTTATAGACAATAGTTGAACAATCCGGAAAGTATTCAGGAGATTTTCCCTGACAAATTTACACCATTATCATTAGCAATTTCCATTTTTGGTAAAAAATATTTTCTCAGAAGTTACCGAAGATCTATTGAGTTATCTGATACCCTAGTGCTTTGCAGAGTAGATCTGAAAAGCTTGCTGATGGGAAACAGTTTGCAAACCAATCCTTCTCTACTCTGCTTCCTTTTTGTAGCAATAGAATTGATTTTGAAATTCAAAAAGTTTTACGTTGAGAAACTTGTGATTTCCCGCCCAAATAAAATACGAAAGGTTGATCTTCCGATAAAATCAAAGCCATCTTTCAAGTCTTTATAGATTTCGACGGAAAATCGTTACGAATTACTTACTATAATATTTCAATTTAAACTTCGAATAAAATTTAGCAGTTTTTTTTATGTAAGCAAAGCGAATACGTACAAGTGTATTCAGCATCTTTACATAAATAGCATATTGTTAATGTACAGTAAAGATTAACTATGGTATATTGTGTTATCGACAAAATTCTGTTATTAGTTATCAAAAATATATCATTTGGTAGTTATTCCAAAATTGTGTGGCCATCTACCTTTTCATACAATAGAGAAATACTGCAATTTCAACTTCATCAATCAAATTGTAATATTTAAATAGTTTAAGGATTCGTGATCAAACGACGATAAGTTGTAACTGCGATTGAACACGAAATGTCGTTAAATTTGTAATTAATGAAGAAATCGTTTTCTTAATGATCGCACGTGTGTCGAACGACCAGAAGTCACCAAAGTAGCCAACAGTCTGTTCTCTCATCAATATCCCGGTGTTAAAGACATCATCTAACAATACCAGTTTCACTTTTCTAACAGTAAGAAAGTACCGCTCGTATTGTCGTAGGTCGACAACTTAAAACAACTTTAAAGATCTTTCACGACCATCTGGAATTGAGGAAAAACTTCACTTCAAAATAGTTTTTTATCAGTTAAATTTATAAGAGGATGTTGAAAGATGAACTTAAGACATTGAATGAAAAATGTGTGCGAGATGAACATTTTGTACAGTGTATATTGGTAATATACATAAATTCATATTGATGTGAAGAAATTCACGTAAATCGAAGTGATATAAAAATATTGAGAACTTGTAAAGTACTGAAAAAAATAACAGAGTACAGTACGTCATCCTATATATTTACTGTAAGTACAAACAGGTCAAAAATTAGGTTTATCACAAACAAATATATATTTTTATATTATATTTGTATTATATAAGAGTACATAGTAACTGTTTATGTTTACTTTTATTCTAGAAAAATACTTTTTTCAGCTTAGTAAATACATTTAAGACGATTTTGTGAAGAGAATAACATGAAGCATTTTTCGCTTAAAAAAGAATAAAAGATTATATATATTTTTCTGTAAAAATAATGTAATTTTTATACGTTTTATTTAAGCTATATTTCGAAATTTACCTGGAATCAAAATATTATAGAATTCGTAGTGTTAAGATACATATCACAGTATATGGCAAGAAACACGGAATTTACGATTATATCTGCAAATATACCTTATAGAGAACAATAATTTATATACATTTTAAAAATATAAGAAATTAAATAAAATATATTTAAAAATTTTGAAGTTTTTGATAATGAATGTCCCTGCTTATCCTACCATATTTTAAAAATCTTGATCATAAAAATTGCTTCTATTTTATCATTCAACTATTTGCCCTGGAACGAATATCTCTTCGTTTCAAAATTCTTGGCATAGCCATCGATCTTTTTGGACGATCGGTACAATTCTCGGATTGACCACTCATCTCCTCTTCAAGATTCTCTTCCGAGTGGTTGCAATAGTATTACTATCCTTCTTATCTTCCAAACACGAATAATGCAATGTTTCAAAAAGATTGATCATATTCATGACAACAGTTACATGTCATTTGAAAATAAATCATCCTATCTTATTCACCGAAAGTTCATTCTTTGTAAGAAAGATAAAGGTATCATAGCTTTAATAAATGCATTTTGATTAAAACAAAATTTAAATTGCTGTAATACAAAGAGATCCTCAAATTTAATTTTCACATCTATCTATATCAACTGTTGGACAAAATATATTTTCCATTGCTAAATTATACATAGGAATATGTAGTTCGAATTTAATCGTTATATAAGTTAAATGAAAGTTATTTTTTAACAAGAAAATTGAAAACTCTGTTTTTTCCATCTCTCTCACAAAACAAAATTGTTAGGTATATCTTTCTTATCTGAAACTATGCTTCAGTGACTCCGTTTTAATGAACAGAACTAATACTAAAACAAAAAAATGAAATAAAAATAAAGTAACCTTGTCTTATCAAAAACACTTTAAATATTTTATATATTTATCTTCTCATAAATAAGATGAAATATGAAAATGTATAATATTTTAAAACTAGATAAATATAATATCAATATATATATATATATATATATATATATATATAAAAACTATTGTTCTCGGAATAATGGTAATGAAAATAAAATAAAATATCTAATTAAGTTTCTATTTATTCATTTAATAATAACTGTTACACAGTTATTCCTGTCAAGAATTATACAATACATCCAAACAAAATTACAGGCATATATTAATAACAGGTTAATATACAGGGTGGGCCAGCGAAAACGAAACGGCAGAGTGTTCGTGTTCGTCCAAGCAAAGCGCTCGGACAGGTCTATTTTACTCTCGAGGGGACATCTTTTGCAATAAAGTTTTTGCGATTCTGAATATTAACTAAACAAACAGTTTTTCTCGAAATAAATGTTTGTTTAGTTAATACAAAATAAATGAGTTTTTAAAATTTTTTGTTGTATTCAGAATCGCAAAAACTTTATTGCAAAAGATGTCCCCTCGAGAGTAAAATCGACCTGTCCGAGCGCTTTGCTTGGACGAACACGAACACTCTGCCGTTTCGTTTTCGCTGGCCCACCCTGTATATTGTATATTAACATATACAAATAAAAAGTTTTCAATACATAAAGTAATAGAGTTAATAATAGAGTACAAATTATACTATTTATACAAAAATAAACACTACAACAACCTAACGAACAAGCGATAAAATTATACACAAAGGACAAACGATACTATTTATGCTATTATTTTATTGGCTCTTTTAATTAATACAAGTCTGACATTATTAACCTAAAAAACAAAATTCAATTGTTATTGTTGTTCAAGAGTTTTTTATTCCTTCATTTAATGAAGAAAGTCTTTTTTCTTCATTGAATGAAGAAATAAAAAGAAAAAAGTCCCAAAAGGATACTGAGCAGATAGGGTAAATGAGAATAAAATTCAATAAATGTTTATTTAATTTTTATTGAAATTGCTTATATAAACACATTAGTATAAGCTAAGACAAATGTATGTAATAAGCTATATGCTGTTACTAAGATTAATCATATTGCTAAGTAATTTCAGCAGTAAGATTAATATTGCTAAAAGATAGTAGAGACTCTTATTTCTTTGAGATAATTCAAATTAGGATAATTTCATTTATCAAAGAAATATGATTCGGTATTATTGATATTTATTGAATCACAAATCTATTAACAATATGTCTAACATTAATTTTTTTTTAAATAGATTGTGTCCTATAAATTACAGTGACAATAACGTTTAACGAGTTATAACAATTAATAGTGATTGACGTCTTTAATAAATATTATAAATTATTTTTTATACTATACTTTTTTTTATTAAATCGTATTTATGAGATAACTGTCAGATTAGTTACATGGTAGCACATTTATTGAATGGTACAGAGTTATTTTGGGTGAATCACGACAGCAATATGGCTTATAACACTATAAATAATAGTATATAAAAATAAAAAACTATTATTTCAGAAAAAATTTATGTTTAAATTTGAAAAGAAATTAAATATTAACATCTTTAAGGATAAAAAAAAATAATTATATAAATGTATTATTAATCCAGTTGTAAACAAACAACATTCTGAAAATAACGATTTTGTTTTTCTTAATTTTTCGTAACATAAATTTATTTTTTTTAAAAATTGTACTCGTACAGTACATTTATTATGCTTTGGAAAAAAATTAGATAATCTTTGTAACACTTTAAACATTTAAACTGATTCTCATAAATGTTAACTAGCGAAATGAATTAAAACAAATTACAAAAAATGGTTTAGCTTTCTAATTAAACAATGGAATTTTTGTTAGTCTAATAGACAAAAAATAATGCATTAGTTAGTAAATGGTCCATTTTTACTTTCCCAGGAGCATGAGAAAAAATTAGGAGAATTGAACTTGTTCTTGTTTTTGTTAAGTAATTAAATTTGTTAGGTATGTTAAAACTAAACGTCCAGTTTTCCAGTAAGTTAAACATCTTTTACATTAAATATATATTTATATATAACTACAGATAGATCTGCAGTTACACATACTGTAAATGTTATTAATATAAATTTAATTAATTAATTAATTAGAAAAGCCTTACTGTCCTTAAAATTCTATTATTATTTATAGTCGTCTACGTGGACGTTATTTGTTAATAGGACATTATACTGGTGTCTAAGGATTGGCACAGTAATGAGAGTTAATTCAGGAAAAATTTCTTTATTATATCACCTGTAGTAGCAATATCCGTTTACAATATCTACCTGTAATAGCAATAACGGATATTGCTACTACAGGTGATATAATAAAGAAATTTTTCCTGAATTAACTCTCATTACTGTGCCAATCCTTAGACACCAGTATAATGTCCTATTAATAAATAACGTCCACGTAGACGACTATAAATAATGATATTAATATAAACTTTATTACTTCATATTTTTAAAATTATTGTCAACAATAAAAAACATTTACCTTATACATCGCAGCAGTTGCGGATAATAATTTAATAATAAGTCAATTAAAAATCATAAAAATTACACGATATAAGCCTATTTATTTATATTTATCTCCCATTTTGTTGAAAGTGTTGTGAATAGTTTGACGTCAATGACAACTTATTTAACAATTATTATTATTATTATTATAAAGACTATATAATATATAGTATAATTATACAATATTATACGAGTTATAATCGTACTACAGCGTTACACTGAATTGTATTATCACTATAATTATTACGATTAGCAAGATGTTAGTATAGATCTAAGTCTTATTAGGCCTATATATGGTCTACGAAATGCGAAGTAAAATTCTACGAACTGAACTAAGCATTGCAAAATATAAAGAAAAATATTAGAAATAATTTTAAAAATAATTTCAGACTATATTCTGCGATTTCATAAAGAACATCTCGAATTTCTATAATAAAAAGTGAAAAAAACAAATGAAAAAGAGCAATTATTTTGTGGTGACATTGTCACAATGCCGGTCTGCAATTCTCAATGATATTTTCAATTTATCTAATTTAGATTATATGATCTCCACCTGAAATTAGTAGAGTCTTACCTTTGTACAGTACACTATACTTTTCCTACTAGCAATAAAGTCCTTTCTCCCTTCAGGAGAAAATTTTTGAATTGAAATAACGTGACTCTCGGTTTGCAGGTTTGCACCCCAGCAGCCAACAAAGAAATGCCGTAAGTTGTAAGCAGAAATATTTCGATTAAAAACATAATCGAAAAATTAGACGGAAAAAATATTCATTTCGAAAACAGCGAATAATTTCATCAAATAAAATATATATTTTGATAATGATAAAATAAAATAAAAATAAATTTATAGTTTTTATCTGACTTGTGAGTACATTTATAGATAAAATGTATTAGCCATTTATATAATGAAAGTTCGTCAATTCGGCATTTAATAATCTGGCAACGTATGAAAGTAGTCGATAATCCGAAATCGTCCGATAGTAATACGGCAAGCTAGTATTTCGTAAAACGGAATTTGTTTGGACACGTGGTTCTGTAAAGATCCCGTGCGGAAACACAGTAGCCTACACATGTGGAAAATAACTATTACAGTATATGGAAATGAATCATCGTGAACGCTTATTCTGCGCAATAACGTGTTGGTTAATGTTTTTAAGTAATTTAAACACAGTATAATTGTAAAGTATTGGCCTTTTAGCAGAGAGGGAACAAAAGAAGCGCGACCTTGTCAATTGGATCCACCTGCGGTCAGACGATAGGCCACTTGCCATATTAAAAACAACTAAACGTAAACAAGTGGTGGACGTTAATGTAAGCTCCGCTCTCGTCGGATAACAGCGGATCTAAGTGTAAGCTGTTCACGAAAGAACGGTTTGTGATTGGTCGGAAGTTTTCCGTCCAGAAAACCCTTAAATTGCGGAGCGAACGGGAGAGGGAGGAGAAAAGGGCAAGAGACTGGTACAGTACATGGTAGTCTCAGGAACTTGGGTAGCCCGCTGAGCGTAGAGAGAGTGTTCTCCTCTGGTAAACATCTTAGGGACGGTTAGTGCGGAGACTGGACTGACCGTGCACTTGAGCCAATTCCACAAGCTGACTGAGGCCTCTCCAAAGTTTAATAGTTCCCGGAAGCCAATCCAATACGTGAGACACCACACTTTGTTGTCCTGTATATATTATGTTGTCAAACTTGTACTATTCTACGTATTTTGTTTTGTAAATAAACTGTAAATATTCTCTGAATTGAGTGTGGAGGTGTACTTTCCATCGAACCTGAATCAACTATTGGATCATGATACACACAGAACCCAACTCAACAAGACGGAGTTTGGGAAAGAACTTCACAAGAACTTCACTATAATCATGCACTATATTATCTTCAGAATGATTAAAAGTATATGTAAACAAATCAAATCATGTAGCAACGTGGACTAGTTCAAAATGTACTGTACGACAATGTTTGTCTGCAACGTTCAGATTACATATAGTTTATGATATTTTGCAAAGACAAGATTCATCCGGTAATAGAACATTTCGATAACCCGGCACCTACTGGAGACTCGTCGAATTAACGAACTTCTACTGTAAAAGGATTTTTCAGTAGGAAAACTTAAAAACATCTTTCAAAAGTTACAAATTTTATAAAATAAAGAGCGAATGTCTTAATTCAACAAAACGTATAATTATGGTTTATGGAAATTCAGTTTGATTCTTAAAGTCAAAAAAGTTACACCAAAGAATACGACAAAAATATGCTTTTCATTGAAAATATTGAAAATATTTCTTCAGACATAAAATGTTGCTATTCTTTGAGTTGGTTTATTATTTGTTAATAAAGGTTACCTGTATTAGCATATTATTACTAGTGATTCCTCGTTTATATGACCATACAAACGAGGAATCATTTCATATTCAGCAATATTAACTTATTCATATCTATTTTTTACAATTGAATATCGATTCATTAGTTCTTGTCAGCCAAAACACGCACAAAAATAGTTTGAAAAATATATACATTTAACTCTCTCTCTCTCTCTCTTCTTTTCTTCTCTTATTTTTTTCTTAGAGCCTGTGGCCCTTGCCCTTTAGTCTCTTCTGATCGGCTAGTGTCTGCTGATTGGTCGAACTTCGCGATGCATCGAGTAATTGGTTCGGGGTTCGACTGACGTTCTGTCTGTTGATTGATTCAGTTATGCAATCTATCGACTGATTGGCTTGTGATCGACTTCGAGTTTTGAGCAGGTGATAAGAAAGAAAACAGAAAAATGAAACAAACAAAACAGCAACAAAACTTAAAGCATTTAAACTGTTTTTCTTCACATATACATTGAGCCTATATATATATATATATTAAAGAAAATCTTTGCTTTTGACAAAATTCTTTGTTTAATTCGTGCAATTTCTTCAAGAATTTTATGTTCAAAATAAAATTCCTTTTTTAAATAAAAACTTTCGGATTTATTATGAACTTTTTATTACTTATTGCAATCCTCTCTCTCTCTCTTGATGTATCTACAATTTTCAATTTTGAAATTTATGAATTTCTTTTAGCAATTTCTGAGGATATTTTTAAAATTGCTTTTAAAGTTATTTCCAAGAGATTCTGTAATGAATAATTTAAATTTGTAAAATATTTTTGTACAGTCGTATGATTGAGTTTAATATTGATTCCAATGACAGATAATTCAAAACATATGAACAAATTTTCAATACTTTATATAAAATATTTTAAAAATCATAAACGAAAGTACAGTAACTATTTCAATACATTAAACATCATACTAAATGAAGAAATGTAAATTATTTTTTTATTTCTGAGAAAACACTTGAGAAGTACTGTAAGAAATATAAAAATCTATAAAGTAAGTATAAAAAATTAAATTCTATCATTAATCTTGAATGTCAATAGAGCTAAATTGATATAAAAGTAATTTTTATTACAGAAAAAAAAGATTTAATTTAGAAATTTGAGAGATGTGCCCAGAAAATAGGGCAATAAAAACAATAATGAGAGAAAAAAATAGTATAATTTTAAATATATTTTAATAAATTCAATACTATACAATTTAATTTACTAAAAAACTTTGACATTTGCGAAGTTTTTAAAACATTTTTGTTGCTACAAAATTTTTAAATATATTTTTTAAAAGCTAAATTTTTAAAGTAAGACTTTCTAAAAGAGATATAAATTTTTGTTGTAAAGAATTAGATCAAAAGAGGAAAGTGTATTTCTATATATATTTTCAAATTCACATGAATTAAGTTAACAATTATCCTATAGTTTCTAACCTATTCACTATGATATTTTAATAAATTATTCAGAATCTATTATTATTTTTAATAAACTATTTTAAATTAAGTTATAATATTTATGAAGTGTATGATGTAAATGTAACTTCGTAAACTTGTATATAAACATGAGATACTTTACGTTCCCTGAATAAATATATTCATTTTAAATAATTTATATATTTTATATTCATGTATATCTATATGTATATTGTATTCACATATTTAATTTTAATATAATTTAAATCGATTTTTCCATATTTTTAATCTAGGAAAAACAAATGTTCTTTTTATTTAAATCATAATAATGAATTTATAATAATTTACATATAAATTGTGCGTTTCGGTTAAATTTAACGAAAACATTTAGCTATATGTCATTGTAAATAATTTAGAATTATTTAAGACGTTACGCTTAATGGAATATAAATAGAATTAGACAGACAAGCAAAGAAAATTAATGATGAATAATTAGTGACAACAAATAAAATATTTAAGGGCCATAATTGATTACAAATGTTAAAATTATAAATAATAAATTTAAATAAGTTGAACATACGTGTATTCGGTGGTTTAAATAATGTAAAAGTTTAAATATCTTTATTCATTATTTTAAAAATAAACAGAAAAATAATTAATATGAATATAAATATTTCAAGATTATTATAAACTTAACTTATTAAAATTGTATTAATTTAAATATGTATATGTAGCACGCAAAATTCACATAAAATAGATTCCACTCCCGAAATAATTATAGAAGAAAATTATTAAGGAAATTTCATTAAAAATTTAAACAATTCTCTGCATAAAATTTTCCTAGATAAACCTTTTCTATTATAAATCGATGATAAAATATATTCAATATATAAATAAATGGCTATTCCTGTCTTGAAATTCACACATTTTCTTGTTTTTGAATACGAAATATTCAAATTAAAAACAGATTCATTTTTAATTTACATTATTTTATATTTTACTTTAATTAAATTACAAATTTTAAATTGAAATGTATAAAAAATGTTTAAATTATTTATAGTTAACAGGAAATTGCTGAAAACAAAATACTGAAATAACGAAAAAGATATTTTTATCACGAAATCAAATTTATTCTTATTTGCAATCATTACACTTCACTAATGATACAATAGCTGAGAAGAATACAAATTTTTAATTAAGAGGGATACCAGATACTAGAATAGTTAAATTCAGCTTCTAGAATTTCACAAAAACTAAATAAATAATTGAAAATAAATATCTTTACTGAGATGAAAATATATAAAGTATTTAAAATGTATTAGGAATAGTAGAAAGATATATTTAGAATAGAAAAGCTTGGAGAGATCAGATCTAGAGGAAAGTAGTCATTTATCACAAGTATAAAAATGTTATCCATTGTAAATCTAAGCGATAAATATACAATATCATTATTTATGATTTTGTTTATCCGGATTTTAGTTTTCATTTTGACTTCAAAAGATGGACTGAAAAAATTGAGTAAAAATTCCAACAGGGAGAAAAAAAGGAGAAAAAAAATTCATTCAAAATACTATTGAAGGAGTTCGAGCGTTCAAAACTAAATTGCTTTCTAAATTCTTCAAGTGCAATATTCACTTTTTGGATTCATACTCTTCAACGAATTTATTTTAAAAATGTTATATTTAGTTAGAAGTCAACGCGAAATTTTTTTGTATGTAATGATAGAACCTCTAAAAATCTTATTTTCACAGTTAAAAAATTTATTTCTTAATATAAACTGATAAACACTTTCTATGTGTCAACAAAGTTTTATAGAGAAGAAAGTATTGAAATTCCGTAAAAGAGTAATTATTATTTTAAAATTTCTTCTTCCATATAATGATGTAAATTTCCACTCTTCCTAAAGATTTCAATTACTACATAATGCATACTTGTCCATGTGTCATCGCAGCACGAAGAAAAAATTTAAAAGATTTATTTTAAACCACATCAATAATATATTCGTAAAAATTTATTAATTAAATCATTATAATGTAAATTTTTACATGTAGTCTATATAATATAAAAATTTCAAAATTTATAGAAGTTATACAGAGAAAGTAATGTAAAAATGATCAATACATAAATACAAGCTCGGTAACAGTCTATTCAGATAATTTATCATTATTATGTGTTTTCGAGGAAGAGTATATTTCTTTTAATGTCTTGTTGAGACGGACCGTTAGCGAAGTTTCTTCTATTTGGCTTATAGAATTAAGTTTGTTATTTAGATCTATTTTGATTAAACTTTGTCGTTTTATATAATATGAGAGGGATAAATTAAAAATGTAGTAAAAAACAGAGTACGTAATTTCGTATTCGAGATACAGTTGGGTCAAAGTGACAATGTCCAAGGTCGCTAGCACGAGCGTGCGCAACTTTTTACTTATTTTTTTTATTCTTTTATATACCAGCGGCGACGTCATTGTCGCAGGTTGTGAGTGATCGTTGTAGATGCCCCCCGAAACAATGTTATTGACCTTCTAGCCCTTAAACTCAATTCGTATTCAGAAAGAAAACAAAATGTGTCTAGTTAATTTATAGGGCTTTTTATATTATCAGTTAAATGCTGATCCAAGTCTCTTCTTATCTCGATTTTTAACAGTCAGATAATTTCCCCCAAACTGTGATAACAGACTTAACATGTTAGTAAACCATCCTTTTATTTCCACTTATATATATGCATTTCGGATACAAGTATTGCGGTATTTTTCTTCAGTATAGATGGAAAGTTTATATCTAAAATAATCCGCATTTGAATTAAATTATTTACAGATTCCCGGAACTGTGCGTATTTAAGTTTCTATATTTAATAAGCGATAGTTTCATAAAGGAAAATCAAAGATCAGCTACATTATAACATGTGCTCAAGAAAAACGAACACGTTATTTTTAAATTTTTATAAATTTAATAATCGGTAGTTAAATTTTATATTAATTAAATAAAATGTTCTAAATTTGTATTGTACCCTATAGTTATTTTAAGAGTATACTTTTAAATCTACCTGATCCCTCAGTTCTTCCAGAAACAATATCACTAGGCTCTCCTTTTCCGACATTATTATAAGAAGTAATGAAAAATTGATAATTCGTTCCACACTTTAGACCAGTCAACAAATGACTAATCTGATCTCTACTCAGTTGAAGTTCTGTCCATTCGTCACCGTCTTTCCTCCAGTTAATAATAAATCCTAAACAAATGTTTGAAATTTACAACAGAAATATTAATAAATTATATATTTTTTATATAAATTATACTACCAGATACTGGATTTTCATTGTCAAATATCGATTCCCATATTAAAAGTATAGTGGAAGAAGTGACAGAATCTACTTTTAATGAAGGGGTTTGCGGAGGATCTAAATTAGAAGTTAAAATTATAAGAAAGATAACCAATCATATAATGAAATTAATTTATATATTTATAAATTACCAAATTCTAGTGTTTGGACTATAACCTCATCGGAATGTGGTCCCGCTCCTCTATCGTTAAAAGCCTGGACTACAATCCTATATTTTGTAGCTCTTTTTAAGTTTCTAATCTCGCAACTCTTCTCGTACGATTCAACCTCTTCTACAGTTTTATATGTAAATGGAGTATCATCAGGAGCATTATATGCTTTATAACCGACATGATAGCCTTTAAGTAGACCATAATGAAGAATTGACACTGGAGCCTGAAAGATTTTTTTAATATTTAAATGTATATTTTTGACATATATTACTATTCATTCACTTAAGCGTACCTGCCAAGTAACGTGCAATCTACTCGACCCTATAGGAGTTGCGTGTACTTTAACGGGTGATCCTCCAGGTGCTGTAAAGATGTAATTCGTCTTAAGAGGTTTGATTTAAGTGCTTCCATCTAGCGAGCAAAAGATTATTAAAAATCACTAATAAATCTGAATTATTATCTGACCTTCTCCATCGGTAATAACTGTTAAAATTTCGCTAAATTGGCTTCTTCCTAATCTATTTTCGGAGGATAAACGGAAGTTGTAACGAACTAAAGGGATTAAATGAGGAATATTTACTTTAGTCTGATCTCCATCGACATATATTTCCCTTTCAGCGTTACTCCAATCGCCTATGAAAATATATAAAGATCAAAAATAAATTATTATTTATTAAAAAGACAAAGTAAAACATTATTAAAAATGAGTGATGTTTAAAATGCTTGAAAAGTCAAACAATCACCCTCCAAAAATAGGATAAATAAAATTTTAAATATCACATGAAAATTTTATGCATATAATATATAATTAAATACATAGTCATTTACCAGTAGATTCTTTATATTCAACTATATATCGAGTTATCGGATTATTTCCATTATATGGTTTATTCCATTTCAAACTAATGCTCCTTCCGTGAATATCGTAAGCTTCTATATCTTTGGGAGGATCTGGTTTATCTAAAAATATATTTATACATTTCATTTACATTCTTATTAATAAATGAATTTTATATTTATTTATACAGTAAAACTCCACACAAAACTAACTCCTTTCATCTTAAATAAATCTTTCAATAAAGTTTATTACTTTTCCAAACCAATTATTTGAATTTCAGCTAATATTGTCTTAGAAATAATTAACTAACCTTTTAATTTAATTTTATTATTTTTTCCAATTATTGTTTATTCGAAATTTATGAACTATACAATTATTCAGGTTTAAAACGCCATAGTCCTTAATAAATTATTAAATTCTGCCATGTTAGAAGGATTAGTCCAACTTCTTAACGAGTGTTTCTAGTAGAAAAAAAGTGAGGTTTCCATTATATTGAAGTGGACAGTGTAGAATCTAATCATCCAATTATCCGAATTGAGGCAATAAGCAGAGAAGAAAACCGGGCACAATGCCTTTTATTCTGTATAAAAGTGCTCGAATCATAGAAAAATTCTCGGATTTCACTTCATTTTTACTCATATTTTCATAGGTTGATGTAGAATAAAATATTCAAATATTCATTCATAAAAGATGAAAATGTTTAAAACAAATAGATTTATCCTATTTATTTATTATAAAATTTTATCCGCCATATTTTTATAACGCACCACTAAAGCAATAGCGTGGATTTTATGACTGACCATCATTGAAGATGGATTTTCTGAAATATTTCTTCGGCTCCCATATGAGCCATAAATCAGCCATTAAGCGTATTAGAAAAACTTCTCGAACAATAAAAATATAATATACTTTTTTACTCGCTCTTTCTTACGTACAATACCTCTAGAGTATCATAAGTATTTATTATCCATATTAGTACCACAATAGAATTAATGATTAATCTTTACGCATAAATTACTTTAGTGTTGAAGATTATTACTCAGATGTGTTGAGGTGTATTTATAGTTAAGAAAAACTTTCTTATCTGATCTGGAAACTACGCTAAGTATCCGTTATTTACATACGTTATAAATATTGAAAAAATCGAATAAAGAGAAAAAATACCCAAGAATTATGTATAAGAAGTTTAATGTAAACAGAACATAAACTATTAAAGCCTACATATTTGGTGTAGTTAGTCGATGTTGTAAAAGATGCCTTAATTGCAATGTAATGAGTGCCATAGAAGGTAATGTACGACCATTTACTGGGTTTATGTAGTACTTTGTTAAGGTCATTTTATTCCGACATAAATTAAATTTCCATTTTAATTAAATAACATGGTTTTATCATCGTATAATTTATTTAAATGCATATATTTGTTCTAAAAATATATATTATATATTTATAATAAAGTTATAAAGTTTAATGCATTATTTCTTAATTAAGATTTAGCTATTATAAATTGAATTTATAATAATCTAGTTAAGTTTTCATGATAATTAAAATCTATCTCTAATCAGAAATGCATCAAATGCAATCGATATAGTTGATTAGTAAAAGGAATTATCCTATATTTAAATGAGATTTAATGGTTTTTTAAGTATCCCGTAATTAAATTTAAAGTTTCTTAATAGTATAATTTATTTTAATTCTATTTGTTTTCGATGGGATTTTACAGTGCATGAATATTTTAGATTTTAATTATTTTGAATGATCTGAAAATTTCATTTTGTACCTTTTTTATCATGAAAATGAATGAACTCTAATGAAATAACATAACAACAATATATTATTATTTGAATATGATTTAACGTTAATTGTTAGAACATTATTCTCAAATTTACGAAATTGTAACGTAACGCTATAGCCTAAGTTTCTATTTGTGTCGAGCTAGAGACGAAAAATAAAATCAATTAAATTTTACAAATATATAAGCTAAATCTTTGTAAAAATAAAATTATACAACTCATATTTCATTTTAAAAGTTTAAAGAAATTAATTATAAATCCAAATTTTTAATTTAGTACAAAATTAGAATAATTAAGGAAAGTTAAAGAATGTAGTAGCTCTATCGAATTTCTCCGTTTTTTTCTTTAACTTTTGTTATTTAACTTAATCCTTTTTATATATTTTCATGATAATTAATGAGGATTAAATTTTAATGAGAAAATTCTTTCTTATAAGAGGACACAAAAAAATTAACATATTTGCTAGTTGTGACATTAATATTTTAAAACAATTTTTTAATTATAAAATCTTATTTTATTGTTATCAGTTACTCATTATATGTAAATCTTTTGATAAATTCGTGCCATTAAGCATAAATGAGTGGAGTTTAAGCACGAATGATTGAAAATGCGATCTCGTTAAGAATCGATTGATTGTAATTACGAGAAAAGTTAAACATTTGACGTTTATTTCAACGATTAATCTTCTATATATGACGGTTTTTACGACATTTCATATAGTAAAAAAGACGTAGAAAAATTCTACAGCTTTCCTAAATTGATATTTTGTGAAGAAAGTGAGTTAGAACATCAAATGACCGAGCCAAAGTTGGCAATTTCGACTTAGTGTAAGGATTGTTAGTTTCTTACTAAAACAGCTACTAGCAATTACCGGAAAGGCTAATGGTCTATAAAACCTTACCTAAGACGGTCAATTGGATGCTTGTCTCGTCTTGTCCATAAGGATTTGATGCCATACAAGTGTACAGAGCTGTATCCTGTCTCCTTGTCGAGATGAACCGAAGTTCCGATATTTGGCTCTCTTTAAGTAGTTGCTCTTGTAAGACAATACTAAAATAGATACAGAAATAATTTTTATAGAAAATTAGGACAGTTATTCTTTTAGAAAAATACCATATTAGTCTGTAAAAATTTGAGATTTTTCCACTAAAATTAACCTACACTTTAAAACATGTTATTAGCATAGTTGAATAGACGATATCGGACAAGATGATTGAAAGTGTAATCTTACTTAGAATCGATTGATAGTAATTACGAGATTCTTTACCTAGTTGCTACCATTTTACTAAAGTAATTCATTAAGTATTAAAGATCTGATTTATTTTAACCTTCCTGTAGGTCAAACGTCCTACAAACCTATTTAAGATGTAAATTTAGAAAATTTACAACATGTAAACTTTATATTTATAAGAGAATTTATACAGCAATAAAATTTCTTATGTTACACTATATCCATATTTTTAAATAAAAAGCTTTGTAAATATACATAAACTACGTTTATCTTTCAAAACAAGACCTTTTTATACTGCTTTTTTTTCAAGATTAACAATGATTCAAGAGGAATTTGAATGTGAAGAGATTTTTCCATTCGTTACCTCACAGCAGTCACCATCTAAAAAGTATATTTTTCTACTGAGATTTTTGAGGGTTAGAGTGTTAAAAAACAAGAAAAGACGAGAAGAAAACAGCAAATTTTCGATAAAAATTTAATTATAGAAAGGAACTTCAATACTCAAAACGATCTTGCTTAATGTATTCATCTATAGTTAATCATTTAAAAAGTTGCCTAATGCTTCAGTTTTTTTATCATTCTTAAAAAATATTTCCTTATTTTTTATAATTCTAAAATCTATAAAAAAATAATAAATTTTTATAATATTAAAATCATTTATAAACATTTCGACATACACAAATACACAAGCTACGTACACACATATATACAATGCAGAAGAAAATTCAAATCTTAGGAAAGAGTATCTTACTTTTCTGGAATATTATCAATAATTTTTTAATCTATAAAAATTTTATATGCATTTTTTAATGGGAAAAAGTTTACTTCATTCAAAAAGCGTAGATTCTGTTTTAAAAAGTGAATATGAAACGTGTTATAAATTATTTATTTTATTTTAAATGCGTTATCGTTCTTTCTATTCCCCTCAAGAGAATTTATTTCAGAAAAGAAAAATAAAGTTTCTAGATATTTAGTGGCAAATTATTTTTGCTATAAGGTAGAATGAATAAAAGGGCAACTAACCAAGCCCTGAAGAAAGAAAAATCAATCTTGATTATAAAAACATGAATGATATTCAAGATTTTTCTACAGTACTAATCTTTCTCCTGCAATGGCTTTTGAACAAAATGGTAATTAAACTAATTCTTCCTGGAAAAATCTAATTATCATTGCACATTTGCAAAAATTTTTCAACTTTGTTTCTCTTTTGTATATAAATCATCAACCTGATCTGAAATTAAAAAAAATAATAATAACAAAAAGAAATTACAGAAAGTTAAATAATCTTTAACGTAATTTTAAATATATTAATTAAAAATAACGGTATTTTGTAATAAATTTTATAAATTCTCCTAATTACGTTATTTTTTTCGGGATTTGTTTATTTTTATTAATTAAAGTGAGGTAGAAGCATTACGTATTTTATTATAGATTTTTTCAAAAGTTAATAAAGTTATTAATAGGCTAGTATTAATTAACTGCATTCTGTAATTTTTTACTTTACGGCTTTAATTGCTGCTTGTTCTTTTTACTTATTTATTATAATTATTATTACTTGTTTTTAATCTTTTCTCATATTTTTATATGCAAAATAAACTGTACTAATAAATAACAATAATTTGAAATTTATTTACTTTTATTAAATTTTTCTAATTATTTTTGTTTGTATATTCGAACAATTAACTACATAAATTATAAAGCATTTTTATTCAATTTCTTAGAACTAATTTCTTTTCTTAACTATTGGTTAAACAGCAATCGCAATTTTAATTTCAAATTAATTAAATCAGTCGATTTAAATGTTTAAATAGAAAT
This sequence comes from Centruroides vittatus, assembly GCF_030686945.1. Lineage (NCBI taxonomy): Eukaryota > Metazoa > Arthropoda > Arachnida > Scorpiones > Buthidae > Centruroides > Centruroides vittatus. Next base: position 2,843,569 of record NW_027122643.1, read on the forward strand.
AATAGGAAAAAAAATTTAAATTAAGTGAATTTAATCTTGATATAAATTTAAGATTTTTAAGAGTTTTTTTGTTTATTCTATTGAATTTTTTTTCAATGAATGATAATTTATAAAGTAAACAGCATTTGATTGATGTAGTTTCTTCTGTTAAGCCGCTCAACATATAAAAAAAAGAGTACATGTGCTAGATGTAAGTAGCTTCCAGACGAAAACACTTAACTTATATAAAAAGTAAAGCACTGTTGACAAGAAATTGTTGGGAAAAAAAGTATTTAAAAAAGCTAAACCTACGTATAGTTTGACTTTCAACAAAACTTAGGTCAACGGTAACTTGGAATGTAATATTAATAGATAATTTCATTTAAAAAATATAATTAAATTTCAAGATTTTCTGCTTTATTTATTTTTATTAAATATAAAATATTTTATTAAATTATTGTTACAGCGCTAGCTAATCAACAGCACAAAGAAGATAAAAATTAATTTTGGAAAAAGAACTAAATCAGATATCAGAAGTAAATTATCGGCTTTTGTTTACGAAATACATTAGAATTTTTATCTATAGATAATATTTTAAACGTATTCATACCTTGGAGTCGATGAATCGATTAGTTGTCTATCTTTCATCCATACAAACGACACGGGTCTTTCACCAAATGCTTCACATTTTAATTCTGTAGATTGCCCTTTCTGTATTACGGATGCTTGAAATTTCTGCTTGAAATAAGCGGGAACTGAAAATATAATTTGTTCATTCCTTTATACATGCATAAAGATCTGCATTTTTTTTTTTTAAAAGGAAAAAGAAAATTCGATGCACATTTTAAAGTTAATCTAATATTGGATAATCTGGCTCATTTCCACATAATTCATTGGTAGTAAGTTCGATCGTCTGGTCGACTGTAGATAGACTTAGGAAACATATTAGGAAATAAGAAAAATGATTAATCAATAAAATTAATGATTAATGATCTCTTTGAACAGTAAAGTTCTAACAGAATCGCTTTCGTAAATGGCTCCTAGGCATAAATTTAACATCAAGAGAAGTATAGTTACTGCATCTGACGGAGAAATTAGTCGATAGTTTTAAAAAGAAAGAAAAAATATTTTACCGATAACCGATGAACAGCAAACTAACTAATAGTTATAAAATTTTATTTATTGACATTTTAAATCCCTTATAAATACTCTTAACGGTACTTAAAATTTATAATATATTTAAATAAATATTTTATAAATACATATAATAGGAATTTACCATTAACAGTAAGTTTTACGACTGTACTGAGTGCAGATCCTACACCGTTACTCGCTTCACACATGTATCTTCCATCATCTTCTTGTTCAATTTCTCGAAAATATAGTGATCCATTGACCAATGATTGAACTCTTGAACCGCTGATTACAGTCCGGTACTCGATAGATGACGATTCTTTTGAAAAATAAAGTAAGTCCAACATGGTTATTTTCAAATTCGATATTTTTGTAATGTGTAACATTTACACTCTATCATATGTTTAATTCGATAACCCATTATCATTTCTTCATAAAAAATGAATAAAGGCATGTATCAGAAAAGCGTGTCTGTTTAAGAAATGTATTGTTATATTTTTTAAAACAAAGATAATTAAAATTAAATTATTAAATTCTATAAATGCAAATCAATTATTATCTAAACATCTCATTAGATTTTACCACACCCTATAAAGCTTATTTATCGTGCTGATGCCAAAGAGATAAGTTAATGATTGCAAAACTATATATCAAAGTTTCTCTATCCTACAGAGATAAAAGCATAACTAATGCCTCATGTTTTATTCCTGAATATCGTTCAGCTTAATTTCTGTTTATTTTTTCCCAAAACTTCTGCTGATATGTTTCTGCAGTTGTTGACGGGCTATGACGGATGCCCTCTTTATCTATGTCCCCTAGGGCTTAGCTTTCTTTCTTATCCTCTTCCTTATTCACATCAATGACCTACTTACATGAACTTCATCCTCAACTTCACTTATGTCACTCTTTCTTGCTTCTCCAAGTCTGATTTTTCTCGAAAAATCCTTGACGCCTATTTACTCTCTCAAAATCAATAGAAAATATCACTTGAAAGGTAAATCGTTTTCGAAATGTATACAAGTTCGATTTCAACAGAAAAAATGTTTGCATTTTTTAAATATTTTCTCTTTGTTTTAAAATATTCTTAAATAATCCACGACTGAAAGACGTTTGTAACTATTAAATAGATTCGTTCTGTTTCGCTGTATTAAACTGAATTAGACTTAATATAAACAAATTACACTATTAAACTGTATTAATTAATGCATTATTCGAACGAAATAATAAACATAAAGCATCTATAATTATAATAAATTCGATGCAGGAATTTACACGCAATGTTTTCTAAATGAATGATCCTTCGTTCTGCTATATATGAATTACTGTCGAAAATGATAGATTTTCATCATCTATAATAACTTTTATCAAAGAATCAGTTTGATATAACTTATCATAAAATGAGCCTTAACGTAATTTATAGAAGTACTATGATTGAACACAATATTAAATGATAACATGACGAATTTTAGAATCTTCGAAAGCCGCTTAAGCGAACTATCTGACTTAACATGATGTTAGATTTCACTACAGATAAGGATTTACATCCGGATTATATAGTACCCAATTATAAAATCTGTAAAAATTGATCGTTTTCTATTATCTGCATTAAATGAGTGGCAAAGTGTAAAAAAAGAATTGCTAAATATACGTCTACACTGTATCTTATTTTTATATATTTTTTACTTATTAATTATAGATTTATAGAAATTATTTTTTTAGAAAATCAATACAATTTAAATTTATCATGAAAAATTGTTTAAAATTTTTCATGTTTAGCAAACAATTTTATGTTTATTTTTACAGCAATTTAATTGTGAAAATTAAATTTTGCATTTATAACCGGTAAATTTTATAGAATTGTTTTTATAAATAAAATCTATCAGTTTATCTATACACAAAATTTTCTACATGTTCTGGTTCTTGAGGCAACTTACGCTCAGTTCTGTTAAGAAAGTTTCAGAAGAGAAATTTGAGGAAATTTCAAACTGGCTGGAAAAATATCCTAAAAAATAAAAAAATAGAAAAGCCAAAATATGATTAAACCACGCCAATAAAAAAAGTGCAGGGACTGGAAACGAATTCATCTTTCAGTTAAATAGCACATTGATTGATAGGAAAGTCACGAATATAAAAATAATTCTTTCCACTTAGGTTACTGATGGAAAACCAAGGGGACCAGGAAACAATTTTTACTCTGCCATTGCTTACGTAGAAAAAATATTTAGTTTTTTTTTCTTCCTTTGATCTTTCAGATTGCATTCTTATATAAGTTGTAAAGTTCAATCATATTTTGAATCATCCTATCAATGGATTGAAGCAAAATAGATTCTATCATCTTCATAAGAGTTGTAACATATTATTCAACTCTACGCTGTAGAATGAATAAATAGTTAAGAATTTATATTTTATAAAAACAAAAATTAATATACTACCTTTTTTTACAGAAATTTATTTACTTTAAAATTAAAAATAAAATAATAATCACACGAAAATTTCGTGTTTTTTTTTTCATTAATAACAGGAAAAAATAAATATATTTAAAACTTGTTTATTATTATTATTATTTTTTGTTCAGATAAAAATTCAAAGATAATCAGAGCTTACTTTACATATAATTTAGCCTTAAGCTAAACCTGCTAATAATCGTAACAGATAAATATAAAAATTCATTATTGTATGTAATACAACAATAGATTAATACTTTTTAAATAAAATAATGTATATACATTGTAATAATGAAAAATTACGAATACTTCTCAATTTAAAAAATACATCTGATATTAAAAAAACAGAAATTATATTTAAATACCCTTAGGAATTTTTAACGTACTTTTTAGTTATTTAAATTTCATTAAAAATTTACATGATAAAGTGCAATAATCAAAGCAAAGACAAATTACTTTTAATCCTAGTAATTCCCCGAAGTACTCAATTCACATTATATTTAAATTTTTTTAATTGCAATGAAAAATTCGTAAAGTAAACAAGAAAAAATAATTTACATTAGAATTCCTAAATCTTAATTAAGAAAATAATCTTAATTATAAAGTAATTAACATATTTCATTGAAAACAATTTTATAATTTTTCTTGAATGTTTTCTTATATATTTTAAATCGAAAAATCAATTGTAATAATAATAATAATAAACAACATTCTATTATTTTTCTTTAAAGTTTAAGAGTGAGTTAACTTCATTTTCAGACATACTTTTAATTCAATATACACAAGCACACTTCTATAATTTGTCATGTTTTTTTAGATGTGAATTTGGTTTCATAATTTAACTTTTGTGTAAACTAAAACTTAATTAATATATAAAAAATATTTAATAAAGACTTTTATAAACTAATTTTAGTTAGGAGTAGAAGAGGATGAGTGTTATCTCCCTTTTAAAGATATGCATATCATATAATTAATCACTATTAGCTGCAGTATGATCTTTACGTATCGCCTTTCGTTAGTATAACTCATTTCCATAAAATTATTTAATTAATCAGTTAAATATTTTAGAATAGACGCAATGTTTTAATAATATATCTTCTCGTACTTCAAATTAATCAAGATGTATCATGTCTTCTGGTTCATTTCTAGGTTCATTAAATAGACTTATTAACTGAAGTAGATTATATAATAATAAAATATGAGAGAAATATTATTAGTGAGTATTAAATTTAGCAATAATATTGCATAAAAATAGACAAATAATTAAAATTAAATATATAAAATCGCGCGTGATATTAAGACAAAATAAAACTTTAATTTCAAATAAAAAATGAATACTAAAAATATTTATGTAATTTATTTTTGTATTAAGACACTTTTATGGTTTACAAATTTCTAAAATATATTTATTTTCAGTAAATATAATTTATAAAAGGTATAAAAAAATAAAAACTTAAGTATATTTTTTAATAACACAGTTACATATAAGGCCCTAAGTAAACAAAGAGCGTATGAATATTTTTCTATCAATAAAATATTCTTTAAAATATCCATTTGATCGATATTTAAAAAATATTATAAATAGTTTGATCGATAATATTAAATTTAACAAAAATAATTATTTGCTTTTTAAAAAATTCTGCCATCCTTATAGACTTAATATCATTAACGTATTATAAAATATTATTTACTTTTTTTTTATGTAAACGAAGTTAAGTGCTTGAAAAGATGCCCTTATTTTAAAGTAAACTTAGCTAAAATTCTTCAAAGATTACTTTTATTTTTATGTAAACTCAGTTAAGTATTTTAGAAAAGATCTTTAAATACTTTAATGATACAATTTCGTTTAATGTTAAAACTGTATAAAAGGATTTTTCTTAAATTTCTTTATTAAGAATTTTCTGAATGTATTGTATATTGTAAATAGGTAGGTGTAATTAACATTTAATTTAGTAGCATCTTCAGTTTTTAGGGAATAGGTAATACTACATTATTTAATAAGTTTAATATTTGCCCTACATGTAAATTAATTACCACAGAAACTGTTTTTTTTATATAAATTATATTAATTATATTGAAAATATCTTCACTTTTATACAATATAATTAAGTTTTTTTAAAGCTGTTTAACTGGATTATACACGAGTTATTTTAATGATTCAAAAAATTATAAATAATTACATCATTATAAAAACAAAAAAACCTTCATATTTATTTCTTTTTCCATTAAAGATATTTATCTATAATACTTATATTTTTAATTTTCATTGCAATTTATAATTTAAGTTATAATTATATAAATACGTCTACTTATTAACATATTCAATTTTATAAAAAAAAATAAAAGCGTAAACGATAATCGTTTATTTAAAATCCTTATAAAACATTAAACTGTTATTTACTTTTAACGTAAACTGCTTTAAGCATTTCAGAAAATAGCTTTACTTTCGCGTAAACCTACTTAAGTCTTCAAAAAATACTTTTAAGCATTTATAAAAGTAGAGAGATACTTTAATGATGCGGTTTCATACTAAGCCAAAAGTAAACAAAATATTTTTTATCTTTCGATTTTTCTTTTTCTTCATCCAAAGGAAGAAAACTTTTTCTTTTTCATAGCGTAAACTTTGATCTAATATTACACTTGAATATATCAGAAGGACATAATTATCTGTAATAAAAAATATAAAATAATATTGATAGTTACCGATAACAATTATTATTGTGAAACAATGATGGGTGTTAGTTTTGTATTAATTAATATAAAAGTAGTTATTTTAATTTAAAAAAATAATAATTATAAACTGTATCTAATATGACATTCTTCCCGTTTTACGCAAGTACCCTCGATTCTTCGTGTCATTATTAAACCCAGTGGTTCTTACACCTGATACACACCCTGGAGGTACAAGATACCTTTTTGGTGGGTTCAAGAATCGTATGAGATACTTTTTCTTTGATTAAACGTTTTAAAATCTTTTTAACTGTGAAATAAGTCTTTCTTTTTAATAAAATATTAATAAAATGTGCCAATACCGAATTTAAATGTGCTTTTCTGATGTAAATTTCTAACCTAGACCTAAATGTTTTTATATTAATAAATGTGCACAGATGATTTTCTTTTCTTTCTTAATTGCTTAGTTATAGTTAAATGTGGACTAAAATACAGATGAGGATATAGAACAACCCTACCCCCTTAAATAAAAGAATTGAACGAATTTTTTATGAGGATGAGAAAACGAATTTTAAAAATTCAAGGGATGCGAATAGCGAAAAAGGTTAAAATCCATTATTTTAATCGAAGTCAACCTACAATTTTCGGCTTTAAATTTATTCTAAAACTCAATAAACACTTATTTTTAGAACTATTGAAGTTTTAGACAAAGCCTGTATTTCAATATTGTCATTACTCTATTATATGGATATATTTTAAGGCTGAATATTTATTCTAATGTTCGATCATTCTAAAGATACTCCTGATAAAACCCCTCTTTATAACAAAGTTTCCACATTATAACTGTGTTTATAAATTAATCCGCTTTTAAATTATAGCAACTGCATTGATTTACAGATATAAGCAAAAATTAACAAATATATTACGGACAAATAATTCCAATTCGTGAGAAATTAAGGTCAGAATTTTACGAAATATATAGAATTTCGGTTTAACGTAACATTTAATTTTTATGAAATTTTCAGTGAATTTTTCATATTTCTCACGTTAATTTAAGGAGAAAGTATGAAACGATTATATTAATGTATATTTCATACATTCTCATATCGCGAAAGAAACCAAAATATAAAAAATACATAGAAGCTTTTTTTTCTATAAATAACATTTGAAGAAATCATCAAAGATGATTGCATGTTGCTAAAAAATTTAATTAATTAATACGTAATCAACAATACAATCATTCATTTCTTATGAATTAGATGATATTCTTCCATTTAATTATCTAAAACATATTGCGATACATAATTTATTTTCAAGAAATAAATACTTTACTTACGATAATATCTACTAACAAGTTAATGCATTTCGTTGATAATGATAATAATAAAGAAAAAGATCCGAAAAAATTAATTAGATTACTTAAACTATCTTCGATTTTGTCTCTAATACAAATTTTCATTATGGTAGTAGATATGCTTTCATGTTGGAAAAGTGAATGACCATTAAGATAAACAAAAAATAAAAAAAATAATAATAAAAGACAAAGACATTAATTTTGATTAACTGAAAAACTGAGCTATTACTAAAGAATTAAAGCGATTAATAAATGTGGATCTATAAATAAAGAGGAACAGGAAAAAAAAAATGTTAAATTTCGAGAAACGTAATGTAAAAATTCGCATTAATAAATCAAAATTTACTTTTAAATAAGTGCTTTAATTACAAAGATGTCTTGCATTATAAATTTTGACGATGATAATTCCCAACATCACGTGATTGATGACACAGAATTGCAAATATGCTGAATGCCACTCTACATAGTAAATTAATCATAGGATTAAGTATCATTCAACAATTTTCCAAAATTTATTCCGGATTTTTGTTTTAATATTTTTTAAATTGTACGTAGCCGCTAGACGATGAATCATTTAAACTGGCGTTTCAAAATATTTTATAATAATAATTAGCTTTTATAAACGCGTAAGCAAAGCGGAGCCGCAAGAGAGATGTATAAATCATTACATGAACTATTTAAATTAGATATCAAATAAAGTACTATCGTTATGTATAATAATTAAACAATTGAGCTTGTTTATGATTTATGTAAATATATTAAAGCTGTGTAATTAAATAATGTTACCTTCTGCCCTTTTCCAAACAACTCGAGGTTCTGGTCTTCCTATAGCCATGCAGTCTAAGAGAAGGGAATGTCCAACTACTGCTGATTTATCAATTGGTTCAATTTTCCACTTGGGTGCAGCTAAATAAAGAATTTTTCTTTTTCTTAATTAAGAAAATTCGTTATTTATAAAGAAAGAAGTGTATATATATTTTTAACGAAAAAATGTAATATTACTAACCACTAACTGATAATGGCACGGTAAAATTTACTGTTGCAGCATCATTGGATGCCACACATGTGTAAGTGCCACTATGTTCTTGTGTCAGGGATTTGAACACTAATGTTGACACAAAGTCGTCTATTAGTTCTAACGATATCCTTACATCGGTAGATATTGGCAGGCCATCTTTCAACCATAAAATACTAATAGGTGGATCTCCTACAGGCACACTACAAGATACACTTGCTCTCATTCCTTCTTCTGCATTTTCTGGAAAGCTGAATGGAGTAATTTTAGGTGGAACTAGAAATAAATAAATAGAAAAGTAAAGAAAAATAAATAAATAGAAAAAAATCAATAGGACATAAACAACAGGTTTTGTTTAAAATATATTTTTTACAATTCGCATTTCGAGTACGGAATTTAAATTTTATTTTAAGATGGTCAATTTATCTGAATAAATTACATTTACACATGAAAAATTCATATTATTTTCTTTTTTTCTGGTCTCCGTGTGGAGAGGAGCATTAAAAAAATGTAAGTTTCTTGCATAATAATCTCATTATTAGTCAGAAACTATTCGGATACCGTATCATAAATTTAAATCAATGTTATCGTTTTTTATGCATTACGAGGATGATATAAGTTGCATTTTAATCAAAATCATTGATTTAAATCTAGAATTATTGCACTCGAAGGAATAAATAAGTGAAGAGTGGAAACACTTTCACATTTAATTTATCCGAGCTATTTCTAGTCTCCAACTGAGAATCACAAATCATGTTGTTCGACTCCAATAGGAGGTTAGTCAAGTATAACAGGGAATACTTAAATATGGAACAACGTTTAAAATATACTATTAAGTCAATAATAATGCTAAATTAACGATGTTTATTTAGCATTATTATTATATTATCTATATTAAATTGATTATAAATCTAATTGCACTTGTAAATCTAAATTTACATCGTAAAATAATATTTTTCCTTCTAGAAGTGATACTTTAAATTATTAAATCAATAGAAGGTGAAATTTAATACATTATTGTTACAAATTTTGACAAGGTTTTTATTGATTTACAAAGTTATTTGTAAATAAAAAGGTAGTCTGAATCTCTGTTAGATATTATATAATTTGGATTTAAGTGATCTTGTAACCATAAAAATGCCGAAGAAACTAATTTTTTATATTAGAATTAACTAAGCAAAATGCATTAATTTAACTTTTAGTGCTTTCATTATATTCTTACGTGGAAACAATAAGCTGGAAGCCGTTGTAAATACTTGACTTCGATTATTTTCTCAAATGTAATTAAAAAACCAATTTTTTCCCTTTTACTAAAAAGACAAACACTCGTATTGATAATGTTATCTAACAAAAGCATTAAAACCAAACACCATATTTCATATGAAACGTCTTACATAGTGAGCTTATCGATACTTCTAAACATATATTTTTTATTGCCTTTAAGGGATTTATATCCATTCTGAGCCATAATTCATCCTTAGGATTTTATCACTTATTAATACTTAAAGTAGAATATTAAAGCTATAAATTTATAATTCTTCTAACTCTATTATTTTTCTTAATTTACACGCGAATAAAGATTTCTTTTTTTTAAAATTAATATTAACTTACAAAAGTTGTATTGGCGAAAGCTTGTTGTTAAAAATAGGTTTCGAGCAGATACTTACCTAATACTTTAATGTAAACCTTACGAGATGCTGCCAATCCTTGGTCGTTAGTTGCTCTACATTGATATTGTCCATCATCTTCTTTACCATCTACGTGGTGAATTACCAAGGTCCCATTCGAGTGTACTTTTTGGCGTCTACCGAGAGGCAGCTGTTTTATCCCTGAAAAGAGACAAATTGGTATGACCTACTTTGGAATTCTATTCTCATACAACAATCACAAGATATTGTAGTCCTTTCTTGCCTCAAACTACTTATCACTTTCCTAAGATGTTACAAAGGAAAGTATCATTTATGCTTCCACCTTACACAGTTTTGGATACTTAACCCAAAAATGTCAAAAGTTTTAATATTTATCGAATTTTAAAATGGAAAATACTTCCAGTTACTCAATAAAAAATTAAATAGTTGATAGATAAAAAAATGTTTCAATCCGAAAGAAATACCATTTTGGCATGAATAGTTACAAAAATTAAATTATAGATCCTGTAACAAGAATTGCTATACATAGTCACGTATAATATAATGTTTAATTTACTTTTTATAAACATTTTAAACAGATTTGTTAAATCTTAATTCTCGCAAAACATAAAAATTTAATTTTATACGCAAATATATCAATTAAAAATTAATTGTCTAGTGCAAACTTTTACATATTTAATAATTAAAACGAGCGTGATAGTAGACACTAAAAAAAAAAAAAAAAAAAAAAGAATTCCTTCTAACTATAGTTAAAAATGTAATTAATGTTAGCAAAATAAATTAAATCAATCTGAGAAAGGATATAATGTAATATAAAAGTTAATGCGGGTATTTCTCCAGCTGAATATTAATATTTTCAGTTTTTTTTTTCTCTTCTTAGTACATTATTCTATTATTATTCTATGCATTTCTAGTAGATCGGTCACGAAGAACACAGATAGAACCCCAACTACAAGTGTGAATAAAATATTTAGTTCTTTTAGTTTTTTTCATACAGCAATTACTTTTATTAAAATTAAGAAATGATTCTTTTAGATAAACTTTATTTTTATTTTTTGTTTTACTTCTATTTACAGTCGCAACTTTTGCAGGTTTAACTCAACTTTTATGGATTCGATTATTCGTAAGATTGCCATTAATGATTAAATAGAAATTTTTTCTTTGTTTTTGAATTTTGCAACCTATTGTAAAAAATTGCAGACTCACAGGCTTGAGCCAAAAAACGCAGAAAAAATTAAAAAATAAGTTTAGCAAGTCATAAATGTATGAAATGTATGTATTATTAATCTATTTTATCATTTACTACCATAAATATATATACACATACATAAATTTATGCCACACTTTGTCTCAATATTAGTTAACCCTCACTCACATGTTTGCCTCTCAGTGTGCTGAATATCTTGTATTGTTCGCAACTTTTATAATTAAATTTATAAATTACAGTACTGTATTGTATATAATTGTATTTTATAAACTTTAATAATTTTTTTTACTATCTAAATACTGTACGAGTACATGTATTGCACCGCTTATTGTACAGTACGTGTATTGTATTGTCTTTCTCTCTCTCTCTCTCTTTCTCGCTCCTTCTCTCCCTGTCTGTGTGTATGTGTTAGCTTACATTGTTGATAATGTAATTTTAAATATTAAAACATACTATTGTTGCAGTACAGTGCATTGTTTTTACTTTTTCGTGTGTTAAATATGGTCAACACTACTAAGAATTAAGGTTTGAGAGGCTTAGAAATATTCGGGTTTTTCCATTTTCGCGACGGTTCTGCGCCCCTAACAATAGCGAATTTGGAGTATTGACTGTATTTTAGTTTTCTATCTCCAATGCAACATCTCTTTAATCAAATTTTATATTACTTTTAAATTATGCAAAAATTTAAACAGATAATTTGAGAATATAATATCGTAAGCTATTTTAATGTCTTTTTTTCTCTTTAATTCTTTTCACAAATTAGAATATTGAAATATTTAAAAGTTAAAATACATTTCTAATGTTATTTACATCATTCGCATTTCATTTATTATAAACGAGCGAATAAAATTTAATTCTTCGCAAACGTGATTTAGTACATCAATATCTGATTAATGTAGAAAATACGTTTAAAAATAAAAATATATTCTAAAAAAACCTTATATAAGATTAATATAAATATAACATTGAAGAATATTAAGTATTCAATTATCTAGATTTCTTCCGAGTTTTTCTTTTATTATTTCTGGAAGACATTTTATTGTATTATTTTCTAGAATTTAATTTACGATGAAAATCACAAAATTCTAAATTATATTACTGGAATATGAATTAAATTTTATACAGCATTATTTTATTTAATCTTAACATTTTTATTTATTTAACATAACCAGAGACAAGCAATAATATTTATTTTTCGAACATGAAAAAGGTATTCGGTAAGTAAAGTACGTTTTTAAATTTGACAAAAATTTAAATTCTTTTTTATTTACAAAAATACGAATCATAGAAGTTGTATTGACAGATTATATATATAATATCAGAGATGTCCCTTATTATGTAATTTTTAAAGAATTCTATGCTATAAAAATAGGCCTGGCTTTCAAATATATAGCTATTGTTGATAAATTTATATTGACATATAGTTTCAGGGGTTTCTGCACCTTCGAAATTCTTTAGAAATGGCTCGAGGGAACAGAAAGTTATTAAGGAAGTGACATGGACAGGGAGGTCTTTAAAAGCCTTTATTTCCTTAGGAAATCGAGTTAAAAGTCGTTATTTTCTTGTAGATGTCATATAAAAAGGTACCGAATAGAAAAATGTCTGTTGTATATCAAGTAAATTTTTAATATTCGACCTTAGTACCGATTGAACGAAAGTAAATACTTGTGACAGTGCCAATATATTTTGTTTTATATTGATGTTATAGAATTGAATAACATTAAAATTACTTGCTTTATATATTGACTAATAAATTTATTGATTATATATTGATTATTATAAAAAAAATACATTGACTAGTCGTGAATTATAAGTACAGATATTTTAATATCAGAAAATAATATATAAATTGGTGATTCAATTATATTTCTATTAGAAAAATATTTTGCACACTAACAACGTTTTTCCATTTACCGATATACAAGAAATAAATTCAAGTATATTTCGAATGTAATACCGTGTCAAATATATAATCATATAAAAATAAATATAAATCAAACATATAAATATTTAATGCTCCTACTTAAAATTTAGCAACAATATTCGCTTATTCGCATCCATCTTATCTAAAGAATGATAGCAACTCGCTGGCAATTCCCAAGTTGCTAGGCTCGAGAGAATCCAAAATTGAGCGTTAAATCTCATTTATTCAAACTTATTTAATAAATCACTCATTAAATTAAAAAAATGTAGATAAAAAATTCTTTTGAGAATTCAAAAAAAAAAAAAAAAATTATTTATGATTTGATTTATTAGACGGCAGACATAACAGTCCTTTAACCTCTAAACATCGGAAATCGAAGTTCTTCTTGAAGGCATCTCGAGAACAAAGGAACTTTGTAATCAGCTTAGCAAATGTACTCGATATCTTTTTGCCCGGGGCAATTGTCTTATCTTGACATTGTTGATCATAAGAAGGCATATAAGCTTTACTTCTTAATCCAATATCTTATTAAATATCTTTATAATTAATAAAATGATGTCTTCTAAAGTTTTGATTTATTAGCAGGAAATAAATCGGAATATCTTAATTTAATATCTACATCCCCGTTTCAAATTTTGATTTAATTAGGCTAACAATAATTTTTTCTAAAAATTGTGACTAATTTATTAATTTTAAATTTTAATTAATTTAAACAACTTCCATTTTTTAATTAATTTAAATATTGATTAATTTTAAAAAGTAATGTAGTTTCTACTCATCATTCATTAAAAATATCAAATTTAGAATTTTTATTAATTTTATAAAGGAAGAAACTCACCTCTTTCCCATCTCACTGACTTGATTGGGTGTCCAGAAATAGGACAATGAAGAATTAATGTTTGACCAGCTATCACCGTACGGTTTCTCATTGGTTTAATGTAAGGGGGTCCTCTAATATATACAGTAGCAGAATGAGAATCTGTGCCATAATCATTGGTAGCTTTGCACTCGTAGATACCTCCATCGGCAATTTCTGTAGCACTTATATTCACGTAACTAATAACGATGCCATCTCTACTAACGTAATCACCAACACGCAATCTACCGGTATCCTGCACTGGAATGCCATAAGTAAACCATGTGATTTGCGGAAGTGGATTACCGGCTGCAGAACACCTAAGAGATATATGATCACCCGGATTATACGTATCTTCCTCGAATTTCAAAATTATACGTGGTGATTCTGCTGTTTAAAGGAAAATAATTTAATTTTTAATACGGAGTATCGTCGAAATAACAAAAATTTTATATGCTGATAACTCAAAGCATTTGATTTAAAAAAAATTCCAATCAAATGGAGATAAAATCAATTTTCTCGAAGACAAAATGAAACATTTTCCATATATAGTACTTGACTTACATGCAATGCTGAGATAAGTAGAAGCTTGAGCAGATTCTTCCTCGTTGTATATATAACATTGATATATACCAATATTCTCTCTCTGAACAGAATTGATGTGTATTACATTCCCAGAGATAGTAATTCTTCTGTTGGACACAACAGGCCTTTGATTTTTCATCCATTCCATATTTGTTATTGGATGACCGGTTGTCGTACAATTAAATGATACGGAAGTTCCAGAACTGACTTTTTGATGTCGAGGCCAAATTGCTGCCCTTAGCGGAACTAAACAAAAACATAAATTAAAAATAAATCAATTATTGTACTTATAAAAGTTGGACATTTTACATTCTCGGCAAACAATTTTTAGATAGAAAAAAAGTAGAGCAGTTTATACATTATTATTATTTAACTTAGTGGAAAGTTTTCCATTCAAAAACATAACTACACACTTTACCTCTTACAGTCAATTGTAATTCAAATTTAGTTTCGCCCATATCGTTTCTGGCTGTGCAAATATAAATTCCAGAATCGAATATTTCTGCACGACTGACGATTAAAGTCCCATCAACTTGTTCTATTCTGCGATCCAGAGCAACATAAAGTAGCTGTCCCTTGTCCCTCTTTTGCCATTTATAGCTTGGTGTAGGGTACCCTTGGGCAGCGCAAGGCAAGAGTGCTGTATCCCCTTGTTTCACATAAACATAACGGCTTGAATGAGTTATTCTTGGTGGAACGCTCGTATGAGGTTCTGCAATATTCAAAATATATGCATGCAATAACTTATAATTATTTTGTAAAAACAAATACAATTTTTCAATTACTTTGTCTTTTATTAATAGACTATCTCGTCTTAAAAGATTTAATTATTTGCATAACACACAATCAATACGTTATCATTAAACAATAAAAATACAATTAACAGTTCAATGTTATAAACTTTATAATTAATTCGAAATACATTTTTAAAGCAGCACTTAGATTTATCAAGAGTATTTTTTTTTAAATTGAAATAATTACACAAATTTTTGTATTTTAAAATGATAGAAACCATTTATATAATCTTTTCAATCTCTTTAGAATAAAAAAAAAGTAAAATAATAATAAAAGAAAGTTTACTTTTGTAAATTCGAATCTCTCGTTTTATCTTACAGAATTTCAATACGATTCAATAACACGAAGAGAAATTCAAAATCCAATATTGAAATAAAAATCATAAGGGAAAATATTTTTTCCTAATATTAAAAGAAAAATACAGCTATTTCGCTAAAGCATTTTATTAAAGAAAATTGGATTTTATCAAAACATATTTTTTTCCACTTCTACTTTTTGAATAATATTCAAAGTTACAATGATATTTAAATAATATTAAAATATCACTTTTTTTTTCATTTTAACCTTCCCGATTCATTGCACAACGTATTTAATTACTAACTATTTCACAAATAATTACAATATTAATAATCTAAATAACTTTATTTTATAAACATTTAAACTCATTTAACATTAATTTTTAAGACTTTTATTTAATTTTTATCATAGATTATTTATTGTATAAATATATCGAATTTTTACATCTTTTAAAATTTTGTATCAGTTTCGTTTTAATTTTTATAAAATCTTAAACACGTACATTATTTACATTGCATAAGATTAATTATCGATATTATTAACATCTTATTTGAAATCCAATTGCATTTAAAGTAAAAGTAGTTACGATATTCATTTGCTAACTTTTGAGATGAGTCTAGAAAATCTTTAATGCACTAAAGCACTATAAACTTCTTTCCACATCAAGAAACTTTCTTTCCATCTATCGAAATAAGAAGAGCCTGAATAAAATCTTTTGTCTTTCTACATCATTTAGTATAACTTAAAATAAACTTAGACCTTTCAATCTTTATCTACTTCCAACGTATACACAGTCTTTGAGCATTCGAATCGCTAGTTTCAAAAATTATTAAATAACTTTCTAATACATTTATGTATAGCGATTAATAAAAAGAAAAATCACAACGTTTCGTTATTTAATCATCTAAATGTCATTAATTAAAAGTAAATATTATTTTAGATAAGTCGACAGATAAAATACGTAAAATAACAAATCGCAGAATTAAATTATAAAGTTAATATCGAACTTTATTTATTTTCGAGTTTTAATAATTTCTCATTATAAATAAATTACTTAACATTCGATCTTTCTTAATTGAAATAATTTTAATTTACGTCCTTACTTCACATTTGTTTAATTACAGTTAAGAGAAATTTGTTTTTTATTAATTCAGTTTATTTCGTTCTTTGAAACTGGAAATGAGTTTATAGAATTGATAGATAATTAAATTTCCATTGATGTTAATTAAGTTATTTTGTCTAGAAAAATAAACAGAATTATAAAATACATCACGTGTTCAGCCTTTAACATTTAAACAGCATATCAATAGTAATTTGCACGTTTGAAACTGCACAAGTTATCAAAGTATGAGTGGATTAATAATTATACAACTAATTTACTTCTATATTTCAATTTACAAGTTAATTGTAAATGTGACACTTGGAAATATTATTCAGAATTCTCGTATAGGCCTAGTTGGAAAAATTTTGAAGTTTTTATACAAGAAAATATTATAAATGATATATTTAGAAAACATGAATTACTTTTTCTTAATATTACGAATTAAAATGAATTTTCTGCCTTCTATTACTAATGGTAATTAGTATTCTTTATGAATAATTCAGTAATCGGTAATATACGTAAGAATATATGCAAATTATTATAAAATTGTAATTATAAATTTATCTGATTATCACATCGAATATTTCTTTCTGTTGATTTTCGAATTTATTTCTGTTACGTTTGTTGTAAGCAATTTTAGACAATTAATCTGTTTGGTAGCTTACACGAGTATCAACAACGGTTAATGTTATTAAGAGATTGGGGTTTTAAAGGTTCTTATAACGTTTAGGAATTAACTGTAGAAAAGAATTGAACAAGTATAATTGCAAATAAACTATATAATGTAGCGATAAATTAAATTATTTTCTTGTTTTATTGCAAATAACATCAGCCAACTTTAATGTTTCGATATTGATAATAACAAATAAATGCAATTTTCTTGAATTATTTTTTCAATTTCAATATTTACTCTTGTTTATACAAAAACATTTATTACTGTTTAATTAAAATTATAATAAATAATTAATTCAGCTTTTTATTATTTATATAAGCATATAAATTTTAATTACATTAGTCGAAATTTATTATTTTTTTATACATTTAATAATTTAAATAACAGGAAAATTATATTCAATAATAATTTGTCAATAAAATATTAAATGAAATATAATAAAAGTTAAAAATTAATATTAAACTAAAGAAAAATATTTAGTAATTTATTAAAATTGATCATAAATATATCACAAAAATATTTTTAAAATAGAAAAATAATAAATTAAACTAACTCCAGATATTGCATTGTGACCAATGTGTTATATATTTCTCCGGTGTTTTCCTATACAAAAATCTGAAAATTGATATTTTAAATTTAAAATGTATATGTTATAGCTTTGAATTATTATTTTAATAATTTTCATATATATTCAAAAACTTTCAGAAATACTATTTTTCTCTTAAATATTTAAAATGCCCTCATATATCAAATGTGTACTTTTATAGAAAAAATATAAAAAGCTTCACTTGAAATTCATTTCTCTCGATTTATATTATAACATTTTCTGTATATTTTGTTTGTCCTCATGAATTTTTGAAGTTATTTATACGCCAACTAATTTATTCTCCGAGGTATTTAACGGCAAAAATTTTTCTAAAATTCAATTTTAATGTATTAATTATCCGTCTAATATCCAACAGAATATATTTATTTCTCGAAGATATGTAATTAGCGTATTTTAATATTAACGATTGCCAAAAGTCGATGATTTTAATAAACATCGATTAATAAATAAAGAGAAAATGTTTTATGTACAAATGTAATGTAATGCTCCTGGAGTGAATTTTTAAAGGTTTTACATTAGAAACTTAATAAACTCTTCTAATTTCTTAACTGTTTAAACTAAATAATGTATTTTCGAATAGTAGGCCTATTAGATTTTATTAGTTATATCATTTAAAGTCTTTTAATTAAATTCAGTCGAATGCATCAGATAGGACTGACCAATGCTCGAAAGGACTCGAAAATAATTTAAAATAAATTGATTTTCTTCCTCCGTTTAAATTTTATTATTTATTTAAAATAATGAGAATTAATAACAATGCTGCAATGTATACTTGATGTTTAATTAAATTGAAAAATGAAAATTCACTCGTTCGTTAATTGAACGACTACATGAAATTTGTTTTAATTATTTTGAAAATTTTGATATTTTTATATTTTAATTTGATTATTCTTAAAATACACTCGGACATTAATATTTCCTTTTCTTTATTTATCTTAACGTTTACAGGAGATTGTTTTTTGTATTAAGAGCAACCTCAATCACAAAAATGCCTTAATGTTAGCACTAAAAAATAAAAGAAGGAATGGAACTTGCTGGCTAAGGAAAGACAAGAAGTTCTAGAAGCTTTGATATAAAAAAGGGGGAAAATCATCGATCTGGCTCTACAGATGCCAATATTAGAATCTACGTAAACAAATTTTTTGAGACTAAGTGTAACCGATAAAGACCAAACAGATATGTCTGTATTTAAATAAGAGTTAAATACACTTTTTACCAGAAGAATGATATTAATTTTATATTTTAACAATTTATCAAGTTTATGTTGAACGAAGTTTCATGTATTTAAATATAATGGAAATATTAAAAAGAGGTTTGAACGTGTCAGTTGCATTCTAAAGACATTTCATATAAGTTAAAAGCTTATTTTTTTTATAAGAAACAATAAAATATTATCGTCCATTATCAACAATATTTAAATTTACGCTACACTTATTTATTACTGAAATAATTTCTAAATCTACTGTATATTCCTGGTGATAAAAACATTTAGATACTGAACATCGAGTTAGAGATTTTCTTCAGAAACTGATTTTTCAATTACGAAAATTGGGCATTTTTGAACGTACATTACGCATATATTTAATAATGCAACTTATATTATTAAATTTACTCTATTTAAAGGATTATTGCGTGTATACATCGCTCTATATCGCTTGTAAAAACAAGAAAATTTTAATGATTCTGTAAATTAGAGCTTTCTACGTAATGACACCGTTTAATAATTATTCTTCAATTATAATAATGACTAAAAGCTTGTATATAATTAAAAAATACTCTTTGTGATAATTTAAGAGTATTTTTTCTCTTTAATTATAGAAATGATTTTCCTTAATCGATCAAAAATAAGTTTGAAGAATCTCCTACGATAGTATAACTTATTTTGTATAAAGTTAATCGATAAATTTCGAACAAATTCCCACATTTCTTTCGTTTTTCTTTCTTTTTTTTAAACTTCAAAGTAAGCAAAGGATCTTTCATCATCTCTAAAAGTTCCCAATAACAAAACAACATCTACATTCATTAACGGAAAGACGTACATTTAGCGAAATTTAAAATCGTTCAATTCTCAAAGGATGAAAGAGCTTGGGGAACGGCACCATCTGTTAGTAGCGTTAGGCAAATTAAATCAGAATTACGATTTACAGACAACAACAGAGAACAGCCATTAGGTGTTAGGACTTACTATCTCCACTGGGAAGGTAGAACTGTAGATTGCCTGTTCCTATAACGAATACGAAGAGAAAAAAATAACGGCAAAGAAATAAAGCAAACTTAATATCAGATGGTACATGCATACATTTCTTTGACATTTTTACTTAATCCCGCTCATACAGAACTACGCTGGATCTCCTTTAATCCGTGTCCTTTTTATGATGAGGAATTTATGCTCCAGTTTATTTTAAAACAAAATCCGTTCGGTAATTTAAACGTCAAGTTTTAAAATAATTAATTTACCACTAGAAAATAAAATGTAATTAAGATTGCAGTCTGAGTAATGTAAATTTTTAAAATCTGAAGAGAAATCAGTTCGGAAATGACTATAAAATAGCCTATATACATTGCAAGATGTGAAGAAATAAGAAGAATCTGGAACTTTTCTCCTTAAAATTCGGAATGGTATCCAAATCTCTCGTCTATTCTTCTCGATGGATGGGACACAGTGCATTATTGATGGAAAGAAAACTGAGAGATGTTCATTGAACATTTCGAGCGACAGCAGATTATAAATCGAACAGAAGTTTTAGGATTTTCCGAGGTATTTTCTTCTATTATATTCTTCGATTTCCTCGCATAGCCTAACATTTAACATGATCGTCATTTTCCGATGCTGACTTAATTTAATTACTTTCTGTATAGTGAAATCATTAATCTTAATCATTTTAAATGAAGGAAAACTATTAATATTAATGATGGAGGGTAATGTTTTCCAAAGAAATTCTGCTAACGGCGAAGAAGAAGAAACTTACCTTTATTTTTATATAGGATAATAAATATTACCTGTCACCACCAATTTCCCCGTGTTGATGCTTTCCATGTTTTTTCCCGTGATAGAATTTTTCACTCGACATCGAAACTTAGCATGACTGTCCTCGTGCCCAACGTTCCTAACATGAAGTTCTCCGGATGGAAACAACACAAACTTCGTTTCTATTGCTGCGTGCGATAATACAGAACAACAATGAATTGTAGATCGACGTTTAAAGTCAAATATTTTTATGCCTACTGAAATTATGTTGAGGCGTTATTACAAATCCATCGTCTCGACTCCAAGTTATAACGGTGAGATAATCCCTAACGTAACTAGGTACTTGACATCTGATGACAGCGGTATTTCCATAGATTACAAATTCATCATACACCCTGGCTTCGTAAGTCTGAAATATAACTGAATTATATACAGTTATTCAGATGTTTAAATGGTTTGGTAAAGAAGATTCAAATAGCTGAAATTTATGGTCAAAATATCAAATATCTATAATTAAATAATAAAAATATTTAAAATATATTTATATAGAAAGGTTGCCTAAATATTTTAAAAAATGCCTTTTATATACTGATAATATTTTTAAATTTCTGTTAAAAAAATATTTTAGCATTTGATTTTGTATATGAATCGCTACTATAATATTAGCTTAATTAAACAAATATGAATTGGGCATTTAGCCTCTATCACGACAAGGAGATCAACAAGAAATTAATGTTGAGATTTATAATTCCTGTTTATACGAATGTTGAAGAATTGAAAATTTAAAGGAAGTTAAAGGAAACAAATTGAGATTATAGAAATGCTACTAAAGCACAAAGAGGTACAGCGTATTTTTTATGCATGGGTAGTAACATTAGGAAAAAAGCACAGATGTCGAAAAATGGAACAAAATAGCAATCTATCACGAGGATTAGATCTGCAATGTTACTCCATACGATTTATATTTCTAATATTTGCATACTAAAAACAAGACATTTATAAACTTCCGTTTTATATAAAGCTTCGTTATATGACGAAGCTTCGCTTTATATTCCTATTTTTATAAATATGTATATTTAAAAAATATATTTTTAAACAAAAAACGCAAATCGATAAGATTTAGGCAACCTTTCTCTAATATATCTTTCAACATCGTTTATTTAATATTCAAGAGAACATCATTTATACTAAACTTCTATAAAAATAACAATAAATAAAAGCAGAAAGCTCTTTCAATCTTTTTATTTTTCAATAATATTTGCCATATTTCATAACGCACGCATCGCGCAGGAGAAACGTTATAAAAATATAATTGAAATAAGTATAATAAAAATAAGCAAACGATCGTTTTCAGCACCCATAAATTTATAAACGGAAAAATCTTAGAATTTTCGCAATTATTTACGAAGATCGAGTGCGCTGTTATTTATATTTGACATTGAAAAATAGTACACATCCGAGAAAAAATGTTAGTGATCGGTAAACTTTTGAACGATCCTCGGCTTTCCAAACTGCCAATTCTTTTGTTATGGATACGACAAAAATATTCATATTTATAGATATTCTTTCTTGTATATAAAGCAAGTTTCACCTTTACAGGAACTTGCAAAACGTAGAATTCCACAAATACTTGCGATTCGGTGTCACACTTATCCGTATCACATCACCTAACTATTCTGCAAGGGTTTCGGTTTTATCCGCAATTCTGCGAAATTCCTTCAGTTCGTCTCAAAGATATCAGCGCTTAATTCAGAAGGAATCTTGTTCATCCTCACTTAAAATAGTCTCATTATTGCTTCAATAAATACAGATATATTGCACGTCGTTCGCTTGTTTTACATATTAATAAATGTAAAAATATTCATACAATGATCATTGTATTTTTATCAAATAATGAATCTTTCGATTCTTAACGTTTTTTCCAGTAATTTTTACGTTAAAAGTTTTGAATATGGCAGAGTATTTTTAGTTTGAATTTAAATTAATTCATTTGTGTTTAAATTAACAACTTTTACTAATTTATAATAATTAAATGATAAAAATTTATTCACAAAAGTAATACTTAAGTCAGAAATCTGTTAAATATGACTTATAAATATTTAATGTAATAATATAATTTGATTATTGAGCTACATCTTTTTAACTTTATCTTTTTTAATTTTAACTTATTTTATCTTTATTTTAACAAATACATGAATGGAAAATGTTAAAATTTAATTACATTTCGTTATAATTTTTTTAAAATTACATTTTACATTCTATACTTTAATGTTAAACGTTACACTTCCGTGTTATTTCAGTGTTAATCCTTGGATTTTCTGTTTTAGTTAATTATAGTTTATATGCCAGAAAAAATGAAATAAAATGAAATGTATTCGCTAATTACATAACTATATTAATATAGTGAAATATTAACTTTAATTATTGGCTAGATACTTAGACAAATCTATCAAATGCGGTTAATTTTTAGAAAGCATTTATGAATATTATTAATGCACGAATTGCATATCAGTTTTAATATTAATTACGAGTAATGAATATGAAGTCGTCTCTAAAATGAAACCATTAATTTTTAAAAAGTATTAAAGTTTACGAACCTACTTCAATATTTAACTTAAAATTTTAAATATTTTATAATTTTCTTGTTCCATTTAACATACTAATTAGAATTTAATGAGAATAAATATAGTAAAAGTAATTGTTAATTAAGAAGTTCGTAGAGATTGACGAAGTCGTAAAAATGTTTACAAAATAAGGAAAATGTTGTCCAAATTGAACCGAGATTACGTTTTGTTTCTTTGTCGGAATAAAAAATCAACGAAGACAATATTTTTGATAAAATAAGTTATGATTATGTACCGAGCCGAGGGTTCTAGAAACATTGTAAATATAAAAATAAAAAGAATTATGAAGGATTGACAAGATACACAAAGAAAAAAGCTACATGTAAAGACGAATTTTCTTGAAAGATTTCTTAAGACTTTATGAAGGTCTGAAATATATATATATATATATATATATAATAAAAAATAGTTGAATAAGATAAAAAAGAAAAGAGGACCAAGTTGGATCTGGCTGCATTTATCTCAGACAATTTGAAAGAGGATATGAAAACTGTTATCGTTTACGTCAGAATACAGAAAGAATTTTTGAAATGTTGGACAAAATTCAATTTGATAGGAACCGTGTATTTCACACCCAAGATGTATGATATATTAAAAACTGAACAAGGAATGTTTTCTTTAGAGATGCGATCTAAACTTAAATACTAACTTCTTGTGAATTTAATATTTTCATAAAATATCAAACGGTCTTTTTTTTCTATTGAAAAGTAACAAAATTATGAAAATTATGATTAAATTAACAAATTCTTCGTAAAACTTTAAAAAAACCGTAGCATAAATGTAACATTTTTGGTTTTTTTAAGCGAGATAAAAAATTTTGCGATCATTTTTCAACCTTTATTAAAAGATCGGAAGTTTAAAAAGTTCATAATAAACTGTACAATAAATTATGCCATAATTAACTCATTTTTTTATTTGATATATACTTTTCTTGTACTTAGCTTAATTTAAGCTATTGAATTCCCCGCAAAGAAAAATTCAAATTGAATTCAATCAACCATTACATATAAAAGAAAAACTTCTCCAAGAATTAATTAGTCGTTTGCAATCGATACTTTAGTAATCAGATTTTGTTTGTTTTGTTTAAAGAGTAGACAAATATCTATTCTCCGTTTTTCAAATAATTTTATACAGTAAAAATTTCACTTAATCAAGAACCTGAAGGTATTTTTTTTAAAATTATTCTTTTCTTCATTATCATAAATTCGCTTCTAAATTAAAGAATTGCTTATTTTTTAATCTTTATTTATTATTTTAAATATTTTTATAATTATGTATACGATTTTAACCTTTAAACAATTGAAAGATATAAGGCTAATTACACAGTTTACATTAAGGTTTAATTATCCTACGCAAATTTTGAGGATAATATATGTGATATTTTATAGAACTAAGCATTTAGGAAGTTATTTAATAAAGATTTTACTTGCTGACTTTCCTCGTTTAATTTGCATGATGTTAAGCTGCAGACATGTGGATTAATAACTGCAAATTTTGGAAAAAAGATATCCTGCAATAAGCTAATGAACATAAACTCGAAAATCGTCTTTCCAAATAATCTAAATTCTTTAATGTACACTTTTTAAATTAATTATTAATATTTAAATGCTTTTGAATATTTTAAAAATTGATTTACTCTATTATTTATTTATCATTTTCATTATTAACTTTTATTAAATTTGGTAAATAAGCAAATATACGAAGTATAATTAAAGAAATTAAGATATATCTAAAATAAATTGATATCATACAACAATTATTTAATTCTATATATTTTATATTAAATTGTAATGTTATCAAATGTAAAGAAATTGAAGTTTTAAAAATTTATTTATAAACTTCAAATAAAGAAGACAAGAACTTAAGAAGAATAAATAATTGAAATGTAATATCATTTTTTTTTCCAGGCTTTAACTTCAAATTTCTATTTTGTTAAAGCTTTGATGAACTAACAAATTGAAATTTGAAGGAAAACTTTTTTCCTGTATTGAGGTAAATTTCATTAAATGGTTAAGGTGTAATAAAGAATTAAAACTCCATATAAAAATTCTGTCTTATAGCTTTATACTATTATTTCATAGAATTAGAAAAGGACTTTATAAGTTTTAAAATTTAGTTTTAAAAAAATTAATGGAAGTAAGTTTGGTTTGTGTCACACTCGTTTAGAAATTTAGATTTAACTTCTATACATATCTATTTTAATTTATATTTACTTTGTAAGTTCTTCCTAATATATTATTTATGTTTCTATTCTAATTTATATTCTGTTACCAAGTTCTTTCTGTCTTATAAACATCTCTCAACAACTAGTTTATAAATATTTTACGATTGAAACGGTCAATATTATAAATTATTTTCTTTGATTTCAATACATTTATTTTCTATTTACTCTATTTTGTAGTTAACTTCTATCATTTTTAAGGATTTAAAATTTATGTTTATTTGTATATGTTATATCTAATTTTATATACATATAGTCTAAAGTTTTGCAAGATGGCAGGTCTTTCTGTAACAGTTAGTAAATAAATAAATAAATGAATAAGTAAGTAAAATGCTATAAAGGTAAATTTTCATACTTAAACATAAAAATATTTTGTTTTTCTGGAATAGAATTAAACAAATTTGAGCTATTTAAAAAACTTATAAAAAACTTTTAATGCACAATCAATAATATATATTTGTACTTAAATGATGTGTAATCATGTTTAATTCATTCATAATAAACGATAAAACTCGGTCTTCAATATATTTTTAAATATTTAAAGATTAAAAGCACAATTATTAATGAAAATTTACATATTCTAGAAACATAAAAGCTCTGTAATTAAAGTTCGAAGTTTATCAACACATCAACAAAATCTGATAAACGTTCAAAACCTTAATGTAAAATTGAACAGAATTGAACTTTTTTTTAGAAAAATTAAACAATTAAATGTACTTATAAATTCAGATTTTATCAACGAAACTTAATGAACAATCAAAAGTAATGTAAAAAAAAAAACATAGAAATGAAACTTAAAAATTGAAAAGTTGTACATTAAAGCTTCAATTTTATTAAAGCATAAACATGTTAATATGCAAACCTTTAAAAATTTAAAAAAGGATATGTAAACTTTATTGGAAAAGGAATTTAATTTTTTTTTTCATTCTTTTTAAAAGAATAAAAAAATTGTTATCGCTTAATGTTCTTTTTTCATCGTTTTTTATAACATATAATCAAAGTTTTTCAATACCTGAAGTTTCTGTAAGAAATTTTGTTAAGACAAAAATTTTAAATCTACAGAGAGCGATTGGTCTGAGAATATTGTTAGCAAAGAGATAATAATCTAGGTGTTTTTCTCACAGACTGTCATTTTTATTACTTATAAAATTCGTTTGGTGTTGCGTTTAAAATATATTGGACCAACTTCTTACTCATATTTTTGTTGTCACAAGAGAGATGGTCGGTCGTGATTATCAATTTTACTATTTTTAAAGTCAACTTCTTGAATTTTAATAAGTCCGCTTTCAATGCAATAGAATATCTTATTAAGTTTAGAATAACAGTATGAATAACTGAATAAATCAAGATGAAATAGGAAACTCCTACTCGCTTCCCCTTTACTAAATACATTATTTTGTTTTAAATTCTGAAAATTATGGAAATGTTAAATAGTTATATATTTAAATCATAAATAAGCAAACGTGTTGATATTAGCATAATTTGTAATTTTTAAAAAATAAAAACAAAACATTTTTTAAAAAGTTCAGAATTATGCTAATACTCACACAATTAAATCTCATTCCAATATCGAACAATGAAGTTAAAGTGAAGTAGTGTAAAGTGGACATTATGATACGGAATCTGTTCTTAAAGAGAATTTCTGGTGAAAAGTTAACGTTACTGATACGTTGCCAATAATGATCGATATCGGTAGCAATAACAGGAACATTTTCCACCTCAATCGATGAAAAGAACAAGCGAATTGACGTGAATCAGTTCCCATGGTATCTACACCCCCAAAACCTGTCAACAAAATTGGTTCAAGCTGTTTCGCCTACCTATTATAGCAAACTGTGTGAAGTATGAGGTTTCCCGTTCAATTTCCAAATCAATATTTTAACCTTTCCCTTCGATATTTTCAACATAATATTTACACTTCAATACACTTTACTGCTTTAATAAATATCTTTAAAACAATTCAAATTATGCCAAATATTAAGAGATTGTGAAAAGTTTTAACTTAAAAATAAGAATTGTAATTTATAGACTTTATTCCGTATTAAATTTTCAATTTTATTCGATAATTTTTTACAGATGACAGCTATGTTTTGCTCTTTCTAATCCCAAAGGATTTTACAGTTTTCTTTTTTCTTTTTTTTTTCTATTTCTAGAATAAACTTTACTCGGTAAAATTGCTATGATGTAAAGAATTCGAAATTAAATCTTAGATAAATTTATATCAATATAAATATTGCAAAATATAAAATTTAGATAAATTGAATGCATTCTTATAATATATTTTCGCAAATAAAAATATATAGTGTTTAACACTATATATATATATTTTTTTTATTTATGTTATGTAGATGACAATTCATTCTTCGAAAATTTGTGATTTTCTGCATTATTCCCTTAACAGTAAAAGCATTTTACGTGAAAGATAAATATTCATTTGTCATGAACAAACTTCATGTTCAATTTCGAAAAGTTTTACTTTTCCAGTCAATCCAGATATTACAAATAGAGAATATTAAAGATAATGGAATAACGTGAATTTTAGCATCCCTTAGGACACTTTAAGCACTTGCAATCGTTGTAGCTATTTTGTGCGTGAGAATATCGGTCTTGCGTGATGTTTTCCATTTTATTTCCACTATCCATTCTCATTCTACATTCTAATAAATAATTTTCTTTAATTTACTCCACATAATATTATATTTTCTCGTTTTTTTTATTGTTATTTCCTTTCATATTATCCAGTAGCGTGTCTGCTTTAAAATAAATCCATTTTGCAATTACTAAAATATTGAGAATTACATAAAATTGCATAAAATATTTACTGTTCGTGATTAGAAAATAAATCTTTTCTTTTTAATAATTGATAAAAAAAATATTTTTTTACTTACTGTATCAATAATTCTCTTAATTACATTAAAAGTTTAATTAAATATTGAACAGAGTGTACTGTACTGTACATTATAATACACTAAAATGAAAATGATATTATGCAATACAACAGTTTTTTTAACTATCTTAAGCAATAATTCAGTAGATAATTTCGAGATGATGAGACTGGTTTACAAATTGACATTACATGCGGTCCTAAGGCAATGAAAGAAACATAAATATAATATTCACTACCATCAAAGGAATGGAGAAAATTACTTAAAAGACTTTTCTCTAGGGTATGCAATGTTAATTAAGCAAGTATGTTAGATTATGTACAAGTTGATATAAAGATATAAGCAACGATACAATTTTAAAACTGAAAAATTACAAAACAAAATAGAAAAGCTTTCAGGCTAAGTAAAGTTTCATAAAATATGAAAGAAAAATAATTAAATAAGTTATAAAAATTACTTTTCTAGCTGTTTGCATGTCTAAAACTAATTTTATTCAATTAAAATTTGTTTAACAGATACGAAAATTTTTATTTTTATATATTCTCGGGCAGAAAGAGCTTCAACAATAGCGTTTTTTTAAAAGTAAATTCATTATTTAAAGCGATTATTTAATATTAAAATTTCATCACAAAACTTTGCTAACAAAATTAATTCGTTCATGTATATAGTGATTACATAAAGTCATTAATTTTTAAAATATCTTACTATATTCTATTTTAGAGAAGAGAAGTAATCTTTCTGATTTAATCAAAACTTTTATTCTTCTGTGGATTACTACTTTCATTTATCGATTTGCTTTATCACGGATGCCAAATGGATATCCTCAATTCGTTTACTCCTCTTCACGACGACAATCCTACTCTGCTATAATAATTCATATTAACTTCTATCGCTATATAATGTACTAAAAAGATATTCTTAAAAGGTTTTCTGCACTTTCGACCACCAAAACTAAACTCTCGAATTTGCATAGAGTTTCTAAATCTTATTTTTAGGATGCGATTAAAAGAGAATCACTTAAGTATTAAAGTGGTTATTAAAGTATGGTTACGGTTATATTCGACATTTATTTGCTTTTCGTATAATTATAATTATCGACCACTAAAAATTATATTATTAAAAGTTCTAAAGCCATTCAACTGAAACTATTATCATTATTTTCTATTTCGGTTAAGATAAGAAAATAATTGAAGTTTGACAATTATTATATTAACTTATAAACTATATTTAATTCTAAACAAATTTTAAATATCCTATGTTTAATTTCAAGTTATTA
This sequence comes from Centruroides vittatus, assembly GCF_030686945.1. Lineage (NCBI taxonomy): Eukaryota > Metazoa > Arthropoda > Arachnida > Scorpiones > Buthidae > Centruroides > Centruroides vittatus. Next base: position 2,873,834 of record NW_027122643.1, read on the forward strand.
TATGTTCTGATTGTTTTATTTTTATTATATGCTCTTACGTGTTCTTTTATATTTATATAATAGAAATATACACGCACACACACATATATTTCTCTTATTTTAATAAATAATTTTTCTCGTGCCGTTACTATTGTTGCTGTTTCAGTTGAGATTTTCGATCTTTCCAATCATTTTCTTTCAGAAGCATATATTTTTTGTAGCCTGTCCATATTTGTTCTCTAAGGATTTCTCTCTCATGATTCCCAATTCCATATCCTCTTCATCCATACTGTTTCTAGCCATCTTTTATATCAAAAAGTTTTTTATTATTATTATATATTTCTAGTTTTTAAACTATTGTTATTATTGTTTCTTGACATTTTCTTCTAAGATTTTTAATATTTCTGGTATTTAATAAAATATTTTAATTTATTTCATACATTTACATGTTTTATTTCGTATAGAATTAAAGTAGCATTAAAAAATCTCAGTTAAGAAGATTCGTCTTAAGAATTTTCTCATTAAATTCTTTTTATTTAAGATTCATGATCGATATTAATTTCAGTTTTTAGTTATTTGTCGTTTCTTTTAAGATTACATATTTATAAAATGTTTGTATGATTAAAACGTCGATATAAATATTAATAGCAATATTTAAATAAACAAAAAGGAAGACTGAGTAGATATTACTTTCCATTGAAATTTCTATTTTTTATTATATTTTTTGAGTACTTCGCAATGGTAGAATAAAAAAAAAATCTAGAATCAGAGAAAAGTAATATCAAACGCAATATATTTCTCTCTCGTTTAATTATAATTTATATAACTAATTTAAAAATAAAGTCTTATACAATAACGATAATGATGCTACATATTTATTGCATCAATATTATACTTTAATTAAATTTTTTAAATGGTTTAGTTATTAAATTTAAAGGAATTTCTTCTCTTCAACAGATTTAAGTTCTTTTATCGTTATTATAACATTTAATTTCTTCAATAATTTAATTTAGACATTTCATATTCTATACCTTATAATATATGATAAATATGTATTTTTTTACTCTTTATCTACCCAAGTAATTGATTACATTCAGTCTTTCCTTTATCCACTTTCTATAATTAAACATTGAAATATAGGTCTTTCCTCATTCTCTTTCAATGACGAACCTTGTATATGGGCACATTTCATTAGTCTGTTACAAGATTTGTTCTTGTTCTTCTATTACAAGTCCATTTCTTTAATGATTAAATTTTCTGTTAATCTTGTGATTTGCATATATCGATATTTAAAAAAAAAATTGCAAAATTTTCTAAAATATTTTTAAATGTTTTAAAAAAAAGATAAAAATTAATTTAAAGTTTTTAAAATTCTAAACAAATTTTACATTGATGTCTAAGTATATTTTCTTTTGTAAAACAATACATAATTTACAAACTGAATTTTAGATATTGCTAATATTTTAAAATTTCTAAAATTGTTTTTCTGACTTTTGGAAATTCTAATTTAAATTTTATAACTTTTAAAATTTATAAAACTTTTATAACGTTTTACGAATAAAAATTCTATTTTATTTCTTTTTTTCCAAAATACTTATGAAACTATTTTCTACCTAAGAAGTCGATATTTTCAATGTTTAAATAAATACCTTTATTCATCTTTAACTTTAATTTAAAACGCAACTATTAAATTTATTCTCAGACCAATTAAAAATAAAATTTACATATTACAAAATTATATTTTAAAATCTATTCCAGTAAACAAGTGAAAAGTTTTAAAACTTTCAACTTACAAAATAAATCCAAACTCTTAAACCAAATTTGTATATCCCAGGCGTTTAATCACTAATATGAACTGACAAGTTGCTAAATTAATTATTTAAGTAGTCATATTATTGTTGTTTTCGCTTCTGCTTTTATTCTATTTTATCGTTTTCTACCAGAACAAAAGAAATGTTTTCTATCGACGAAATCAACAAAACAACTTTTATTTCTTTTTATTCACAATTATGCGTGACCATTGGTTTCTATACAACAACTTTAGCAAAAATTCACTTCAAAAACTATCGAAAACTTAAATTACTAAATATTATTTTATTCTTTAATATCTTTTCAATTTCTTCTCATATTTTATTTATTCTTTAACTATTCAATATCCAGAATTTCAATCGTTTCTTATTCGTTCGCTGTATAAAATAACTATAAATTTTTCTTTATAGTAATTAAAAATACTAAGAAATTCTTTAAACTATTTTGTAATTTTATACCATAATCAATAATTTACTGTATACATTTGAATCTCTTAAATATTTAAAGACGTTTGGGGCAAATATTCTACTATATTTTAAAAAAATACAATAACTTTTTGCAGTTCACTCGTCATTTGAATTTCTAACCACATTAAAAAAAAGAAAAACAAGTGATGATGAGAACAAATACGAGAAAAATATAGAAAATAAAGCCTTATCCATCACAGAATTCCTAGGCAACTACAATTAGAACATGACCATCTTGTACAAGGTGAACTGATGACATATTGACTTTTAAATATATGACGATAAGAACGACCAGATGTCTCCTTAATGAGGCAATTTCTTCCACTGATTTTTGATGCCGTTATTGATTCTGTATCGCGTACAATGCGGCAACATTATTTTTCTTCAACATTTCTACATACAAAAAAAACTATTTATAAACATTTACTTAAAAAATTTTTCTTCCTCTCTTAAAAATCATTTTTAAAATATCAGAGACAGCTTCAAACTTTAGTCTTGTTGTTTTTTGAATAATCATTACCGTGTTGTGTGGCGTTTTTCTTCAATAAAAAAGGACGCGCTGATGGGAATGTAATAGCCAAAGTTTAAATCATTAATATATCATAGAATGAAATATGGCCATTATTTGCTGCTTATGCAAATATCACACGTGTTCCAAATATTTTTTAAACATATATTTTTAAATTACTCAAAAATATTTGCAAAGTCATCAAATTGATGTGAAAAGTCTTGAATTACCGTTATACGAAAAATCTCGGCCAAGCGTAAAATATAAGAAAAGTCTTCTTAAGAAGATCACTATCTATCATAACTTTTTCATTAAAGTGCCGTAAAAATTTTGATGTATACCAAGCAAAAATACCCTGGTCTTAATAGCCAGAAGGAAAATCTCTTCTTCTATACCCTAATACTTTTTATATTACTCCAGACAAAAATCACTAACAATTATAATGCTACGAGTACGTTAAAGATACCGGAGCCGATTCTATCTATGATAAATAATCTGAGAGTTGCAATATATTTTAAATCTGCTGCTTTGATTTATACAGTGATTGACACAAATATATACATCCGATAAAATCGTTGGATAAAAACACGACTCGGTAATTGAAATTCGCCTAAGTATGCACAATAGTTATCGACTTTTCCGTCTTTCTTTTAAAAATATCGAAATGAAAATAAGGGAAAAAGAAATAGAAAAGGGGGAAAATAACGTCAACTTCCCTCCAACCGTACGGTTTTTTTGAAACTTTCTGACATGAGAAGACTTCTTCCTCCAGTTGGCAGACTCAAACTATAATTTAAGATGAAATGTGAACATTACTACAAGATACAAAAATCACAAAAAATTTCTTTTGATAAAGTTTCTTTTTCATTTTTTCGTGTGTCCTTTACCGCCAGCCAGTCAAAAATTCAATGATTTTCAAATACAGACATTTCTTTGTTTTTTCCCTTTTGCGGACGTCCAATGTAATTGGATATATATGCTTTCTTTCTAGGCAGATGAAAGCTAACAACTTTAACGATTTTCTAGAAGAAAATGGATAGCTTGCGCGTAAAAAATACATATTTTTTCTGTGAAAAACTTACATTTATTTTAAATACGAAATAAAACAAATGATATATTTAAAATAATTTATATATTAAAACTAATTTTTAAACTAAATGTATAAGAATAATTCAGTCAAGATGTTTCCGGAATTCAGCAAACCACAAGTTGAAATAAAACGAAAAAATTTTCTCTTCCAGAGAAATGAAAGAGAAGAAAAAAAAAATGAAAAAATGGAGAACTTCTGAAACTTAAAACAGAGTACTTTAACTTAGTTGACTTTCATTTTTATCAAAGTCAAAATAAATAAATTAAAGTTTTAAAAGTATAAGGCTAGATGGCATTTTATTTTTTATTAAACTTTATTTACTGTTGTAAACTAAAAAAGCAAAATATATTCTTAAAAAATTACTCCCGATTTATTTATTTATTCTCTGTAATGTTGCATCTTGCTTTGTAATAGTTACACATTTAATAGTTTATCTATTAGCTTCGGGTTGTTTATCATGTAGAATTTAGCATTATTAACGATAAACAACTTTTTAACAGTGTTTATACAATTTATATTTATACACACATTTCAATTAATTATTATGTACAACATATCTTTGTATATAAACGCGAACAAAATAGGTAATAATGTGTGTAAGAGAAAAATTTCAATCTTTGCTATTATATATTTAATGGTAATAAATTAATTATTATTTTTCTAATCTACTTTACAGAAAGAAAAGAAAGAAATTTACAGAGACTAAATATTTAAAATCAAATAGAAAACAAATATTTTTTGGCTTTTTAGGATTTCAGTTAAATTAGAAAACTAGAGAATTTAGAGAAATTAGAGAATTTTAAAAAGAATTTACAATTTTTTTACGTTTTAATTGCTTTTAGAATTCTTAAACAATTTATTTAAAAAATTATAGATTATTCGTAAAAATTTGTAATTTTTGTAGAATTTTGACGTGGTAAATAAATATTTTACGTTTAATTAAAGTAATATAAAATTTATTTTATATCATTTGTTAAGTCACGAATAAACTCTAAACATAAATATATCATTCACGTTTATAAACTCGGGGATTTGCTTAATGAACATCCATAGAAACTTTCGTCATTAAATAGCTAATTACAAAGATTATCAGGTTTATCTGTTTATCTAACTAAGAAGATAAATATACTGAAGTCGTCGTTTATCCTAATATGTTTTGATTTTAATTTATTAACAATTTTAGTCGAGTGGAAATTAAATTACATTTTTATATATGATTAATTATTTAACGAATTTCACAGGTAGAATAAATAAGCCTAATATTTGATACGTATGTAAGTGTTTTCTTTTTTAGCTATTAAGATAAATTTGTATATATAAAGTATGTTAAACATTTATTTAGTTTATAACATTGTGTATGTCTGAAAAAAAAATGTTCACTGCAAGTATAAGCTGAAAACTAAAAAAATTTCATGACTATAACAAGTACCGAAATTAATAATATCTACGTTATAAAATTACGTGTCCAGTAGAAAAATAAGCTGTAAAAATATTCGTGATATGCGATGAATAAAAGATTATGATATTGAAATAGATCACTATAATTAGATAATATACTTTTGAAATACTAAAAGAATGTCTATTATAAGATATTGTTGATTTAAAAGCGTAGACCCATAGCCAAAAGAAAAAATAATACTGGCATAGAAGTATATTATTCAAAAACAAATATTAAATATCATATCGTGAAGTATCCTTCATCGATTGTTGAAATATTTCATTACTGCGATGCATGATGTTTGAAAAATTTTTCTTATATAAATACGCTGTCTACTTTAATATTTGATGCAAAAAGGCTTTTGCAAACTCCAAGTATATCAGCAATAAGTCAGAGATATATTGTCAGAATTTCAATGAGAAATGGCAAGGTTCTCGGTCCCCTCTCCTGTCGTTGCAGGTCTCATTCTGTGCTTCAGATCACGACGTCCTTCGCGTCTTACTGTACAGCTTCACTAACCTCTTGCTCTGTTCACTAAACTAAATTTCTCTCGCATCCAACTTCTTCAGACTTTCCAGTTATTTCTTTGCAATACGTGAACGGATACTCAATATTTTCTATCTGTTTGCTTTAATATTAAGTCCGAAAATTCCATTTAATGCAATAAGTAATAAAAAAGTTAAAGATTTATTTATTCTTCATTCATTTATAATTCAAATAATTATAGAAAAAGTTAATACTGTGTAGATATAAAAAAATGAAGAATGTGTTTTCGATTAAACTAAATTAGTTTTGAAAAAATAACGGAACTCGTACTGCATCAAGAAACAGAATTATCGAATTAGTTATTCATCTAGCAATTTATTAATAATTTACTCAAATTTAAATTAATAAAAATTTATTTTTTAAAAAATAATTACATTTTAGATATTTTATATTACTATAAATTATAATTTTATGTTTAGAATGTTAAGCTTAATATTATTTTTGAGAGGCTAGAAATAATTATACTCAGGTTCTTTAAAAGCATTTAAAACATTTTTAAAACTCTTTAACTACAAAATTAACTTGATTATAATTCTAATAAAAATCTGTGTAGAGTAATTTAATCCATATATTTTTCATTTTATGCTGTTGGACATTCTCTTTGGCTTCAATTTTATAAGTCATTAGTGAATATTACCAAACCTCAGGCTAATTTATTTTCATTGGAAAAACATTCACTCTACAACTTTTTAAATATTTATTTTTTTTTATAATTTACGATAATAAAAACGTGTTTTACATATTTAATTGCTAGTTTTTTCCGACAAGAAATTATTTTTAAATCTAATTTTAAGCATTCAATTGCTTGTAAACCTTATTTTTTTCATGCGCAATAATCCCTCGTGGCTATCCTAATTCTAATTCAATATTCATAAGAAAATTAATTGCTACATTACAAAAAATAAACAGTCATACAATGACAAAAAACAAATTACAACTTTTCATTTATGAAAAGTAAAATTCAACATTTCAAACTTTAAATAATTAATTTAATTTTAATAATTGAAATCTAAATGCAATTGAATTAATTTCTAATTATGGTGATCAAGTGAAACTAGACTTAATAAATCTAATTGATAAAAGTTACAAGTAATTTTATACATAATAAATTTATTTCATATGGAATATGAGAAAAAATATTTCAAAATAATATTGAAATATGTATACATAAAACGTAATAAAATTCCAATATCATTTAACACGATACTTTAAAGGTCGAGTGTATTTTAAGCCATAAATTCTTTTAAAGTAAGGCAACTGCTCTTATCTGACATAAATACATTCAAAACGAGCTCATCTTTATTGAAGAGTTCAAGAAAAGTTAAAAGCCAAATTGAATTGATTGCTGGTCTGACTCGTAATGATTAGTAACCAGATTCTTCTATAACTGCCTATTGATAATGGATGTAGTATGGAAATCAAACTAATTGTTTTCACTAAAGTTTAAAAAAAATTCCAACTTTATAAATATTTATACAGCATAAATATTGATGCGTTATGAAGATATGTTTATAAAGTTTTCGAAACTCAACAGACTTCATTTTTGATATATTCAACGTTATTTTAATTGCTAATAACTCTAATATTTCATCAATTTTTTAAAATTACTTTTTTCTGAATATTTTTTAAGTAATAAACATATTTACGGATCAAATTGACAAGTTTAAAGTAGCAAAAATTCGATTTTTTTTTTTTTTGTAATTTTAATATAACCTTTGAACTCTTTCTTACCTCCTCTCACGTTGACGTTTCTACTTCCGATTACTCCGAGCACGTTTGATGCCACACACCTGTAAACTGCAGAATGTACATCTTGTCTATATTTTTCAGCCGGGAAGGGAGGAAAGACAAGTGAACCATCGGATCTCACATGTCTCAGTCCAGGTATGTCTTTGACTGCGATACCGTCACTACTCGTCCACCTCACTTCCGGAAGAGGAGTGGATTTAGTCACACATGGGATAATCGTGCCGGTTGTATTATAGAAATTAACATGCATAGGAGGCTCACGAACGATAGTGGGACTTTCCATCTCGAATTTAGCCAAACAGACTGAAAATAAGTTTTTTAATGGATAAAATGATACCAAAGGTTTGCTAGTTAAGTAAACATTCTTAAATTGACTGTTTTATACTTACGATGAAACAGGTAAAAGCACAGTGACACGCTAAACTGAGACATGGATCCTGGCAGATATACACTGTACGAGAGCAAGCTCTTGACTGCTGACTGTACTACTATCGACAACCTGCTGGCAGAACTGTATCTTCGCAACCAATCAGCTTCTCTTATTTTCTAAGCCTCCTCGATGTTTACTGATCAATTAATAACTAATCCTGAGCCATTTCATGCTACAAATTGTATTCTATAAGGTGTCAATACAGCGAATGACTCGATCTTGTATAGAATAAAGCTCGACAATGGAGCATGTAATTAAGCTTTGTTAGCAACTTGGAAACCGATATTTAGCCTCATTCCTTTCATAATAAATTATCTTATCGTTAAATAGAGCTTTTCTTAGTCTTATCTTAATAAAATTTCCTTTAAAAACTTTAATGGATTTATTTTGATTGTGATTAAGATAATCCTAAAGAGTTAATTTGTTTATATCATTAAACGTGCAAAATTTTTTATCCGTTTTAAAATTTTGCTGTATATCGTTTAATGCTTTATTCAGTTTATACATATATTATTAAAATTTAATAAAAGGTGTACCTAATTAAGTTTAAAAATTTTACTCTTAATTTTGACATTTTCCCCAGCGCTATACTTTTATTTATAGTATTTTATTTTCTACTTCTTCGTTTACTTATTCATCTTTTAGAGTTTATTTTCAGCGATAAAATCTAATTAACCTGAATATTTTGTGAATAAGATAAAAGTATTAAAACGATAATAGAGCTGTTTAAATTCGTGTAACAAGTAAATACTGTATTTTCAATAGAAGGAAAAACTTTTTCAATACGATTTCAAATATTTTTAAATTTAAATTTTATTAGAAGAAAATGATTTTTATACACACACGTATCAAAACCTATCTATTTCTAAAAATTGGACGTTTATATAAAAAATATTTTATGTTCTTTTAGAGGTGAAAGAGAATTTTCCAATAATTTGCCTATTTAGAATCACGAGTACGAAATTTTATTTATTTTTTAAATTCACTCTTATCTTATCGAATTTATTTTTATAAACGAAAAAAGCGTATCATTAATCTTTTCTAAACAAAATCAACGAGTTCAAATATACGTGGATAGTAAACGTAAAACTGACACAACATATTGTAAAGGTGTCTTTTCAGAGCAAGAACATAAAAATGCACTGTCTATCGAACGTTGGTATTCTCTTCTTTCATCAGTGGCGTCTTTTGAGTTCGTTTTGTAAGAAAGACCATATAGAGTACCGTGTCCTCTGCTATTCACTTCTTTAAAGGGATTTGCGATGAATTGGGAGTAGCGAACTGAAATGCGTTTCTTCTGAGTTAGGTCTATACGTTCCAGGCATCGATTTTTCTTGACAGGCTAAACCTTTTCTACTGTAGATTGCACGTGCTCTTTCTCTCGACCCTAGGCATTAAACAAACAGTAAAGCAATAGGCTGCTACGTCGAGGGCATTAGGTGTTGCGCATGTGACTAGTCTCCCATGGGTTAACTTCTTTTGTCACTGCATAGGTTGTCAGACCGAGTTTGAAATGTGTTTGCAAAGTCTAACTTAAGTCGATTGACTCACCTTTGCTACCTCATACAAAATGTATTTGCCCCATCCTCCTACTTGACAATAAGTGACGATTTAATTATGATTTCTTTCTCATTACCATTTCTTTCTTCTTGGAAATAAAAAAAAACACTTACAGAAGAAAATATATATATATATATGTATTATCCGGTTATTTATTTTTTTTAATCCATCATCTGTTTTTCTAGATACGTTAAATGGAAGTTTCGGCAGTGTTTTCTTTACAAAAATCGATAGAAATTCTAATTGAGACAAAGTGTTTACTATTTCTTTTATTGCGATTTATTTCCAATCAGTTTTAAAGCTTTTACAAAAATAAAAAAATTGTTACATTTTAAAAGAAATTTTTACAAAGTGAATGCAGTTACTTTAGCATCTCAAGGCGAACATTTTCTTTAAACAAAACTACTTTAAGAACATTTGATCTACACTTTATTAATCTCAATTAAATTTAAAATTGATGTTCCAACTTCATACGTCTTTATTTCGAGTGTCTCTTTGTGAAATTCATAAAAAAAACACATATCCTTGGCGCTAAACGAATGAAAAAATTTCGCTTTCGAACAGTTTGCTTAAAATAAAATTTAAAAAAAAGAAAACTTCAGAAAACATTCAAACAATAAAAATAATTAAATATTCCAATTCAACAAATTTCATTTATTTTCAGACAAATATATCTTATAAAAATGTATTAAAAATTAACAAACTGAATGCATTTTTTTCATATTTCTTTCATAATTTTATAAATTTCTAAGGTTTGTTCGATAAACCTTACTCTACTTTTTTAAAATAACGTTAAAGAAAAAGTTTTATGAAATTTTTTATTCAAAATTAAACATTAATATTCATTATACAGTTTCGAAAACATTTATAAGAATTTATTTTGTTCTTTAAAAAATTAAAATATCTATTTAATAACTTCTTTGAAATTTTTTGTAAACTTTTGTGAATGTTTTTTAATTTTTACTCAACGCTCTAACTTGTAATTTTAAGTTTATATCTTAAAAAAATGTTTAATAATCGCAATGTTTAAAAAATGACTAATTAAATTATTCTTTAAATAATTTCAACATCTTAAAGATAAAAAATTGTTTTCGTTTATTAAGAAAATAAGCATTTTCTTTAATTACAATTAAAATATTCTTTCTTTTGCACAATATTCTTTTTAATGCACAATAAATTTTATAATTAATGAATTTTACATGATACATCAGAAAACTTGCTAGTATAATAAAACAGGTATATAGCGTAATTCTTTATAAATTATTCGTTTTATTATCACTTTTGACCTTTAAAATACAGCATTTACGACAAAGGATACTTAAGGATACTTGGTTTTAAGATACCATAATTCACCCACTTAACCCATAATTCAAACTTGTCCAGTAGACTTTATATAATCTTCCATCAGACAGGTGAAAGGTGAGTAAAGAGATCGCAATTTTCGATACAATTCACCTAAAAGAAAAACACATTTTGTGACGCTTATTTTTATGTCGATCATTGAAAAAGTAAAACCTTAGATCCAATGTAAAATGAAAATATAAATCACTAGTCTCACTTCTTAGACGTCATAGGAAAAAAATGACACTATAAATCATAAAAATAATGGAGCATACAAGTTTTGCAACGAGCAACAAATTTATCTAAGAAGTACCTTAAATTGAAGCATTAAAGTACAAACAAGATCAGCGTGGTTAGAGAAAGGAACTTCAGAAAAAGAAGAAGAAAAAGTAGGAAAAAAAGGTATTATTTAATGAAAATTTTGTATTTTGATTTAGTTGAAGATTTTCAGTAAGTAAAAGTCAATAAAATTTGAATTGTAAACATTGCAGTTGGACTTGAATAAATCAGTAAATCGAATGAATTCACGAAACCCAAGAGAAAGATATATTTCTTAACTATACTACATAAAAAAATATGTAAATTAAGTTATATTTAAATTAAAAGTAATGCATCTTATTAATATTTTTAGCATTTAAAACTATAAAAAATTGTTTTTTTATTTAATCATTTCGATGTTATCAACAATTTTAAGTAGTAAATAAATTCAGTAATTAATTTTACAATTTAAATCATCAAACTCTTACATTTATCGATAGAAAATATTAAGATTTTATTCTTTATTACTTAGGTAAACATTTCCTACACAAATATTTACGTATAAAAATATTAATTAAGAAATTCTTATTCACTAAAATTTTCGCTCTAATGCAAAGTAAATAAATTCGTTGTAATTTATAGTAATTTACTGTACAAAATAAATTAAATAATGTTTTATTATGTTATAAAGCGTTCTACTTTGAATGAATTTCCGTGCTTTAACTTACCTCAAATAGAGCTTTGTCAATACAAATTTTCTTAAGATTTGTATTGTTGTAAGTTATAAGTCTCTTGATGATATCATAATTAAAATTTTGTTTATTAGAATTTATTTTTGTAATTTTTCGTAAAAAGAAAAGCGAAAGATTTTAATCATTCTCATATTCGTGCAATATGAATGAAATACAGGGTGATCAAAACTCAGTAAACCATGTTTTATGTAATGTGTTCTATCACACTTATGAAAACGAATCATTAGCTAAAATATGATTAACTTTCTGAAATGAAATGAAATTGTTTTAAGTGTTTAAATATTCGAATAAGATAATAATATAATTTTACAATGATTTACTGACTTTTCGGCCACCCTGTATATTATTATTATTATTATAATTCGTTAAAATAATTTTTGGCTTTTTTTAATGTAAAATTGGAGGAAACAGACTTTACATAGTCTATAAATTTAAATAATTTAACAAAAGTCTACTCTTCTATTTTGTATAAATCATTCATTTTCGCTTAGATATAATTCATTCGAAAATGATGAGTCTTAATTATTCTCCTAGATTACTTGTCACATCAAAGCAAATTTTCTAAACAATTGCATAATAATAAACTATAATTTGTAACATAAAGTATTTATTTTTGTAAATGTTTAAAGTTGAAAATGTAAAGCTTGACGTCCGAAATAAATTTAATAATAACAACGAAAGGGAATAGTAATGTACGAATTCTGCTTTAATATAAAATATATAATTATTTTTACTTAATAGTTTATGACAAATGAATTAAAAATATATAAAATATATTAAATTAATATTAAATATAACTAGATATCGATTTAATTGTAATTAAATGTTATTTAACAGAGTATTTTTATACAAAGATATTCAATTTTCCATTTCTATCGAATCGATCGAAATCTTTAAACACAATCTAACATATATTTTTTTTAATGAAACAAAATTTAGATGCTGATTAATTAAGCAAATATCTTTAATAAAAAAACTTTTTCTAAATTAAATGGTATATTTATTAATAAATGAGAATAACGTTGTAGTTATTCTTATCTGTTTTTCTGGAAAACTAATTACAACTTTCTACAAATGTAATAAAAGTAAAATATTTATAAATTAATTTAAATTAAATGTTTTTAAATTTAAATATCTTTTTATATATTTCTATTTCTATAATTTAATTATACTCTAATATCTTATTAAAATTTCAGTATTTATACTTTGAGAGTCTTTTACGTTGTTAAAAGTAACGAATAAAAATTAAGTAACGCATAAACTTTGATAAAAATTTCAGAATGTAGGAGAATAATAACATTTTCAATTATTTTTATACAGTATTTACGGCGATATATTCTCAACAGATGCTCAAATATAGCGCTAACATAAACTTTCCTTAAAAATAAAACCTTAACTTAAATGCAGCAAAAGATTGTTTTTGACAGATATAATTTTTGCATCATACATAACAGATAGCAAAGTATAAATTTTATATATATTTTTAACTTCTTTTATTTTACAAATTTCTTAAAAAATCTTCAGGAAAACTATTTTTTTAAATCTTTAAAAGATTAAATATAAAAAGAACGATATTGTATTCGCTTCCCAATGTTAAATAAACAAGATTATTTTATACTTTTACGAATAAAATTGAATAAACTCATAGGGAAAAAGGTTATTTTAACAGAAAAATATCTATAGTTGCTATTTAAATTGTTACGAAGTATTATTTTATTAAATTTTCTGATATACTTTCAACTAACAACAACGTGAAAACGACATATTAAGTTTATATACGTCAAGAGAGTTTTAATATGTTTACAAAGATATGAATAATGGTATTCATAAACAATTTATTATAGAATATATTATAATATATATTTTTATAAGCTTTAGAAATTTAAATATTTAATTAGGATTTAGGTATGTAAATATAAATTACATGAAACAGAATTTTTGTTTATTTTCTTCTTGGAAATTAAATACTTTGTAAATCCGGTATGGGAGAAGAAATCGGAAATTGCTTCTTTGTGTGTTGTGTAGTATCATATCTCCTAAAACTTAAACTATAAATAAAACATTTCGATTTGACATTTGAAAGTATATACGAATCATGCAGTTTATATGCCATGAATTAATAATTTCTTTGAGAATTGAAAACAAAAAGCTTTCGAAAAAAGGAGAACAGATGCAATGCGATATCAGATGTTTTATCTCGAAAATTATATAACATTCTGCATTATTTGTTACTATAAAGTGATATTGTATCACGTACTTTTATAGGATGTACTGTACGTATCAAGATTATTCTTCAACAGACCTTTTAAATATTCAATAGATCTTAACTATACTTTACGGTATAGAATTCAAAGCATTGATCTAGATTTTAATAATTTAATATACCTTTTGCTATAGAATTGAATTTTATTGGTTACATATGATATATAACTTGGCGTGAAATATAATTTAGTTTAATATTCCGCTTGTTTACCGAAGCCAATTTTTGGTAAAATTCGGAGCTTCACCTATTGGATGACATTATTTTAAAAAATAAATCTTCAAAATGTTTTTTTTCTTTTTTAAAATCGATTTCATATATTGAAACATGTTTTGAATAAAAATATGCACCAATAAAGGATAAAATTGTAAAATTGAAATGATTTAAAATGAATGAATTAATTCTATGAAATTCATATTCGAAACATATTTTAAACTAAATTCAATAAATGATTGGTAACAAATATAGTGTGTTTATTAGTTTTTTTGATTTTATTTTTGGCATCTTTGGAAAATGAGATCCAGACTAACTACAGTATATTTTTCTTTGCCTTTCCAGATATCTGATCTACAGAACACTTGCTTTGCTGCCACTAGTCTCTTTGGCCAGCTAATGTCATTAGGTGAGTGAGAGGAATCCCTAGGAGGCGAGAGAATTCCCAGCAGCAACATCCCTAATAAGATCTATTGCTGTTGGAACTTCGCTGTCCAGACGCTTTTTCCTCAATTGCTGATCATTCTTCTTAGGAAGTGACGGGCCAAGGACGTTTCGCCTTGTTTCAGTCTACTCGCTAGAATTGCTTTTATGACTCCCAGTACACAGCAGGATGTTATGCTGAACAAACCAATTTCAAGTAGTCTTTTTATGTTCGTCTCTTTCACACCTTTTCAACTGGGGAACTTTAATATCTGCTTTCTATAGTCACATTACATTATTTTATCTACGTGTATAATAAACATCGAAGCAAATGTTACGAAACGTGACATTTACGATTCAATCTAGCACTCCATGATAACTTTTAAATCACAAGTAGCCACAAGTACCGAATAGAATAACTGAAGTAGCCCAATTATTTAATGATAAGATAGCTTGTTGTTTTCTCGAGATAAATTCCCCAGTTGCCATAGAAATAGGGTATTCGGGCGAAGGAATATTTCTTTTAATAGAAATTAATGTATTTCTTTTAAATTAGTTCAATTATTAAAGTTTCTTCAACAGCATAAAATATTTTAAAATGAATTCTGCACAATAAGAATCGTTTTATTATTTTACTTTAAAAGATAATAATAAAAAAAGATACATTAAAGAATTTTTTGCCTTCTCTTGCAAAACTAACAATCCAATTTAATTTAGTTTGTGTTTACTTAACAAGATTTATAAAACTGCAGATTTGTCACTTCTAATAAAACTTAACAATAACCAGTTTTTTTGTAATGTTAACTTTTATAACCTTAAATAAACATCTTCCTCTAGGCAAATACTGTATATACTTTCTAGTTCTGCAGAAATAATATTTGTAGAATTCTAAATTGCTTTGTCCAATAGAGTTTTCCAGGTTACTGTACACAAGTGAGACAAACGATCAGAATGTGTTTTTCTAATATCGATGTTGTGGATACAATAAAACATTCTCGGATCAAAAGGTTTAGCTATATATAATTCTCTTAAAGATGTTAGATATTTTTTTCTTTAATAAAAAAAAAATTCAAAAAAGAATACAAAGTTTTCTTCCTAATAAGAAAAATGTTTCCATCTGAGAACACATTTTGTCTCCCATCAGATACATCGAAAAGATTTTCTGCTTATATTCAAAATTGCATAATATTTTAAGATTTCATTTAAGAAAAAAAAAATAAACAAGGTCCATTATTACTCGAACAAATGTTAACTGTTTCAATTTTTGTAAAGGATGTTCGCTATAATTTAAGAAAGTAAGAAAAATAATAAATTTGATTAAATTAAACTGGTTTTTTGCCATTTATTTTAAACGTTTTATCTGGATAAATTGATGATATTAAATAAATAACTTGCTGAAATATATATAGAGATATTCTGCCTTTTATTTTTATATATTTGTATGCGTGCGTGAATTATTACAAATCATTTCACATCATCTCTTTTTAACTGCATTAAATTTAAAAAATAAAAATAAATTATGTAGAAAAATTTTAAAATTTTATAAAATATGATAAATTATTATACTAGATAATTTTAAAATTAAAAATATACTGTGAAAGTTTTATTCTAGTTCAATTTTTAACTAATATATAAAGTTAAAAAAATATATAGATAAAATTCTCTTGTATAATTTTTTAACAGTTTTTCTACCCTCTGGAATTTTATAAATTTAATATTTTTCAATAAAAATTCGAGTTTTTTTTTTTTTTACTAAAAATCTAACTTGATTTATCTTTTTCTTTATTTATATAAAACAAAAATAAAAATGTTAAAGTTAAGGGGAAAAAATCTTAACTCAAACTTTCTCGATGAAGTGAATAATTAAAAAATAAAAATTTTTAATGAAAAAAGTCGATTAAATATAAAAATCAATTTAAAATATTAAGATGTTTACTATTAAAACATATGTGATGAGTTAAATTTATCAAATTTTTTTCTAAAATTTTTAATTAAGATAGATTTTTATATTAAATAAAAATAAATTTAATTAAAATTGATTACGTGTTATTACACTCATAAAACATTACTTTAAAATCAATTTTTAATAAAATTTTTAATGTTATATATTAAATAAAACATAAAAAGATATCAAGAAAAGAAAGAAAGATATAAAAATAGTTGAAAATGAAGTAAATGGACTAAAGAATATTTTGTGAAGTCTCTATCTATAATAATAATGTGTAAATCCATAAAGCTGTTCAACATCTGGAAACTAAGAGGAAATTTAGCCATTAATAAACTACTAAATCCTTAGATTTTTATATATCTTCCAAACTTATATATAAAATAAATCTAAGTTTTCTAATATACGAAAAATTTATTCTAAAGTAAAAAGAAAAGCTCACATTTGTACAACTCGAAACTATTTATAAAAATATTTTTTCAATATTTTACATTACAAAACAATTCTTGACATATAACATTCTGTAATCACAAAGATTATTTTTCGCGACTATTTTTCACAAAAACACAATTTCGAAGTATATCTATCTTGTAAACCATGACGCTTGACATAATCATATTATACATAGATACATTTATTCAACACTGAAGTTTATAAGAGAAAAACCGGGTCAGCAATCCAAGAAACGTATTCTTTGAGTTGTTATTTTTTTTTATTTATTTTTTATTTTTTAACAAGGAAAATATGTCGAGAAAGTTAAATTTAATCTTTTCTGAGTGATGCATTCTGTCAAGAGACATGATCTATTCTTTTGCAATATAGGCGAACAGTTAAGATCTACTGTCAAAAACTTTCTATCGATATTTATCTCGGACAAGACTTCATTCACTAAGTGTCCCGTTCTTTGAAAGGAACTGCAGAAAAGAAGAAGGGAAAAAAATCCCGTCATCTTGTTTAGTGATCTTTTTCTCCGTATTCCTGTATTGCATTTTTACAGCCTTCACTAAAATCCAAATGGTGGACTGAATTTTTTTCTTTTCGTCTTGTTTGTTTTCTTTTGTTGCTAGTAAACTCTTGGAAAAGATAGCTACAAATAAATTCTATTTTATTAGTAAAAGGCAGACGATTGGATGTCCTTTGTTATTACTCCTATCTGCATTGATCTAAAGTTACAGATTTACCAAGATAGTTTGGCAAAGATACAGAGAAGACTCTATTGTGTGGATCTATACAGGAAAGTAATGTTTCGACATCATAAATGGTCTTTCTTACTACAAATAACAGTAAGAAAAATTTATATTTTATTCCTTTTAAAAAATAAAATTTTACAGGATTTACTTTCTCTGACGGTACAAAAAATTCTTTATTTTTTAAAATAATTTTGTCATTCAAAATGATAAAATGCGAAAAAGTGTTATTTTATAAATTTTTTCAATCTTGTTTTTTTCCTCTAAATTTCATTTTTTGCTTTTTAACAATTCATATGATCATTTTTTCCCTTTTGATTTATTAGAAAACTTTAAGATAAACTACACCAATAAGTTGAATGCTTACAATAGATTTATATACACGACTCTTTCATATTATGCTCTTAGAAACAATTCCTTTTAAGAGATTTAACGCATCAGTTGAAAAGCTGATTTGTTGTCTCTTCGTCTTGGAAATATATTCAGCTTATACAAATTTATTTGCTAATGGAAACAAGTGTATTGATGAAATTTATATAATATTACCTCATATTATATTAATATACAATTCCGAATCTTATATATAAATAATTTTCTGTAATGTAAATCATACATGTTATTTGTATAATCATCAGAAACTTTATTTCAAATAACTGTGATCAAAATTTATAATTTTAATAACATGCATGACTAGAGGGTACGAAAATATATAAATTTTAACTGTATAAAAGTAAATAGTAAAGTGCATAACGAAATATGCTCGAGTTAAAATCGATCAAATGCTAAAATAGATTCTATTTCTCTTCTATCTCTACTTGATTTTATTGTTATTAATTGTAAATAATAAAAAATTAATCTTAAGTTTAACTTCGAATCTCTTTATGTATCTATGCCTTCATTTATAATTTCTTAATTTCATTATTTTGTAATTATTTTTCCTACCTCAGGAAATTCTTCTTAATTTCCTATTAGAATTATATAATTAATTATAAACATTTCTCTTCAATATATTTTTCAGTTAAATATATTTTAACTATCAAACGTAAGATTAAGAAAGTATTCTCGATAACTTTAGATTAATCAATATATAAACGGATAGTTGTTTCTGGTCATTCTTTTAATCTAATATGTTGTTTTGTGAGGCAGAATGAAAAAATCTTTGCTATGTTTTGGTGGAAATAACGTTTTTTTGGTAAATTTCACGTCTTCTGGAATCCTGGTAATCTATATAAAAACTTGTCCTCATTTAAGAAGCATTGATCTAGGCTGTGTATATGTAACATAAGAAAACCTATTGGCATTATATAAATGACATTCTGCACATTCTGAATATATTTTTAATCTACATACTGTAGATAGACCTATATGATATTAATTATCTATAATCATCAAATTGCATTTTTAATCTTTATTGACTTTATTCTTATATATCTTTAATCTTAGGATAAACATAAATGTATTAGCTGCATTAAATATATTTATAGAAAATTATTGTTATAAACATATATATATATATATAAGCGTGCAAAAACGTTATCTTTCAGTAAAAAATATCTTTTAAAGTATCAATTTTCTAAAATTTACAATTGTAATTTTTAATGTTAAAAATCCATCAAGTTCTTTAGTAAAGTTACTTTTAAAGTTTGTTTCAATTATGATTTTACACACAAAAATACTTATTTTAAGCATATATTTTATAATTAAAATTATAAGCAGAAAAAAATGATTATAAATTTATTATTTATATACAACTATATCACAACTTATATATTTAGACTTACATAAATATATAAGTATACAACACATCAAATATATATATATACATGTATGTGTGCGTGTGGAAAATTCTTATCATATGCAGTATTTATATATATAATAATTACTCGTATATATAACAGTTAATATTTCTACAAATTTATTTTATGAAAACACAATAAAACGTTAATAGTAGTTTTATATTAAAGTAAAAATATATTTAAAAATATTAATTTACTTTATAAAATTTTATATAAAAATAAACTAGATACATTTTGATACTTTCACAAGAAAAAAGTTTTGTCTAGAAATAATATTTATAACAACAATATAAATTTCCTTAAAACTTAATTAAGTTTTAGTATTATTATCCTTATTTTTAATTACTATAACAGACAATTTAATTAATTACTTTTAAAACGTTCATTCTTTTCTATTATTAATGTGATGTCAAAATAATTTGAAAGTAAATTAATTATCCAAATACGTATAAAAAAGTTAAATTTATAAATAAAAAGCAACTTATATGAAAATAATAAATATTTCAAGAGATTATTTTGTGTTATAAATTTTACAAAGGCATATATTCTTTTTTTATGATAAACCTTAGAGAACGTACTAAAGTAGAATATTTCCTATGGGGATTGTAGTAGGTATAGTGTTAGACACTATTTCTAAAATCAATGACAGAAGTAAAATTTATTTTTGGAATAGAGGCGACATGTTAGAACGATAAACTATAGTTATTGCCCTGTAGAGAGAAGATCAGGTGTGCAAGACCGCAAAAACCTTATAACTAAAAGAAAGCAAAAAATGTTTAGACAAACTTCCAAAAGCAATTTGTTGGGAGGTAGTAAAAATGTTTTCGAAGCTAAATTGTTTTGAAAATCTTTAATTTATAAATCCTTTTAAAAGAAAATGTTTTTTAAAATATATTTTAAAATTATCTACTCTCTGGCATTATTATTCTCTATTTTTCTTGGACTTAAAAGTATATAAAGAACTAGATCCATGTAGTATTAAAATTGAATATATCTGCATGGCTTGATTAAAATTTAATTGACTTTCTCGTTATTATTTTAAAATAGTAATTGAGTATAAAAAGTAAAGATAAAAAATGCATTTGTAAGTAAGTTTATCCACTTCAACTTACATGATTCTTTTTGCAAAGCCACTTTAACTGTTAAAAATTCAAGGCAACAGAAAGAAAAGCTAAAAGTAATTTGTACTTCAGTTCTATAGCTAAAGATTCATTTTCTATTGTGAACGATTTCTCCTATCCAATTACAAGAATCTAGTCTAGCAAACATTATCATTATCGAGAAAATAGCATTATAACTCTAAAAACTTGCACAACACGACGTCAAATAATCACTCCATACTTCAAACGTTCGTCAAATAATGAGTCTACTTCAATGTACGACGTAAACCCATACTAAATTCAATAGTTTATTCGTCTTGAGAACTGTGTACAGGGATTTTTCTTGATAAAAAATAATACATTGTCATTATATAATGAACTAACAGCTTTAAAACTATCTGAAAGATGTCTTACAATAATTTTTTTAACATTTAATCAATTATATTATAATAAACGATATTCAAATTAATTGTCTTTTTAAAAATTATTTATAACTAAAAGTATATTCATTTATATGAGAATCCATTAACTTGTCATATTCATTTATTACTAATTACATTTTTATAATTTTTTCTTTTATTTTAATGGAATAAATTTTCGATGATACGCCATTTTCATCCTTCGAAAGAATCGTAGCTATCAATAAAATAATATTTTCGTTTTAACGTACTAACTGACGTATTCAGAAAAACATTTATTATTTACAGTACTTAACCGATTCAACCAAAAAAAAGATCCTTAATAACAGTTATCAATCACCTTGATGCAATTTTAACGTACTTAAAAACTCAAAATCCCTTTTTTCCTAATTTTTAAATGTAATATAAAATGGCGTTAAAGTTTATACAATTATACTTTAAGCTTAACATAGTTTAAATTTTTGGAATTTTTAATAATTTTATATTTAATTTTAATTGTTTTCCTTGGAAGATTCGCTAATTAAATTCATTTTTAATCACTTTTATTATGTTTGTAATAATTAAAATATGAGTTTTTCGAATTAAAAATGATAATATTTATAATTAAAAGTTAATAATTTAATTATTTCTGTTGTAACATAATTAAAGTTAAAAATAATTAAATATATTATCGAAAAATCAACTATTAACCTTTGATTTAATGAGACAAATCATTTATACTTTTTATTATTTTTATTATTACTATTACTAACTACTATTATTATTATTATTATTATTATTATTATTATTATTATTATTATTATGTTTTTTATGTTTCGTTCACAAAAGCAGAAGAGGTTTCTGACAGAAAAATGATTGAATAGAATTGTTCTTTCTTTTTTGCATTAGTATCGACCAACTCACCCACTAGATTTTTCACTCTGTCAATATTTGTCAAATTTACCGATCATTAACAAACGTGGAAGAAAACAACACACGTTGTTTGTGCAAACAATTAAGCAGACGGTACAAAATTTAAAGCAATCACAAAAATCTTTAATTTAAAAATAAATTTAATTTAAAAAGACAAAAAAATCCGTAAAAAATATAAAACGAAAATTAAAAAAAAAAGAAACTTAATTCGAAATTCTCAAAAATTTAAAAGAAATAATTTGATCTGTAACTAGATAATTTCTAAATGTGTTCGTTCTCTAGCTTTACCGCTTCAATTCATTTATTTAACTGATGTTGAAATCTTCCTTATTACCTAAATTTCTAACAGTCTTGTACAGATATATAATACGTTACAAAGATTAAGAGATTCAGATAAATCCTGAATGTATAATTGCTACACGGTTCCAACGATTGTTATATCATCGCTAGTCCTGTTTAATGTCTGAAATGTAATTTTCGCACATTATCTACATGATGGACAAATGTTCTCATTTGATGTGAAACAAGGAAATCATTTAATATATTTAAGATAACTATAATTTATATCTTTGAAAAATCTTTCCTTAAAATTTATGTAAATAATTATTTTGTTTATTGTTCTATATTCAAACGGGAGAATACATATATATATATATAAATATATATTTATTTATTTATTATACTAAAAAGTCATAAAAATATTAAATATTTAAATTTAAATCTTTACGTAAAGTGGACATTTTTATAAAGCTGTTGAAAGTGTAAAATATTTATGGAATTATTATATAAAAAATCTTAAAAATATACGAAAGAATTCTTAAATATTGCTTTATATTCACCTATAATATAATATTAAATAAGTTTGTTGATAAAATTTTTATTTATAATATTAAATATATATGTAAATTACGGGAAAAGAGTAAAAAATGATTAAAAATTTTCAATAGAAGTACTCAAATTTTATTGTATTTCGAAGTAAAGTGTTAAATGTATATAAAAAAATCTTTTAGATTGATATTTTAATTATTTATTTATAAAGTTTCAAGTAAATATGTGACTTTAATAATAAAGTTTTAAGATAAAATAATTTAACTTATAAAATTTAATAAAAAGATAAAAATAAAACATAAATACAAGAGATAAAAAAATAAATATTTTTATAATTGTACAGAATTCAATTTAATTAATAATGAAAAAAAGTATATAACATGATGGAACTTTGTAATTTCTTTTCGTTTTCTAATAAAACGTTAAAAATTTTTTCAGTAAATAACCTTAAAAAACAATAAAAAAAACTAAAAATATAAAATAATTGTAATATAAATATGAAAAGTAAATAGAAAAAAATAACAAATATAGTTTTTATAATTATTCACAATTGCATTTAATTTTGAAATGAAAAACACAAAAGAAAATATAATAAATATATATATATATATATATATAGAAATAGAAAAATTAACAGCGAAATATTCTATTAAAAATATTTAAAAAAGAAATAAAAATAAGTTAAACTATTGAAAAAATAATCTGCAAGAAATTGCATATTCATAGAAACGAGGAAAACTTTTTCTTTTCTTACATATAAACTATCGCTTTTTAAATATTTACAGATAACATTTTCATTAATATTTATACTTTATTAATTACTTTTTATCACGTATAAGCTTATATTCAAGTATTTTTTTTTAAAAAAAGGAAAATATTCTAGCAATTTAATCTTTTATTAATTTAAATTTATGATCTTTAATTCTTAAACAGGTTGAAGAGAATTCGCTCTTACATTTTTTTTCCCTCTGTACTTAAGATTAAATTATTGACGTTTTAATTATTATATATTAGTAATATTTTTATCTTTTGTTTAGTAGAATGAGATGCTACAAAAACAATTAATTAAAATAAAATGTATTTTTTTATAACTTCTTTCACAAAAATGCAATCAACCTAAAGTAATTGTTTTATGAAGAAAGACATAAATTTTAAATCAAAATTTGTTGATGGTTGTGGTTTTATGAACTTGGGATAAAATAAAATAATAATAAAAATTTTTTATGCATTTCCTTTTATGATTTCTTATGTTCATTTTAAAATATTATCATCCTCTATTTTATTCTTCTTAAAAAATAATATGTAATGTGAATTTAAATTAACCAATAAAATAAAATTATACATACATACATGTATATAATCTTTATTAATACGTACAGTACAATCAATATTTTACTAAAATAACATGATACAGACCAAAATTACGAGAGATACAGGAGAAAAATGTTACTTGGGCTTTACTTGAATAAGAGAAGCTTAATTAATGTATAAAATTCAAACCATATAAATAATTTAAAAATTTATATAAAATATATTTTACTTAAAATGTATTTAAAAACATTATAAATTTAAATTAATAAAAGATTAAAGTGTTGTTAATGTTTAATTAGTTTTAATATATTTTATTATTTTAGTAGAAATTCATTTTTAATAATTCTCAAAAGGCACAAAAAAAACTATTTCCAAAAATATATTAAATATCTGTTTTTTAAATAAATATTTAATACACAATCTTTTTACATACTTTATAAATATATTTATACTTTTTGAATACATATTTATAAAAAATGCACTTTTAAAATATTAAACAAGAGAAAAATTCTTAGATTTAGCAGTAATATTATTTTCTCTAATTTATTTCAGTTTATAAATAAAACTGTCTCGACTAAATTGTTAAAAAATAATAATAATATCAGTATTAATTATCTGTTAAATGAAATACATTTAAATAAAAAATTTTTAATTATATTTAAATTACTTTTGTGATCTGAATAGTTTAGAGTACTTTATATAATATAAATTTTATCAAAAATGTATATATGTATTCTTAATGCTTTCTCGATTGAATTCCAAATTTTTTAATGTTTGTTTTAAATCTGAAACACATGAAATGGATGAAGAAAGATAATATTCTATCATCAAAGAAAAAGTTGAACAGTAAAATATGACGAAAAATAATAATAATAACGGGATAGAAACATGTCTAGCAGTCAAAATTCTTGATGATATTTGCAAGAATGTCGTAAATCTGACTTGATTGCGCTTGAGAAGAAGAGATGAACCGCACTAAATTCAAAAATTACCTTAGAATGACATTTTAGATACAGATAATGGTTATTATTATTATACCAAGAATATTTATAGTTTATTATCTGATTTATAAAAGCTTATTACAATCTGTATTGTATCGATCATCTAAACGTTAACGCCGTTCATTTAATGAAAACCAATATTATTAATTAATATTAAATTTATTATTGACAATTATTACATCATCAGCTACTTAAAACTCGTGATGATAAAACCTAAAACAATAACAAATTTCTAGAATAGTCTTCAATCATCTGTTATAATTTTTTTTATTGCTTGCCTGTCATTATGATTTATCTTTTGACAACATAATTTTTGTAGTAAAATCATTAATATAAGTTCTTTAATGAATAACCTTAACATTTATACATATGAATATGAATTGAGTGGAGCATTATTAAATTTAAGCTTGTAAGACTTCTATTATACATAAACGTTGTTAAAACTTCTTAATTAAATAGTTTTATTTTTATTTTAATAAATAGGGATGACAAGCATAAACTAAATAGCTAATTTATTATGAATAATATATATAATGTTACAGGACAGTAAGATATATGAGAAGAATAAAAAATTTTTCAACAATTCTACTCTAAACAAAAATATTTCTTCTATGACAACATTATATAGAGATTATTCTCTAGAAATAAATTTATATAATGGTTATTTCTGAACCACAAAAAAATAAAAATAAGACAATCTGAACCAATTCTATAAATGGAATTGGATATGATATTCATATAATAAATGCAGTGAAGCATAAAAATTCGTTTATAATAATTTAATATCAAAATAAATGGAAATTTTACATAAAATAATTTTCTTTCTGAAATTTCACTTCATGTTTTTTTTCATACATTTTAAAATAATACAAGCTTATTCCAGTATTTCTTTCTGATTTATCACTTGGAAACTGTTTTGAAATAATAATAATAATAATAATAATAATGGTCAAGTTTAATGAATAAAAACAAGACTGACTGTATTTATGATATAAATTTTATTGAATTATAATTTAATAAACATCTTTTCATACCTATTCCAGCCTATTTTAATTAATAGCATTCTCTATCATTACCTGAGTATTTAATTTTTATTATATAAACTGCTATTATTCATGTGAGAAAAAATAATAGTTGTTATAAAAATTAACTATTAATGTATTACCTGTATACCTTTTTACGATTCATTTAACTTTAAGGCATCTTATAATCTCTCTAACAAGCGATTAAGAAAAAATTCCAATTAGAAGTAAACTTTAATCAGTATTAATCTTAACAAATTTCTATTCTTTGAAACATAATATGATAATGCTGATTGAAAGCGTTGATGAATAAAGATCCCTTTAAATTAATGAATGATTAATTTTTTTTAATTACATGGCCTATCGTGTGAAACTTAATAGAACAAACATCTAAAGTAGCAGCCATTAAACTTTAATACTTTGCACAATGGTTCCAGGAAAAAAAAATATTCATTGTTTTCCTAAAAATAAAGTAAATGCCAAAGTAAAATCTTCAACATTTTTCGTTTCAAAGGAATCGTAGTTTAAAATTTTTTTCAGTAAAACAAAGTTTTAAAAATTTTACCATGGAATTTTTAAACTTTAAATATACATGAAAAGTATTTTAAATAAATGATATTTATTCGCAGCGAAATATTTATCACTCTGAAAATTTATGATATAATAAATTTATAGCAATTTCTCGTTGACATAGATTATCTTTTATAACTTTTACGAATTTATACTTGGTGTGTCACTTACAATTATTCGCCTGTCAACTTTGATACTGATGTCATTATAGTCGCAATTTCGCCATTTTGACATGCATTTTATCCTTTATAAACATAAATACGCTCTCAAAAGAAGATTTATCGATTATATGAATGATTTATATAAAAAAATAATATGTGTTTTATTTATTTATTTACGATAGTTCAATCATGCAAAGACTTTGCTTATACTCTAAACAAACAAACCCCTAAAAATCCTAAAAAACATTATAAAAAGCATTGAATCTTTTATATTTTCATTATATATATTAGAAATTTATGAAATTTGTTTACATTTTAATTATAGATATAATTGTAAACATGTAATTAGATAATGCATTATATAGAATTTCATTCTTCGTTAAGAGCACTATCACAAAGATCAATATTACTAAATGGGATACTGGAGTATATTTATCAGTTTATCTGTAATTTGGCTCAATACATTATTGATGCGTTGAATAAACATTAATAATTATTTTCAACAAAATATTTAGTAAAGTTAATATATTTTCTATGTTATAGTATTAAGTAAAAAATCAATCTCTACATGAAGATTCATTACATGTACAGTACGTAGGCACAAAACTGAATGGAAACACTAGCATAAGACAGATATATCATTTCTAATTTTAAAAAATAAATTACAGAACGAAAAAAATTAAAATCTTCATATTGTGTTAAAAATAAAAATACAATACAAAAACTTTTATCGAAATTATAGTTTCAGGGCATCATGGAAGCAACAACATCCATCAAACAACTAGCTTTTATTTCATTATTTTAAACACATTTACAAAACTTCTATTTAATAAACTTACAACAATTAGTATTCGATTTCAACTTGATTAATTTATTTATAGTAAATACCGCATTTCATTTTTTCAGTTTATTATATACTGTATATTATATAGTATAGTATAGTATAATATAGTATAATATAATACAGTATAGTATAGTATAATATTTTTTCAGTATATTATATAGTATAGTGCATAAACAGTATTTGAAAATTGTAAAACTGTAATTTAAATTCAAATTTTAAGTAGAGAATACAATTAATTTTTAAAAAATTATCCAAAATTTAATTTATTTTAATAATGTAATAGCAATCTCTTCCACGTTGCAAATTTTTCAATTTTTCATATACTAACAGCATGCTCAGTACTAATTACGTTAGTACAACTTTGAAATTAAGATTAAAATCATAAAATATTATTATAAATGGCTCAGGTCACTATAACCCCGAACATAAACTACTTGTTACCTACACAACAAACGTCATTAAGTCATCCCCTAACATAATGGGTGTAATCGTAACAAACTTTTCTCTTTACGACAAACAATCTCCTCTTTCATTATTACTAGATGCAGAGAATTAATCAGGAAACTGTTTAATTTTACATTTTTCCAACTTCCAACAAAAATTGTTTATTACATCCATTGAAAAATGCAATTGATTTTTATTTGTTCAAAGCCTCAATACAAATAAACTACGAATCAATTATACCACACTCTTGTTAAATTTACATCCGTTAATTATAGAATTTCTGCAGAAGTAAGATTATCAAAAATATTCTTTTATATTCATTTATAAGTTTTAATCAAACGGAATATTTTATTTGTATTTTTAAAATTTCTTTGACTTATCTGCAATAACAGCAAAAACAATTTATAAACTTTTCAATGTTGAAGTTCTGAGAAAACACAGAATGATGCATTATATTTTAGTATGACTGTATGTATGAAAAATCTAGTCTATGGGATAAAACCAATTACTTTTCACAAATGATGAACTGTCAAAGGATATTTATGAAGAATTTTTTTCGATATTTCGATTAAAGAATAAAGATTTTTTTAAAAATATCATTTTAGAAGAAGGTTAAGATTGATCATAAATTTAGACAGAAAATGATATTTAACGGAATGATCTAAGCGACTTTTTTCGACGGAGATTATGATTAATTTTAGAGGTATTTTATTTTACGTAAACTGTTATAGGCTATGGAAATTTCGAAGAGAAAAATCGCGCAATTGCTTAATAAACTGCTTTCAAGTATAATTTTATGACTATCTCAGAAGAAACAAACGACATCTCACGTAAATTCTTTGTAAATATTTCATTTTAAAATAAATAAAGTTAACCTGTTAATAGTTTCAAACATTAGCTCGCCATTCAAAGCATTTTTAAAAACTAATTTTCGGTTTATAATAATAAATTTCTAACTTTCGAATTTGTCTCATAAGGAAAGACATTGTTTAGGTTATAAAGTTTGATATCCGATATGCTGTATATATCAATTTATACATTTTTGAACACGATGTAATTAAATTCTATAGATGTAATTAATTTGTGTTTAAATATAAAGGGATTTATCCTTAATTATCATTAATTTAAGCTCTAATCCTTAATTAGACTATAAATCAGAATATCTAATTAAATTTTGATCTATAGTTAATTAGAAATTGTTTTCTTGTCTTTGCGATGTATATAAATTCCAGACAAAAACTTAAATGACTTTTTCATAACTAAAACATTATCTAAACATAATAATTATAAATTCTAAAGTATATTATCGATCTTGAGTATTTTAAGTTATTGTTTTGAACAATTTATAAGTAATTATTAATATTACATAAATGTTTTATGGGCAAAGTAGCAATTCTGTACACAAGAAAAGTTCGTAAATTTTAATATCCTATGAAAACTTCTTTTAATGAAACTGAACACATTTAAATTAGGATTAAAATCTCCTAATCACGAATATTTTCGAAACTTTTTTTGTTATAAATTTATTATTGAGCGACATGATGCGAATTAACAAACATTTGTATAGAATTATAATAAAATTATAATTATAATAATTATAATAAATAATTATAATAAAATCGACATTTCAGTTTCGACAGATTCTTTTAAAATCAAACTGAATTAAAAGTGAAATGTAAAACTATTTAAAATCTTCTTTAAGGAAAATTAGCAGTAAAAAATTAAGAGAAATAAATTTAAAATGCAATATACAAATATAAACTTTTTCTCTTGTTTATTTTTTTAATTTTCGAATAAATTTTGTATGTTAACTCGAAACTTATCTAAATCTAACTATAAATTCACAGAAATATATTAAACAAATAAAATATATAAAAAACTTATTTTTTTATAATTTTTTTCTTGACTTTTATTTGTAAATAAGATTATTTGTCATATTTTAATATTATTGATATAACATTATTAGAAATCTCTTTCTAAACTTTTAACTGTGCTAAATATAAACATAAAAGTATACAGTTTGATCAGAGATAAGTTTAACAGTTTTTAATACTTCTACAGCTTTATAAAATATTTATATATGTATTTTTTGGCATTTCTCTTGATACTTTGTATTATAATAATTCATTTAAGTGATAAAAATTGATTTATAAAAATATTATGGTCATTTTCGTTTTAGTCTTTAAAGGAAAATACTAACTTTATTATTAGCAAAATTGGTCGAATGATAGAGAATGCTTTCTATGAATTGATTTTGTATTTACAGATCAATACGGGAAGTCAAGAAGAAAATCTTATTATACGTCTATGAAATGATTGAAATGATATTAAATAATGACATAGGTAAATTTTAAACATTGTTTGAATATTTCCAAATTGTTATCGATATACAAAATGAAATACTGTATAATTTTATGTCGTAGGAATGTGATTTAAAGATGAAAAACTTTGAATAATTCATATTTATTTTTGTAGATTTATTTGAAAAGTTGATTTAATATAAAAATACAATGCTTGTAAAATATAAAACTTCTTTAAAATTAAAACTGTATTAAAAATAAATGTTGTACTTTTCAGAAAAAAATTAACATCATTAATAATAATCTTACAGAATTTTCTTCTAAGAACAAAAATAATATATATATATATATATCAAGAAAAACAAAAATTTAATATTTTACTATTTAACTTTATGCATATAAATTTTGTTTACTCTGATTATATATTCTAGCAACTTGTCAATTCCAAAAAAAAAATCATCTTTGCATTGAGAAAAAAATCAACTCTGTATAAACTTTAAAAAATTGCAAAAGAATAATACACAAACAATATTGTTTAATATTAATAAATAAATACGAAATATAAATTTTTGCTTATAGTTTTTAGGAATTTTTATAATTTTGATTGGATTCTATAATGGCTTTAGATAAAATGTATTAAGACCATGTAAACAAAAGAATGACCAAAAGAAATAAATCATATATTTAAAATTACATAAAATATCGATTTTTTCTTTACAAAATATTAAAGGTATATTAGTTTTAAATACTGTATTATCTTCATTAACTTTCAATTATAATTGTTAAGAGAGTTCCTACACTGTAAACAATTATACTGTAACATTTAAATTAATGAATTTATATTTACGTAATAATTTTATAATGATGTTACTAAAATTTAATGATTATGTAATTTCACAAGTTTATGTTATTCTTCAAATTATTAATTTTAAATCAATAAAAATATAATTATGAAACCAAGTCTGTTGTTTAAATAATGACTTCAATTGTCCAGATAAAATTAAATGATTACAGTACTTCAAAACTCAGCATACATCTTTGTCATAGACAGACATATAAATGATTAGTTGTAGTTCGATTGCAAACCAGGTAATGCCTTAAAATCTCTACCTTAGTATCCTTTAAAAATACTCTCATAGGCATTCGCGTGTTTCAGAATTTTCAATGTACCTGTTATTTGGAGGTCTTCGAACAAGTTCGATAAGCAAGTCTGTAAGACTCAGTGAAAGACATTACGCACAGCTAATATAGTTTGAAAAAAGCTGTATCATCGAGCCGAGGGAAGCAGAATGACCGTTTCGCCGAATTGTCCATCTGGGTCGACGGTTTGAGGACAATGCGAGGTAGGCTCAGACAGACTACCGGCAGAGATGATGTGATTGTGAGACTAGTATGAATTGCTGCAACGGCGTCTTTGTCCGCCATTTAGTGACAGGAGAAAGTCTCGCTACAGAATTTTGTCCGTAACCTTTGGCAGACAATTAGCAGAAGCAACTTGCCATTAGCAGTCCTGCTATTAACACCTTGCAAGCATCTTGCCATTAACAGTCGAATATCGTTGGTTTTCTTTGCAGTGATGCAAACGAACGAACGAAGTAATGGAAAAGTATGGATTGCTACATGAATGACAATGTATCATCTTTAGCAACAAATTCCGTTTCTGTTTGGGAACGGCCACTGATTTGCGCTTCATTCCCGATTTTACTGTTGAACGATTCACTGCTGGCATGCAGGAGCCCCTTGCTAATGGTGCGAGGAACATTAACGGTTTACGAAATGCCTACATGTAATGTCTTCTATGGCAGGATTGCAAACAATTATTTTCTAGCAAAATAATGCTCGGTTGCACGCAGTTGCAGTCTCCCAAGAATGTGTCCGTCACGTTGCCGCACTTTGTTAGTCTACTCTGTTTCCTGGTTTGCCGTCTATCGAATAATTGTGAAATTAGATAGGACGCCATCTTTGTCCATCTACGAATGAGAGGAATATGGAACGGTAGTTGCAACGTTTATGTGAAAATTTGTCTCAGAATAGCATACGGTACCTCTATGCCTTCACTCTCGACCGTATCATCGCATGTATCCAGGCATGAGAAGATCCTACAAGATACTAAAGATTTCTTTAAATTGTACACGTGTTACACAGGCAATTGTTTCTTTCCTATGATATTGTAATAACTTATTACCATTGTCATTACGTTCACATACTAATAGTTTTATTTGACCCAAAGCCGTTGGCGTATAACTTTTTTTTGCCAATGAGTATATATTAAAGAATAATAATTATTTGTAACATATTATTTTTGTTATATAAATAGTATATTACCATCAGGAGGTATTAATTTATATTATTAAACTTATCAGTTTAATTTTAGTAATATAATTACATTATGAGCATTTACAATATAAATCGTGTTATAAACGTCAACATTTAATGTTAATAATAAGACGTAACATATAAATTATTAAACTTTCTTAATTAAAATATATTTTTATATACAATATATAACTTATTTTTCATGAATATATATCATTAATAAATCACTCAGAAAAATATTTAAAAATTAATTTGTTTGCATTTACTTCTTATTTGATTCTTAATTTGTTTATTTACCCTAGAAAATTGCATTTTAAATTTTATTTAGTTATGAGAATCCTGCACTAGTTTTATCGTAATTATCTGCATTCTATTATACTACTGACAGATATATATTAAATTTTTTCTGTAATATTGATTAAATATTATTATACATTTTATTTTATTAAATTTTTTAATATCTAAAAATCGAAATTGAGGTATTAATAATTACAAAAAAAGTATACTTGATAATATATTAAAATAAATATGTTGATAAATTTACAATAAAGTAAACTGACACAGAATAAAAACATGAATATATTCGCGTTAATCTTCTAATGTATGAGAATACGATAAGGACATTCACAGGAAATCGAACTTGGTAATTATTTCGAGTTCTGTAAATGCGCTTGACGTTATATCTTCACACATTGAATCAATAAAAGAAAAAAATATATATATATATTACGGTCTTTTCTCTAAAATTTGTGATCTATAATACAATACTTTATATTGTCCAAGAATTGGCAAGTTCCATGACGTCTTCAATACGAACTGAAAAGCTTCAGCCGACTATTATTGACCTTCACAGAAATTTTGAACTCAATCGCTCATCTATTTCAAATGTCATCGATTCTGAAGTCAGAAAAAAGATCCGTTTCTGTTCATTTTTTAATAGGCTGTCTCAAGACCATTGTTGACCATCGCCCATAATTTCAGCTCTCCCGAATCTTTTAACTCAAGTTATCGTGTCCCGGAGGAATTGAATTTCTATTAAAGCATTTTGACAGCACCAAGTTAAAAGTGCTAAAAATAGTTTCAATTTTGTTGACAACGAATAGGAAGGAATCCTTTTACAAAATGTACTCATTTTTATTGCATAAATTTAATTTTTTACAAATGCATATTGTATTAAACTTTTTGAAATATTGCATACTTAATATTTAATTTCGCTTTGCATATTAGATTATAAAAAAATAAAGAAGAGAAAATCTAGCAGAACAGTATTATTTTCACAAGTTTCTATGAATATTTTTAAATATTTATTTTTATATAAATCTGTATTATTAATTTTCTACAACGAAACTATAGATTATGATAAATTTATTTTCACTATTTTGCTTATTATTTATAAGAAAAATAACGAATCATTTTGTTATCATACTAAATCTTAATTCAGTTCTTAATTCTTGTTGGAAAGTAAATATTTAAATAATAACTGAATATGTTTCTGGCAAACATAAAAAGATTAAAGAATTCTTTTTGGTGAACAAGTTTCTTTGATTAATATTTGACCTGAATGGAAAATTTCATCTTCATCAGGTTTCTTTCCACTCTTATCGATCAGCAGTCGACAGAAAAACAGAAGAATGGATTTACGATATAAACCGTTTTTAATAGGTTAAGATCGACAACTATAGTCGATCCTTTACCGAAATTTCTACTTGTTCGGATCATTTAACGTAATTTCTGACGAACAAAAGGATTGAAGTGTGAATGAATACTGTTTTGATGACCCGAACCTAAAAGCTGTACTAAAAATAACAAAATCTAATAAAATCTTTAGATAAGATTTATTTTTTCCGTTACTTTAATCCAATATTTGCCAAAAAAAAAGTGGTTCAATACGTTTCAAATTGATGGATACAGTATATTTCATGTATAATTAACCTTGTGTACCAGTGTCTGTCCTGTATTTCATGACATTCTACATCATTCTAATTAAGGTTATAAAATCTTATCTAAAAACTGTGAATAAATATGTTGTTAATTTCATTTTTTTATTCAGAATTATCGAAAATTGAGTTACAAGAATATCTTTTTGTTTCAGGACTGGAATTTGAATAATACTCTTGATATTTGTTAAATTAATCCGAAAAAAAGAAATAAAGTAAATTTATATTTCTTTTTTCTATTTCCTAAAAAATATTTTCAAATTATTAAGTTTATATACAATAAAATGACATAAACCAGGACTTTAATAAGAAATTCTCAAGAGAAAGACCAGTCTCCCTTCAACTCGAAAAATCGAAATTTCTTCCAAAAGAATTAAATTGTTTCAAGTACAAAAAATAATTTTAAATTATTATTTGAAATTAAACTGTTTTGTAACAAAAACCTAGCTTTTATTAGCTAATAAACAACAAAGAAGACAAAAATACACAGTTTTCGAATGTCATCATGCATTAGTAATCAAATAATCTCAGTTCTATCATAATGTATATGGGTAATTCATGAAAATTTCTACTCACAATATAGAACATTCATGTTTATAAGTCAGGAATATTTCTTTATCCTCAAAAATATTTTTACGAATTATACTACTTTAGAAATACCATGAATGACATGATAATCAACTCATTCCTAGTACTTTCAAGTCTACGAATACAGCCATAAATTTATGAATTTTTAAAGAAAATTTTCGAATTTATGTCGATATTGTAGATTTTTAAATATATTTAATTACTAATACAGAGCTATACAAACATTTTCTTTTTTATTCTTTAGCGATGATTAAAGCATTTTTATGATACGGTAAATAAATATTTGACTTTAAAAAAGAAATATTTTAAAGAATATGGAATTAAAATTAATAATTGTTTTAAAAATATTGTCTAAGGGCATAATTAGTCGTAAATTAATTAAACCTTCTAGGCACACTAAATTATTAATTTATGATTTACCGTCAGGGATTCGATACGAAAGATATCATTATCTTATCTCTATGTACAAAATGAAAAATTTTACATATAATTTAATTTAAAATATTGTTGTAATTTTAAAAGGATTTTTTTTAAAAATTATAAATTCTAAATGAATTTTTGCATTATTAATCAACACACGACACAACTCTATCTTTATTTATTAATTTGCAACAATTTATAGGGACAATATGCAATTCGGACCCATCTTCAGTTGTTACTATTATATATGTTTAAAACAATAGAATGATTTATATTTGTTTTTAAAAATTAAAAAGTACCTTTAAATAATAAGTTTTCTTCTTTGTCTTTAAACAATTCTTTTATCTTGATGGGTTATTTTAGATGTATTTTTTAATATAAGATTTTATTAGAAATATATAATTTGTATAAAATAGGCAGCACTCAATGATTTAAGGCATGTAAATCGTGTTACTATTAAGCATGTATATTTAAATGCTTTGTACAACAGTAACAACTGAAAAAAGACAATAGAAACTTTCACTTGTACAATAGTGTACTTAGTTTATAAGGTTAAAAAATAAATAAAGATAGAATTTCCTAAGTCGTGTGTTGATGATAATGGAAAGTTCTTCAAGAATTTAAAATATTTTTAAAAAAATAAACAGGTTCACTAAAACAACAAAATGAAGAATTTACTTTAACCTGCTAATGCTTTGATAAGTTTTTCATATTAAAAAGAAGAAAAGAGTTTATAAAAATATCTAAAATATAAAGAAAATTTTAATTCCGAAATCAACAGTATTTCAGTCATAATTATTTTTATTACATGACTCATAATTTTGGAATTCGAATTACACGTATTTCATGTGTAATATTCTATCGAATATCCCAACGAATGAAATTCTGAATATAAGAATACTTTTACGTATGGAATATTTGTGAATCGCTCTATATATTTTATATTACACATAGATGTATATATTTTACAGTAGAGAGTAGCCCATAAGTTTCTTTACTGTTTAAAAATTGATAAGTGTTTTTTTGTCAATTATTTGTATTTAATTTTTTTTAAATAAAAAGTATTAAAATGGAAATTTTTAACTGTGTATGGAAAATTATATCACGTAAATAATCCCCATTTTCCGCTTTTCAAGAACTCTTTCTGCTGCATTTTTATGAAAAATAAAAGCACTTAACGTCTTGTTCCAGCGCTTGAATTTCTTCCGAATGTTGTTTTTAAGCTGCCGAATGGTTAGGAGCTTATTGACATACATCCGGTCCTTCAGGCAAGAGCATGTACTTTCTGCGTTAGAACAATGAGCGTTGATTTTAGAAATAAATTCAATGCTTTTTACGTGTTATTATGTTGTAAATTTTTCCATAATAAATTTCTAGAAAACAAATTTCCGAATCTGAAACAAAACTTAAAATTAATCGCAAAAAAGTTATTATATGATATATTTTTGCAACGATATATGATAAATATATCATCGCAATCCAATTTATTGGGATTATATTAAGGGATTAATTGTATAACGCAATATAACATTTGGGAAACCTGCCAAGAAGGGTACCTCCCAGGAGAACTTTTTTATGGGAAACTGGCCCCTATCTACGTGTTAGGTACTGTACTGTACGTGAAGAAGACCCAGAAAACACATGGTCAACCCGTTACTGAGGATCGAACCCGCGACCAATTTAACAGCATTCAGCAGTTTTTATCCATTCTGTCACTAGTGGGCCGAATTATTTAAAATTTCTCATTAGTGAGATTTTACTATAATTTTTTTCCCTCTAAAATGTAAAATTTAGTGATTTAAATGAAAGGTTTAAAATTAAAAGTTCTAACAGAAGTAAATATAATTAATTTTTATTTATTCTTATTCTTTCTATAAAATCATTCCAAATAAATACTAAATTAATAGAAAATTATCAGAAAATTATTTAAAAAATAAAAATTGGTTTGATATTTTCATTTAATTAATATAATAAACAAAAAACAAAAATTATAAGCTATTATTATAGTAAAAAAAGAATGAAACTGAATTTTAATATTTATTATTTTCTCTGTGAAAATAGCATGCCGCATACTTCTTGCGACAAGCGATATAAATTCAAATAACAATAATTCAAATAAAAACATAGATAATGGTGAATTCTAACATGAAAAATGAAATAGATTTGGAAAAATTGAAACATTCGAAAAATTTTAACATTACATTTCCGTAGCAGGGAAAATAAATTATCAGAAAAAAAAGAGAATTTTGTTGTTTTTGAAGAAATTTTAGAACGAAGAATTGATTTAAAATATATATATATCAGCAATTGACTGTATCATTGCAATGTGTTACACAAATCCACTTTCTAAGTCTGATCAGAACACATTGGCCATTAATAATTTTAATGAGTTAACAACAAATAGTTAATTTTATTCTTCTTACATTTAAAAAATATCATTAAAAATCTGTAATGTTAAAAAAAAATTGTATGTTTAAACACATTTTAATGAAATTTTTATCGATAAAATATCCGAACTTATCTTTTTTACTAATATATATACTACTGTAATTTTCATATATAAATAATTATTTTGAAATTAATTATCAGTAATTTTCAGGAAATGAATTTTAATTTAATTTTAAGCAACTACGAATTTTTCTAAACACAATTGCAGAAGATACTTTTGATTTACTAGAAAGCCTCTTCTACAATTGCATCTAGCTACGATTTTCATATAAATGTTTCAAATATTAATTTTTTTGTAAAATAATTTTTATCCCAAGCTTACAAATGAATGAATAACATTTACAAATATAAACTATTTAAATTTAAAATTTTCATAACTGCGTACAGTACAGTCGTTAAAGTAAACAAATTTCAAAATAAAATTTGCTATTAAAAATTCTAAATTGATACAATGTTTTATTTCTTTCATATTTTTGTAATTTATAAAAATGCTTCAGTAGATTGAACAAACATTTCTTCAGATATATATTAAGTCAATTTTTTCCCACAGATATAATGGAAACACGCATAATTTGAGTGATAAGTGGCAAATTATATCACACTCAAACTGGATGCTAATGTAAAAATATGCGAATTACTATCGAACAAAATACCTCTACACTGTAATTGCCTCGAAGTATTTTATAAATTATAGCAAAATTTATCATAAAAGAAATTTTGAAAACAAAACATATTTAAATTTTTCGATATTCTAGCGACATTCACGATATTAAATGGAGTTGAAATTTGATTAGTTATTGTTAGTTTAGAAGAATTTATCAACGTTTCTAGTAATCTTAACTGTATTGTCATTATTTATATGCACCAGGAAGTAGTTAGTTTTTTTCTAAAGGAAAAAACCGTACTTAGAAGCTTTGGTAATAGTTTCAAATTACTACCGATTCTCCATAAATATCAACATTAATAACCTCCTGAATATTTAAAACACAGCCGAGAGATAAATCTAACGGCTTACGAATGAAATATTGTCTAACTTAGATACCAACATTCATTTGCATAACGTAGCATCTGTTTTATGTTAATTAGCTTACATAGCAACAATAGATTTTTCGTTTTGTATATCAAAATAAATACAATAAACCAACTTCCAAATTTAATTACATTAATTCCAATTTGTTGTATAAAGCAATAGTTAAACTTTCGATTTTTATTTGAATCAATATTTAAGATTATTCAAGCTTTACGCTGTAATATTACTGTCCCCCTTTTTTTAATATTTAATGTTCTGTTTCTAAGAAAATCGATAACTTTTTTAAAGATTGATAACGTTTAATTTATTTTGATCGCTTGTTCCTTCGAATTTTATTGCTTCGTTTTATGCTTTGCTTAACTTATATGCGCTTAATTATCAAATTTAATAACATGTTTGGTAATCGAACTAAAAAAAAAGTTGGTTAAAAATTAAAGAACTAAATTTATTAAGACTTGACTTGATTAATGTGATGTTATAACTTATTTAATTGTGTGTTTCTTAATTAAAAGAAAAAAAAACACGAAAAAACCTTTATCTTATGAATAACATGCGCATATAAATCTTTATTTCTAATTATTTTCAAAATGTAAGTTCTGTTATATATATATATAAATTAGTTATATTGTTAATTATTGTGAATATATATCATTTCTCTCGTAGCTTATGATTATAAAACATTACACTCGACATAAATTACTGACATAATTGATAATTGCTTCTGGCATGTTGTTGTAATGACTAATTTTAAAAAAATATATAGGCCTATTACAAAGTATACTAAATGTATGACAGTTAAACCTGTATCTGAATAAACGAGAAACTTGCGAAAACCGAAAAAAATAATTTGAAACCGCGAGAACCCGGTTTATACAGGCTTTACTATATTGCACACATGATTGAATAGGAGAGTCAGACATCTTTTCTTCTGTAAATTCAGTTATTAATTTCGTATCCAAATTTGAAATAATTTCCTTACAACAATGTTGTTTTTGTTGTAAGGAAAGATTTCCATCAGAGGGAGAAAGACCACTGAAAGGTGGTCTTTCTCTCTTTGATATAAAGGACCTGGATTTGGCTCAATTCCAGAAATTAATAATAATATAGACTTATTTTTGTTCATCTTACTCAAATTAACCATAACGAAAGTCATAATTATCTGTTTTAAGATATAACTTTTGCGAGTAAAAATTAAAACACCAGTAACGTTGAAGACTTGAGTGTCCCCCTCCTGTATATTAATATTTATCAACGATCTTTAATATTTAAGACGATGTTTATATAGTCTATTTACAAAATATAATAGTTAATTTACATTATCCGTATATCTGCAATATTTAGTGTTTAGTACATAATGATTATATCCCAGAAACATATTTAATATATCTATACATCAATATTTACAATAAGCTTATGATGTTGTAATCCTCTTATAGAACATAATATAATTCCTTGCATACTTAGAATTCTGTACAAAATATATATACATAACAATAGCGCTAAATCGAAGTTAAACTTCGATTTAGAGCTATTGTTGTTGCTTTTGAAATTGGTATGAAATTGACTGTGGCTCTAAACTAAGAATTAATATAGAAATGAGATCTAGATACGAGTTTGAAAGCTTGTAAGTTTACGTGATTTGGTGATGATAATGTCATTTGCAATTCAAAATAGTACGTTTAGTAATTCACAAATATTGAAAGATTCGCTAATAACTGCAAAGAAGATCCGAAAATTTACTTTGATGTTTTACGAGGATGATGCTATTTAGGGAGTCGCTATATTGAAATTTGTCTATATAAGCTCGGATTATTACGATTTAAATACTTTTATTTTTTATTTTAAACGAATAATTTCTTTATTTAAATCATTATTTTCTATTTTATAAAATTTTTATAAATTTGTAAACATTCAGGATTCAATTTACAAAATATTGAAACTAAAACTCTTTGATGTAATAAAGAACTTAATTGCTTGTGAATTTTAAGAATTTTATGTTAATTCTTAAATTTTTTTCTATTTAAACTACCAAGTTGTACAGATATCGTGTTTCGTGTGCAATATATTTTATATAGAGTTATAAAACTTAATAAAACTATAAACTTTGAACCTGTTTTATGTAAGTTTTACTATCTAACGTTTCCACAAACATTAAATTTAATCAAATCAAAATAAGTTATAATATAAAATTTATTATTTTTACATTAAATTTAAGTAAAGAAAACTCTTATTTTTTATCTTGCATTACAATATTTAAAGAAATCGCTTATTTCTAAAACTTGTTTCAAATTTATGAAAGTAGCTCGATTTAGTACACTTACAGAACAAATAACGCATTTTAACAATGCACTTACAAGAAAGAAAGAAGGGGAAAAAAGGAATTACAATTTCCAAAAATAACTATTGACCTTTTGTCGAGATTTAGCACAATTCTAAAGAACTTTTGATGAACAGAACGGTAAACTTCTGAATGCTATTTCACATAAAGTGTTAACAACGTTACACAATCACACTTCTAATTTGAACGGTCTTTGTTCATTGATTGGTACGATCCTTTGCTAATAGCCTCTATTGATTTTTTTCATCAAAACGTGATTTCGATTGAAGTAATGTTGTCTTATTCTCTTCCATCAACAGTACATTTTGTTGCTCTCACCAGATAACAAACGAATACTTTTTTCCTAACTTCTATATCGATCCTTCTAACTCGATATTACTCCGTTTACGTCTTTACAACACTTTGATCTTACAAGAAAGAAAAAAATTCAAAATCATAACTACAATTGCTTACAAACTTAATAAGGTTCTTGTTGGGTATAGCGAAATTACACATAAAGAACATAACAATAGAAGAAAAAAAATGTCGTTTTCTTCCTAAAATAATAT
Source organism: Centruroides vittatus (assembly GCF_030686945.1). Taxonomy (NCBI): domain Eukaryota; kingdom Metazoa; phylum Arthropoda; class Arachnida; order Scorpiones; family Buthidae; genus Centruroides; species Centruroides vittatus. The sequence goes on from NW_027122643.1 coordinate 2,916,122, forward strand.
GAAGATTAATACTTATATTTGTCATCGAATTTAACTTAATTCAGAGAAACTAGTGTATTGTGTAAAGTAGAAACTTGGCAATTAAATTATACCTACGTTTCTAATCATTAATTTGTATTTTCTCTGCGTCTCGGTTATTGAAAATTTAGTATGATTAATGTTTATCTAGTGTAATTGAATTTTGTGACGATCGATGTATTGTTACTAAATTATGCAAAGAAAACGATGCATTATCGATTCGAATGCAGTTTTCTACATTTATACAGCAATTAAATTTTAAAAATTCATTACTTATAATACATTAACATTTTTATTCTATAGATTTAAATATATTATTCAATTAGTTTAAATACATAAATTAAAAGCTATACATTTTTTTTACAAATTTTGGAATGGAAGTAATTATATTTTATTTTGTTTTTTAATTAAATTTTCTAAAATTTATTGCAATATTAAATAGTATTTTTAAATTATTTATTTATAATTTTAAAAATTTATCTTAAATCTATCAAATATACATTGCCACTGACATAAAAGATAAATTTATATTATTATAAATTCAATATTCTTTTTTAAGAATTACTTTTACAGACATTTTTAAAAGGGAAATTCTTATAAATATAAATATCAAAATAATTTCATATCCGTATAATAAAACTCTATAAATATATAAATATAACATTTATAAATATATACATTAATATATATATTTTTCTTCAAGACATTTTAAAGCTTACATATAAATTTATATTTTATAAAAATTTTAATGTAATATTTTTTTCATATAAAAAATGATATGGTGTTAGTAATATGTTAGAGAGGTGTTTGTCTGTCCGTTAAGCGTGAAGAAAATATATAAAAACAACGTATAAAAATTTTTCCTGATCATTTTCGAGATCAAAAAGCCACTTTTATATATTTTATGACATTACATTTCAATCAAAATGGCGAATTCATCTTTAAAACTACATTCGAACCTCCAAGTAGCTGCTATCTCCCAACAACGGTCATTTCTAAACATAGATCATTTCTTCAAGAACACTAATGCGTACAAAAACAATCTCCATACAACAGTCACCTCCGAACAACGGCCATTTTTTATGTTCCCATCAGTGTCCGTTGTTCAGAGGTTTGACTGTATGTGGAATTTAACGAGTTTAGTTCCCTTAAAACCAATTTAGTTTCATTATGAGTCCTCTCTTATAAGATACATACATTTTATTGTTATTTATTATAGTTTTAAATAAATCAATAATAAAATATTTTCTGAAAAATAAATTTACAATACTTGATTTAATACTTTATTACAAATACATCTATTAGTATTTTTACTTTCCCCGGCTATTACATATAACAGAGAGAAAGTATGGCGATCGATCAAAAAACCACCCCTGAAGATTTCTATTTATTTATTTATTTTTTTGGACTTAGGACACATTGAAACGTCGAAAAATACAGACAAATCGGTGGTAATTTCTGTATGTATAGATGTTAGTGTGCATGGGGGCACTATTTTGTTCACCATTTTTGAAGCTTTATAACTCCCGTGCTTTTTGTCGAAAATTTCTGAAATTTTGAAGAATTCTTTATTTATTAGGTGTATTGATGATATTAAATTTTGGTGGTTAACGGTCGAGAGGGTGGGAATATTTTGGGGCGTCGTGTGTCATATCTCGAGTGGAATCGGACTTGATGAAGATTTTATCGTTATTAGCATTTACAATTTCTTATAAAACTCAACCCTATCCTCAAAATTAAGCTTTTTGTCGTTTTATAATAGTTAAAAAGATATAAATATTTTAAATAAAATGTGATAACAGATTGTGCCACCAAAATTTTAAATGTTGCCGGGAAAGTTGAGCAACTCGTTGATGGTTTATTTTCTTTAAATTAGCCTTCATAAATTTTTCATGAAAAAAATTAATTAATAATATATAAGTCTATCTTGCGAGTCAATTTTGTAAATAAGTTTTATATTTTAAATATTGGTAAAAAATATTAATCTAATGGAATATTAATATTTAAATTCATACAAAACAAAATAGATGAAAAATATTTTACAAAGATAGTTAATTCGGTTATTAAAAACACTGAAATGTACTGTACAGTTTAATACTTATAATTTAATTAATTTATAAAAATAAATTTACTGAAATAAAATTTGATGTTTAAATAACTAACTTTACCTTCAATTTTTTACCACAAATTTTACAAAAATTTCTCCTTTAATTAAGTTAAATATTTTATAAAGTCTTCCATGTTATAAAAGTTTCTAATTAAATTTATTTAAATTTTGCTCTTTTGAATACTTTGAAACTACACTTGAAATCATCCTTTTCTTTATTTAATGAAACAAGAAAACAAAGAATATTCTGGAGAGTTAGATATACTTACCAAGTTCTCGGTAAGAACAATTTCTTTTTATTAAAAAAATATAAAGAAATTTTTCTATTCAAGTTCTTTGATTTAATACATTTACCCGATAGTCAGATTTAACTAAAAATAATTCATTCTTTTGTCGATATACATATAAAATCTTGTAACGAGACGTCAATTTTTAAGTGGATATACTCGTATGCCTGATTTTTACAGCATAATTTTATTTTAAAATATACTAAAGCACACTAAGGAGTTTTTTTAATATTTAGTTTATTATAATAAAAATATTTTTAGCTCATTTTTTAAATGAATATATATTTTTTCTTCTACTCAATACGCTTATTTATATGGACTTTTTCCTTTAGAAAAGCAAGTCTTCAGAATATTTCCTACTAATTAATAGCATTTTTTATTAGGGAGTTAGGGAATAAAATTTTTATTTCCTAACTCATTTTTTAGTAGTGGTTGTTACAATTGTTTTCGTTTATATTAAATTTTAATGAAAATTTCAATATTATCGAATTTCATATTACACGATTTAATTTAATAAATTAAATGTTAGGGCGAGATTTTATACGAAATTCTGATTTCATATAAAATTTATCAAGAAATGAGATATATATAACATGAAATATTCCTTATCACGTTAATGAATCACGGTTTAGTGTTTCAAAATGGACGTAAATTTAGTTTTTTCTTGTAAATTTACACAAAAAATTTATGTTTCACTTTATCATTTTATCGTGTGTCATACATTATTTTGTTCTTTCACAGTAGTCTTATTTTTCTTTCTTTTTTTTTGCATTTCAAAATGGCGGATGCTTAAATTTTTTAAAAGAACTTCTTATAAAGTTTTAAAGATGTAAATAAATTCCGTTCAAATCTCATTTTTTTTACAGTTAGCAACATAACAAGGTTAATCATCGAAAAGCATGGAACATCATACATTAAAAATGCATTGTAATTCTTCATTTCTTTAATTTTGTAATGGTTTTAGATGTTTACTATTAAATTGCAAACAATCAATCTTTTATACATAAAGCAGAAATACAGATAAATAATAATTCAAATGTACTGTACATTATTATGAAATGTTACAATAAACAGCTACAATTCGTCATATAATTAGAATAAATGAACCAAAATAGTGTGATTACTATTCAATAACAACAATTTTTTAATCTGGATTTTTTTTAAGGATGTTGCGACTAAAATCTACATTATTTAACGTCATTACTAGAATAATTTTAACAATAGAATTTAATAAATTACATGGAATATTATTATTTTTATGATATTAATTAACACGTGCTATAATATAAAAGGATATTTTTGATATGTACAGTACGTTATATATATGTAAACGTCAGTGTAGTTGTTTTAGTTGAATTTATTTGATATCGGACATAAATATTATTTTCATATCATTGATAGATTAGCATGAAGAATTGTGGATTTTTCAATTCCGAGTTCATAAAATTCAACACCGAAAAGGACTTTCGAGTTTATGTAGGTATTCCATTCACATAAAAAGTCCAATCTCTATGGAAAAAATTTCTTGGAATTTCATTTTATTGATGCATTCAACAATATATATATATAATTTGATTTGAAATTTCTTTCGATATAAATCAAATATTGATAAGTTTATGCACTACTTTTTCCTTTTTTCCAAATTATTATCGATTTTAACACGTTATATTGATTATAAGAAAACAGTGAAAGAGCTATTTTTAATATTAAAAAAATGGACTCGAATAAGTCCTCTAAGATGACATTGTTCAAATAGAAGATTCCAGCTGTTGCGGTTAAATGGAACATTATATAATTATTCGTTTCATACAACTTTAATTACTACAGAAGTGAACAGAGAATAAAAATCTTCTGGAATATATCCAGGAAGTATTGTCAACTTTCACAATGCATTAATCACAAACCTTAAAAGTTTCAATATAAAGTTACTTGCGTGAGAGCCGCAAGCAGTTTTTCAGAATTGATATAACTCATTCAAAAATCAAACACCACTTCTTATACCAAATCTAGCAACAATATGTTAGACAGTTATGTGAAGATAGAGAAAGATAAATTAAATTATTTTTCTTCTTTCTGTTGTCACATATCAAGATATGGAAAACGTCCAAGTACGGCAAAATTCTTTTCTATTTCCTTTTACAAAAATACATCACACTTTTTAAACTACCTTAGGATTATGCAGACAGAAAGATCAATTGCCTTGACTAATGTATGGATGTTATAAATAAAAGAAATGAATTTTCTTCTAGAATAATAAAGAAAAAAAAGATATATATTATTCTTACAGCTTTAAGGTTGTTTAAGGTGTAGAACAGAGATACATAAATATTTCATTTTTAACTATAAATTCTTTTACAGTCCTAACTAATTTAGTTTAGTGTTTATTTGATAATTTAATTGTTTTAAACTAAAGCAATGGATGTTTTTCTGTACGCGATTAAAAATAATAGAAAAAGTTATTTATAGTTTTCTTTTGCAAAATGAAGTCATCAATATCCATCGAATGTATCAATGGATATGAGCTTAGATGAAGGAAGGAGGATCAGTTTAAGCAACATGACAAGTATAATGTTCATTACGACGAAAGTTGGTGTTTGGTTCGACCCATTCCTTGTTCTAAACATCATTTTCGTTTAGTGGTCATTTGCTATTCGTCTATACTTTGAACCGATATTATGGAATTAACCTATTTAATAGCTCGAAGAATGATTTTGTTCAGAAATTATCTTGTCTTCTAATGAATGTACATAATTTCCTATTTTCTTGATCGATAAATGCTTTCTAACGATTCTTTGAAATCCAATATTTATTCTTAAAATAAGAAGAAGAAAAAATATTCAACTCGAATCATCAGAAATATTCTTAGAATGTTTTTTTTAATTTATAAAATTATTAAAAACTCTATAAATTATATTTAATGACTTTAAATGTATAGTTATACAGGGCTATATTTTGTAAGTTTAGAATATTATAAAATTTAACAAATTGAATTAAATGACAACTGGTCGTTTATATTTATTTTAGATATTGCCTAAGTAGATTTAACTACTTACAATTAGAACATTCTAAAGTTCATCGTTGCCATTTCACGTTTATCGATTAAATGAGAAGGTATTAAATATATTAAAATTGGTTTAGCGTAATCTGAGATCATCCTAATGTTTCATATTCATTTATTAAATGTACAGATCAAAATTGGCTTAGTTTAATCTAACTTCATGTTAAACATTTCATATATTCATTACGGATATTAGTTAAAATTGGTCAACTATCATATATCATTTAGAAAACGCCTTAGATATTAACATCACTATTACTTTAATATAATAGTGATATTAATTATTAAGATGTTTATTGTATTAATATAATATAAATTACACTACAGGTACAGAATAATTATAAAATAATAACTAATAAAAATATTTATCATCATTAATTAAAGATGAATCAATGTTTTTAATAAATATCAGCAGCAAAAAGTAAGATATTCATTCGCTTTTCCTTCTTGTTTCTATCCTTAAGAGTTAATGAATTACTAAAAATGCCTTTGAAGTTACTTGGACATCTTAAGTAGCTCTTATTGGTTGTATAATAAAATTAATTCGTTCAAAATTACTTTTCACAGAAAAATATTAATTATTCATCTCTTTATTTTCATTTATAAAAATGAATAATTAATTTTTAATATAATATTAACATAAGACTTCCACATATCATCGTTTATGCAATGGTCTTTATATATAGATAAAAATATAAATGTTTAAAAACGAATTTTTTAAAATACTTTTAAACTTATATAACTAATATTTTATTGATAATTAATATTACAATGTTTAAAGCTTTACTTAATAATTAATAAAGTAATAAATGATATTTTTTACATTTTATTTCGATATTTATAAGAAAAAAAATTAAAATATTACTTTTGATACTTTATAATTTTTGTATCAATGAAATATTTACGGTTATTTTTTTAAGAGTTTATAAACATATAAATTAAAAATTTTAGTGTTTAAAACAACACATTTTCATGAATTTTAAAGCGCAAAATGTTTACAGATTTTTTTTATTTAAAAACTTTTGTGGAATTTTAAAAAATTAATGTTATAGAAAATTATCAAAAAAAAAGATAAACAAATACTTCACGAATGCAAAAAGTGAATAATTAACATTCTAATTTCACAATAATGAAAAAAAATTTCTACCTAATTATGCTCATTAATTTGCCATAAATTCTCCAAGAGTTGATGAATAAATTAATGATTAACAATAATAAATCATTAGTGACATTTTAAAACAAATAGATAATTTATAATTTTATTTGTTTTTATTTAGTGTAAGATGAAACACATAGTTAGTTTTAAAATTAGATTTTATTCTTTAATAGGCCTATTTACTAAATTTATCCAATTTTTATTCGTTTATTTTTTATAGTGATAACAATAACAGTAGTAAAAAATTAATTATTTTCTATGATAAATATAATCAAATATTTCCTGAATATGAATATATATATATATAAAATATCACAAATAAAATTATATTTATCTTAAATATTGGCTTACCTGCTAAAATATTTACTTGCTTCCATTTAACTTTGTCGTCTTTAATTTCGTAAAACATATAAACATTTTATTTACAATTGTCATTGTACTTAAATCTGATTATATTTATTTATAAAAATATTATATAAAACTAACATACATTCAATGTATTAAAAAAAAATTTAAATTCTATAAAACAGAATAAAAATAAACTGTTTATATAACTTTATTTTAAAATCATTAGAGCGTTTTTTATGCATTATTGACGAAAAGAAACGATTTTAAAAATTTCTTTTATAAAATATTTCCTTTATCTACTTTCGAAAATGTAATAAAAACTTATTTTGAACATCAGTTATTCAATACTTTAAAGCAAATCTTATTTATAATCGAAATTTATATATTAGAATTTCATGCATTTTCTTTTATTTACACGAAAACAACTTCCATCTTTAAAAGAATATTAAAATAATAATTCGAGCATTGTATTATAATAACTTTAATATCCAATATTAGGTTTTTACTATCTAGACACGTCTCAATGAAATAAATATTTTAAAATAGTTAATTAAAAACCTAATTTATCATTATAAAATTCCAAACAATTAAAACTAATTATAAAGTTAAATTTATACAAAAAATTGTTGAAACGTTAATTGAAAACGTCAATAAAAAATGTTAAATTGAAAAGAAATTACTGTTAAAATTCCAACTTTACTATAAAATAAAAATTTCACAAATAAAACTTTATAAACGAATTTTAATTTAAATTGAAATAATATTAAAAAGCGTTTTAAACTTACATTTATATTTATACAGTTTATATTAAAAATGTTGTCAAATTATTCAATATGAAGAATGTATATTTATATTTATACATTAATATATTAATAATGTTTAATGTTATATTAACGTAAGAAATTACAAAAATTATTGGTGGACAAAAATTATTTTTAAATATTTAATTAGTCAGCTATTTATGTTTTATTGTTTTAGAAAAATGCCTACTTTTTCATTAAACTGGCAAATATTCATTAATCTTAAATAAAAATTTTCCTTCTAATAAAATAAATTTCTTTATTTGAAACAAACTTTCAAAATAATCAATCAAAAGTACTTAATGTACCATAACATGTTATTAGAAAAAAAGAAAAATTACAATATTTTTAAATAAAAATTATGGCTTAAAATTCGTGAATTATAATAAAATTGCATTATTATTAAATTCCCAATATTTATCTACATCCAAAAATCATTGAAAAACTAATTTACTATAAAATACGTCGAACAAATGAAAATTTCCAGAAAATTTCTAATATAAATTGTAATAAAATTTCAAAAATGTCTTTAAATCATCGCATTATTAAAAACTTAAATTAAATAAATACTTTTATATATTTATTTCATCGTGAAAGATTCAAAAAAATATTTAGAACTAAGTAAATATGTTCGGCAAATTTTCCTGTTTACCGTTTCAATAAAATTCTCTACTTGTTTATTTTTAAAAATATCTTTGGGATAATCTTACCGTTTAATTTAATTACATGCTTTTTTAGCTACAATTATCGAATAGCGATAAAATGCCCAACTTCAATACAAATACAGTATTTTGCCACGTAATCATCCGCACGTACCGTAAATCATTATTTAAACACGCGATAGTGGTAAGCTTAAACTTAAAATTCTATCCAATTTAAATTGATATGAGATTTTATAGCTGCCATCGACTGTTTTAAGAATCCAATCCTCTATCGAATCCAATGGCATATTGTTGCAATCGGATCAGCATCAATTTCAACAAGTGTTAGAGAGACGATTTCCAAGAGATTTTCTGCTCAGTAGATTCAGAAACCGAACTTGTTTCCTTTCAGATTTTTCTTATCGACTTCCGATAGACTTCGTGTATGGTCCTATTTGCCCTCTCCTAACATGTCGATATCTTATAATCCCGTAGCAATATTATCAACAGCTGCGTTAAAGCTTACTTAAATTAATCCGTCTGTTTTAGGAGTTATAGGAATAACGCTTAAATCTATATTATTTACGTTTTAAACGCACGAAACGAAGCTTAATTAAACGAATGTAATTTACTAATCTCTTCTCGTGTAATATGTGACAAGATTTATAGATTTATAAATATAATATATTACTCAAACGTTATTAGGAGATATGAGGACAGCGATGCTGTTTTGGGATAAAGAAAATATAACTGTCATAAATCTCGATTTCAGTAAAGTGATATAACGCATCTGACCTTTGTACCGTCATTTTTCAATGATCGGTGGAGAAAAACACAGTTCAAAATTCATCCTCTAAATAAAATAAATACTTCGCTTTAGGTTTATTTAATTTTTTACTCATATTAGCCTCAATTAACAATTAAAAAATAACTTCAAAAATTATTAATTTTACATGTGGTGCGGGCTAATATGGCGTTTAAAACACTTACACGACTGTAATTGCATAGGTTTAATAATTAGGATTTATTTAAAATGAGAATTTGAAAGGAAAAGCATGTAGCTCCATCTCGTGCACACTTTCAAAAATATTTATAATTTTATACGTATTTATACAAAAATTCGCTTTAAAACGTGTAAACACGATATATTATATTTAAACTTTACATAAAAATCAATTTCAATTTTTATAAATATCTTTACGCCGAAAAAACCTTTTGTTTAAGTAATCAGAAATATTTGACAGAATGCGAGTCAACATCTTAATAATTGAGAAAATTTAAAGAACAGAACGAAATTACAACCGTTTTCCTTAATTTCTATTATTTTACTTATATAAAATTTACTTATAACTTACTCATTTTTCTGCCGAGTTGGACATTAATGTCAAAATTATTACGCGCAAAATAGGATTTCAGACGATGAATAATTACACATTAGATGGAATCCGAAAAACTATGAAGTAAAGTTTTGTTTCGACGCTCGTTCTTCGTCTTTCCTGTTCTACATCTACGTGTACAAAATAGGATTAAAGTTACATATGATGTGTGTTGCTGAAGGTGAAAGCTAAAGACAAAATATTGATTTCTTTGCTGATATTCACCTTTGCATTTTCTCTTTCTCTACTTAATAAAATTAATTACGTTCTATTAGTCAAAGCTGCGAAATAAATTGAATAGAAAATCTTCAATGCTTAAATCTATATTTTCTCGTGCGTTTGTTTGAAAATTACAGCGAAAGCACTAAAAATAAAATTTGCAAAATGTATTTTTTAAATACAGTAGTTTTTTCGTTTCTGTTATAGAATTGCAAATGAATATTGAAAAATTTACGTTCAGATTATATCGATTATTATCCAGTCAGCTCTTCCTGTATAAATAATTATATGCATTTATTATAATGTTTATATACGGGTGTCAAAGTTTGGATAAGTTCAATTAAAAAGAGGTCGAGATTATTGCTTTGTAAATAACAATTTCTTTGTATTGTATGCATTATTAAGATAATTGCTTGTAAAAGTTGAGTTCAATTATGTAAAAGTATTATATATCGATTAAAAATACTCAACTCATTTTGAATGGCTGTCTGTACATATAAAATTTATCGGTGAATTAATTACTTGTTAATAATAACATACAAATAACTGTAAAACTAGATATTTTAGCCATATTGAACCAAATTCAGCCGTCACAGATACTTTCTAATATGACTCTCGTTACATTATTTGTTGCCTCTTTCCTAACTCATCGTTAGTAACTGACCTATTTCCCAGCGGTTTGCTTAGATGAATTTTATTGCTGTTTATGTTTCGTTTCAAACGACTTTCCAACTTTATTTTTATTGAACTAAAAACGAACCTGAAAAACCACTCTCCATTTTACGATTAGATGAAGACAAACTATCCCAAATAATATTTATTGTGAATTGTTCATGCGTCTAATCGACAGTTTAGACAAGAAGGTAACAATAACACTCCTAAATATTAAATATACTATATTTAATGTCGTATATAGGTCATAAGAATTTGTTTAATTTATACGTTTGGAATTATTTTTAATAGATTTAAAAATATTAAACGAAATTACGACTAGAACTTTCATTAAATTTAAATACTAGTAAATATTTAACACTCGAATAATGTCAATTTAAATAAAGTTCTGATAATTGAAGATATTGAAATGACTCATTTAAAGCATCCGAATACTTTTTAAATTTATAATAAAGGCGCATTTGTTCTTTTGTTGCATTTTCAATTAATTCTTCTAAACATAAGTGCGTCGCGGAAATTTTCTCTGTTTATTTCCTTGTAAAAAAAATAGAATTAAGTTACTTCATTTAATGTATAATTTTGAAAATCGTCGTCTATTTTTTCGGAGATAGAAATATCATCTGGAGTAACAAAGACGGAATCTTAGCTGCTTAATACAAGAGCAATAAAATGCTATTATATGTCAAAGATCACAAACATCTCATCTGTCAAAGATATAAGGTTTCTTGTAATTGAGACATAAAAGAAAATTTTCTCTCCAACTTGTTTTCTACTTTTCCTAACCACACCGACTGCTACACCGTGATTTATATAACCTGAACCGAGAATTATCAAAGTGGCATTTTTACCGAAGAGAAGAGATTGTTACACATCTGATACAATACCATAAGTTACGCTACACGTCGCCAAAGCCCTCGAGCTATAAATATTATTGCACGCCAATAAATTACCGTTGTGCGATTCGCTTAATTTACTTAGAGGAGTTCTCGAAACTAAATCTGAAGTTAAAGATAATAATAATGATATCGACTAAATAAACACCGAACTCATTTAACATTCGATAGAATTTTGTACTTTAAAATTATTCGCTTGTCTTTCGACCTCTGTGAATTTTGTAATTTTTTATTAAAGTTTGGAAAGAATAATTTCTTGAATAATAATTTCTGTTATTTGAAGCTTGTTTCTTATTTTTTCGTTTATAGTCGAGAAAAGTGATGAATTTTTGTCTTTTCCAGTAATATAAATACAGAATATCGTTATTGAATGTAACAGTTCTTCGCAGATCATTAAATTTAATTAAAAACGAATCTCTTTCTATTCAATTCTTTTAATTGCAAAATCGGATATTGGATTATTGGACTTCGGGAATGAAGATTCACTCGATTCAATGAATCTCGACATGAAAAAAGAGAAAGAAAGTACACGGATATTCGCGGTTCACATGAGTAACCCTTCACTGCTCTCATTATTAATTCGATATTTGCTTGAATTTAAATGCTGTACTTGTCGTGTGTTTGCTGTCGTATTTTCTTTAATTCTTGATAATTTTTTCTGCCATAAAATACTTCATAAAGATTATTTGTAAACGAATTCGATCGATTGTAATAAAGAAAATGTTTGTAATTCGTGTAACATTAACACGAAAGTGTTCGTTCCTCAATAGCAAATCTGACACAAATATGTTAATGTAATTAAGGAAATTACTCATTGATTTTCTCATTAAGTATTGATGGAATATTTTTAAACTTGATCATTTTAAGGCAATTTTTCAGAAATTATCGCGTAATTTTAGTGAATATCCTCCTTAATAGTTATGTGTTAAATCAATTTAATTAAATGTAATAATTCTTATTAAACGTATTTATAAATGACTATCTTTTATGAATATCGTAAATTATTCGCTACGTTAATTATTGCTACTGAGTAATATTATCGTCGAGTTTTTGTAGTTACAACGTTAATTAATTGATTTTCGTGGACGGAAAAAGTGTATTTTAATATGTGAAGAAAGTTTCGTTTGATTTATTTTTTGTGAAAATTGCAAAAGGAAGTATTGCCCTTTAAAGGCGCCAATCAATTCTACTTTACTTGGCCTTTACCGACCGACAACGGTGGCACTTTCATTCTCATTTCAATCTGAAAGTATGCTTCTGCTGCACTCCATTCATTCCTAAGCTATTTGCATAGTTGCAAACTCTTATACTTTATCAATATTTTATTTTTATTGCATTACTATTATTTGCTTTTGGTGTGATGTAATAAAGAAATTTCTAGATAAAGATTATTTACTTTAGCTTGTTTTATTTACCGACGCCTTTTGCTGTTTTCAGACATTTACAAATAAAAATTTCAATTTATTCTTGGAGTCTTTTTTTACTTTTTGTTTTACTTTCCACTTCACTTGTTATCGAAAATCTTATTTTCTGTAAATATAATTGTATGGAATAAGTTTTATTTACTGTTTGATAGATAAAAATACGTTTTCCTTATTATAATAAAGGAATTGGTTATATTTTTTTACGCAAAATGTAAATTTAGTTAAAGCTGTATATCTAAATATTTATAATTTATCAAAAATTCTTATTAATAAAATTTTTAACCTTTAAAACTACAAAACGTAACATGTTTATAACTATTTAAAAGCAGCTTATTTACAAGTTTTTGTTAAATATTCAGAATCAATAACATATAATATTATTCTTCTTGTATATAGTTTGATACTTTAATTGATTTTCTGTTAGACAGGAGAAAAAATAATTATTTGGATAAATTTTGTTGACAATATAATAAATATACATTTAAAATCTTAATTTTTATAATTTTTGAATAAATAATCATGATGTACTAAAAAGGTTTTCACTGATCTCATTTATCATCATCATCATCATTCATCATTCACGAATTTAGGCCATGTTGACCCGCTTCGGTCTCAGCTAGACAGGATCTAGGAGTCGTTTTTGTGGACGTCCAGGTCGTCGTCGTCCTCGTGGTTGATACTGTAAAACTGCATGAGGTATCCTATCCGGCGACATTCGAGATACACGTTGAAGCCATTTTCCTCTATATGTGAAGAGTTTTTCAATTAATTCTCTCATGTGGAGTTCCTCCAAAATATCCTCATTTCGCCGATGATCCAGGAGCGTATATCCAGCAGTTCGGCGCATAAACCTCATTTCAGCTGCCTGTAATCTTTTGATATCTTTCTTCTTTAGAACCCAGATTTTACTACCGTACAGGAGAGTCGGAATAGCCAGAGTTTTATATAATTTCAGTCTGGAGTGTTTTTGTACAAGGTGTGGTTTTAGAGTATTATTTATTATTCGTAATATTTGTAGAAATTTTGTGAGCTGATTATTTATGTCATTCTCACTTTCGTATTGTATTCTAGATAAAGGAAATTATTAACTTGCTCTAAAGTAGTATTATCAATTACGATTTTTCTGCGTATTGGCTCTGTGCTTCTAAATGCCATTACTTTGGTTTTGCAGTTGAAATTTTCATGCTGTATTGTTTTGAAATTTTATTTAACGTAAATAAACCTTTTTGTAAATTATCTTCAGAGTTAGCAAAAACCACCTGATCATCAGCAAATAGCATGGTATTGAATTTTATGTTGTTTGGAAGCTGAATTCCTAATGTATATTCTCCCTGCCATAGATGCATTATGTCATCTATATAGATGTTAAAAAGTGTTGGTGACAATGGACTCCTTGATTTATTCTTCTATATTCGGAAATGGCATTGTTGAACTTATGTTGTATGGTATTATTTTCATAAATATTGCATATATTTTGAAGTAAAATATACAGTCGACTCCGCTTAAGTCGACACCTCAAGGGGAAGTGGAAATGTGTCGCGTTATCCGATGTGTCGACTAAAGCGAAGTTGGAAAAAAAACTACAAAACTACAATTAATAAAATACAGTAGTGCTTTATACAGTAACACAGACTTACAATACATCGTGTTCTCCATTTACAATTATTCTGTAGATGATAAACTGAAAAATTCGTTTAGTGTTGTTTGTTTTGAGCATTTAACTGTCTCGACTTTCTTTTTCAACGAACATGAATGCCTTGAAAACATCATCTTCGCAATTGTCACTTGGCAGTAACGTCTAAGGATTCTTAACGCCTCTGGCATGAGAAAATGCAAAATTGGATTCTGGTATGGCGTTGATGTAGATTGTATATTTTCTTTTTGTTTATCTGTTATTATTTTATACATAAAAATACATAAAATGTTAAGGCATTTTAATTAATATGTATATATATTAATAATATTAATGTATTATTATATTATTAAATATATTACTTATATATTAACAAATAAATCGACGCCCCCTCCTGAAAAATATGAGTTCGCACCGCACGTGCGGAGTGAATTCATTTTTTCAGAAGGGGGTGTCGACTTATCGGAGTGTGGGACGGCAAAAGTATGTCGACTTATCCAGTGGTGTCAAGTTAAACGATGTCGAGTAAACCGGGGTTTTTTTAACATTAATGCCTATGTAAGTCGGCAGGGACCACAGAAAACTGACTACTTAACCGAGGGTGTCGACTTATCGCGATTCGACTGCATATAAGATATCTGTTTTGTAGGATGTCAAAACGTTTGGGTCTTTTTATCATGTCAAAAGCTTTGGTATAATCTATGAAAGCTAAATGTGTATTCAGAATAAATTCTCTTCGTTCCTCTAGTAATAATTTAATGGAGAAAACTGAGTCTATACAAGATCTGCCTTCTTGGAACCCGTTTTGATATTCCAAAAGAAATTTTTTACCTTCTTGTTTTAATCGTACATTTAGAATTCTAGCATACATTTTATAACAGATATTTAACAGGCTAATGTCTCTGTAGTTATCTAATTTTCGTTTATCTCCTTTTTTGTGAATAGGCAGTATAATACTCTTCTTCCATTCAAGTGGTATACAGGCTTGTTCATATATATTATTGAAGAATGTTAATAATCTCTTGTGGAATTTATCACCAATATATTTGTATAACTCCATTTATGCCATCCTCTCCTGTTGCTTTTCCATTTTTTGTTTTGGTTAAACTTTCAAGCAGCTCTTCCTTTGACAATTCAGTTCTATTTTGATTGTTGCTTTCAAAAATCTTGTTAGTATATGTAGGATCTGTCTAAAGTGTCTGATAATAATTAAGAAACTGGTCGTTTGTCATACCACAATTAATCTTTATGGGTTATTTAATTTCTTGATTCATAAATTTTAATATTTTGAAAGCATTTGGTCTTATTTATTATTTTTAAATTTAATATTTAAAAAGTTATAAAGTAAATATGATCGAAGAATTTTGTAAAATGTATAAATGGAAATTCTCCATAAAAGTTGAAAAGAATATGTAATGAAGTTTGTTGAAATAATTAAATTAATGTCAATATATTTACGGATATCCAAGCTATTCAGGGATAAAATGAATCGTAAATAAGAATTTTAAAACCCATTTTACTTATTAAGAGTTGAATAGATGTTATACGCATATATAATTTCTAGTTAAGTATTTAGAAGCATAAAATAAATAGAGAATAGTTCATAAATTGCGTAGCTCTACTTTCATACTTTTCAAATATCATCCCACTCCTTGTAAGGCATATACCCTCTTATAAAATTATGCAATGTACATTCCCGTTCGAGTACCGAGTCATACCTCGGTACTCGAACGTTTCGGAGCCCGAATAAATCGGTACTCGACCAAAAATTTCGAAAAAAAAATGCCCCTGTTTCCGAACAAAATTTTGGTACTCGAACGGGAAAGCCCGCCAAGTCGACGTGTGGTGATTTCTTATAACCGTGAACGAATCAAAAAGGGGCGATACAAAATTAACGAGAACATTTATTAACTCACATACATCCAACTTGGATCTTACACAAAAAACGCCTCCTATCGTGAACAATTGACGAAACGAAAGTGTACATTTGTCAGACAATGAACAAAGACTTAGCTTGTAAACAATTTACCTTTTGTATACATATAACTGACAAGATTAAGGGTTCAAATTATGAAACTCGATCCCGAACGGTCCTGTGAAGTGACATACCGTACCATGAATTCAGCATGGAGGAAACTCTGGCCCGACTGTGTGCCAGAGCGAGATTTTGAGGGCTTTAATGAAGAAATTGTGGATGACATTGTTTCTATTGGACAAAGCATAGGCTTGGAGGTCGACAATGAGGATATTGAAGAGCTCGTGGAAGACCACAGTACCGAGCTTACTACAGAAGAGTTGGAGCACCTTCAAAATGAGCAACAAAGGATTTTGGCTGAGGATATGTCTTCGGGAGAGGAGGAAGAAAAGGAGGATATTCCAAGTTCAGTGATTAAAGAAATTTGTGCTAAGTGGGGGGATGTGCAAGCTTTTGTTGAAAAATCTCATCCTGATACCATGGTAGCCAATAGGGCTGTACACCTTTTCAATGAAAATGTCATGTCTCATTTCCGTAAAATTCTGCAAAAAAGGCAGAAGCAACAGACAATGGATAAGTTTTTAATTAAAGATTTACCTGCCCAAAAGCGACAGAAAAAGGAAGCAACCCCCGAAGTTCCATTACCAGATGTTTTTATGGAAGGGGATTCCCCTTCTCGGCAGTAACTCCCGCTCTTCCTCCTCACACCTCCATCCACTTACGCCATCATATCGCAATCAAAAAGATAAGTTTTCGTATGTTAAAATGACTTCTTTAATGTTTTTACTATTTATTGAGAGTTATATATGTGTTATTTACTGCTTACCTAAAAACTAAATATCATTTATACTCTAATCTGTTATGTTACTAGCGAATCAACTGGGGATTGGAACGCATTAATCCATTTTACATTATTTGTAATGGGAAAAAATGATTTGGAGTCCGAACATATTGGTACTCGAACCTATTTCTGGAACGGATTATGTTCGAGTACCAAGGTACCACTGTATATAAGTATATTTCATCAATCCCCTTAGTTATGCTAAGAAATAATACACAGCACGAGATACTGAATGTTACATTGTTTTATTAATGTGTAACATACAATGCAGTGAGATGTATAAACTGTATAGTTCGCTATATAACACGTCAGAAACAAAAATGAAGCATTTTCTTACCTCTAAGGATTGAGGTCCTGGTATTACTGTACGTAACGTTTCTGTAAACAACGACAATCCCTTGTAACACATCGTAATAATTACCTGCATACCCACCCACATGTGTTACGTAATTTATGGGCAGCTCTTAGAAGAATTTTTAAATTAAACCAAATTTCAAAATTATTTACTTAGTCCAAAATTAAGTTAATAAGAGAATTTGATGTGATAGCAGAGCCTGACCTGCTTTTTGAAATAAATATTTTTTGTTTTAAAACAAACTTTTCCCATGAAATAACTTGTGAATGGCTTCTTAGCTCATTACTATCGTCTTAACTATCTCGCTGGCAATAATACACCATTAAATTCAATTTTTAATGTTTTCTTGAATAGAAAATTAGTTATATTTTTTTATTTAAAGGATGTTGGAAACAGATATGAGACACTCGAGAATAATCTTTGAAAAACATAATAGAATATATTTCAGTTTCGGATTTAACTATTTATAATAACTTCTTAAATGTTTTTAGTGTAACATACCATACGTCTTGCAGAGTAAGCTGTTTGACAATATCACGATCATTCACTGGTTTTGTAATTTACTTCACATTACTTTCTATTATTATTTCAATACATGAGATTTAACTATTAAAACACAGAAAGAAGTTCAAACTTTTCACATATTTCTCTAAAACTATTTCTGAAATTAAATTGTTTAACTTTTTCTTCCATTCATAGTGGCATGAGTTTTTTTCCATAAGAAAAACAGTTTTTTTGAAAACATTTATTTTATACATAATTCAATGTTTACATTTATGAATGCAGCTACTCATTCAGGGTTTGAAAATAACGGTCTTTTATTCTGTATAAATATTTGCTTTAATGATGGAAAAATAAATAAATAAATAGATCTAAATAAACGAAGTGATTAACTGACATATAGGTACCGGTACATTATTTATTTAACGAATATCTACATTACTTACATATGTAGGTGTGAAATATTACACTCATATATACAGAGTATATGTAAATTTATACGTCGTATATTTGTGTAGTACATACACTATTTAAATTAATTTATTTTATAAAATGCTATACAGTATAACGTTTTAAAATTAATTCTTTCGGTGTCTGCGAGCCTTAATTTTGCTTATTAAAAGTATATCTGATTGATTGTTCATTATTGTAAATAATAAAGACCACTATTTCAATTCTAGTTATAAAAAATAAGGATTTGATTCGATATTCATTTTTTATGACACCAGAAAAATTTAGTTTGGATTATTTACTGAACATAAGATATACAAATAAATTTATAGCTAAGATACTAAAAAGTAAAAAAATAAATTGCAAAATAAAATTAAGTTATATATTTTCATAATAAATAATTGAACATATATCAATAGTTATATTTTTATATATGATAAATGTTTTGTTTAAATTTTACAAATGAATATTTAATTTAATAAACATAGTTTATGTATTTTGTGATTAATTTTATAAATATTTATCTTACTCTATAACTGTATATTCAGTAAAAGTATAATAACAATGTTTCATCTAAAAAAAGTGTGAGGACCGGGTTTAACCCGGCCCAAAATCTTTGTTTTGTTCAAACCCCCTTGTGAGAAATTGTAGCAAAGGTCTTAATTCAAAGGATGTTCAGCCTTCCACCGTCGAAAAGCACTTCCTTTCTCTCCGGATCCAAACATAGTCACGGAGATCGAATCATCAGCGATTCACCAACTATCGCGATTGGTGATCGAAGATAACGTGACCTATAAAGAGGGAAAAGACGGATAACGGGGTCGCTGGAGGTCCGAAGAAGATGCACGTCCCGTCTGATTCGAGTCGAGAATCGAGGGCCGAAACCCGAGGATTCCGAAGCCCGCCGACGACGAGCCGTCACGACCGGAGAACGACCGATCCTCCTTTTTATCCATACGATTACTCCTACGATTACAGCCGATACATCCTAGGAAGAGGTATGACCCCGAAATTTGTGAATTCTCTCTCCCCCGCGGTTAGGAACCGGACGCGTTAGAATAGATCGATTCGCTATATTTTGTTTGTCTGTCTAAATAAATCGTTATTTGTTTTCATCATGGTTCCGTTATTTCGAATATCGCCTTAACTTATCGACGAACCCACACACTTCCTCCACTCGACCTGACAAATAATTACCCAATCCCGACAAGTCGGGATATCATAAAAATTTAGCCATCAGCGGCGGTGGGATGGGTCTTGCCGACCTGTTCGCCGAATAAAAATAGGTACGACTCCGTCCTACCTCCCGGCGTTCCCATAAAAGTATTTGAAACTATTTAAGGACAATTTAATTGTTCAATCATCAAGTTATGATGGAAATTTAGTAAGTGTTTAAATGGGGATTTTAATTTTACATTTTAATCGTGAGGTAATAATTGAGTAACTGAATGAATGAGCAAATAAAAATATAAATATAAATGCTATCATATAGTAAATTTCAATAATATGCTCAGTACGCCATTAAGATATATACCTACTAGTTCAGTTAGACCTATTGCCACATGTATATTTCTATATTCGAATAGAATTATTTGTAATTTCTTCATGAAAATAATTGTAATTCATAAAGTGAAATTAAAACGAGCAATTATTTATTGTGGCATCGTCACAATGCTGAGCTGCAATTTTTGAACATACTTTTAATGCATTTAATTAAAAATACATGCTCTCCACCTCAAATTAGTAGTGGCTTGCCCCTGTACGTATACATCATACTTTTCCTTTAACAATAGAGTCGTGCCGGTCATCTATTTAACACCTCTCAGGGGAAATTTTTGAAATAACATGACTTCCGGTTTGCATCGAAAGTTCGCATATAGTTAATCAGGGAATTAGGGTCTTGTATTTCATATATCTAACTCCGTTCTCGAGACTAAGGATGGACAGATAAACGACAGTGGGAATTTATAGGTCTAGAATTTTTTTCAAATTGCAGCTCAATTATTATGTAAATCATGAATAACATTAAAGAAGTAGTTTTTTGTCTAGTCTACAAAATCTCTACAATTTAATTCAGATATAAGAAGGCAGAGAAAACTTATGACGAATTTTATAATGTTACTAAAGTAGAACTTTTAAAAATGTTAGTTATAATACAATAAATAATTTTAAAATATTTTTATAATAAAAGTAATTCTGTATATAATTCAAGGATTTGGATACATTTAAAGTATATATCTTAAAACCTAAATTATATTATTTTCAAGGAAAACTCGATGTCTTGAAAAGTATTTTCTTTTTCTGTAGAGAAATGTACATTTAAAGAATAATAGTTGAGAGGTCAAATTCGAATAATTTAACAGCCATATTTATGACGTTTAGCAGCTGCTGAATTTAAGAGAATTTCGATGTGGTATTAAAAACAAATTCAGAATACAACAAAGAAGATTTTTTTACGAGTTAAAAGAGAGTTTGTCGTGAGCAAGCAAAAGAGTTTAAATCATTTTGTAAAGCGACACTGTCATGATTAATTAACTTAATACCGTCCGCTTGGTTCGATACTTAAGGAGGTAATGTCAAAATAGGATTGATATATGCTGCATAAAGCTAACAAAAAGGGATCTCGACGGGGATTCATTTGGAACCCCGTCGACTGATGTAAAATCGAAGAGAAAAAATTCGATGGTGTCAGGATCGAAACGAAAAAAGAATAACTGGAAGTAATCCAACTTTAAGTTATACCAATGTCAAAAAATCTGAGATCATAAATTTTACACGAGCTTAAGGTATATTTTGTGTCTAAATATACAAGAATTAGTAAATTTTTTTTTTACTAAAAAAGTGGGTAAAGAATATTTGAAATTTTGCAATTGTACTCTACTATTAAAACAGATACATAATTTTATTTATTAAATATGGATTATATAATGGATTACATTTGGATTATATAATTACTATTAAATATGGATTAATATTGAATCGGTTTTCAATATATTTTAAAAACTTGAAACTGTAGAGTTAATATAAATTTCTTAGTTTTAGATAATCCGATCTCTCGATCACTTAGCCTACTTAGAACCATCTCATTAAGTTATGTATTACCATTACACATTATATTGTGCTCTAAATAAAACTTAGAATTTTGAATAAATTAAATAGAAAAGTTTAGAAATTTCTTATAATTTTCGTCTGCCTAAGCTTGGAAAAAAATAATTTTTCGTATTTATATTGCTATGTTATTGTCTTTTTTAACTGCTATAAAAATATCATTCTAGACTTTATATGTAAAATAATGCTTTTTTATCACATTATAAATATGAAATAATAGTAATACAAAAATAAAATTAAATTTATTTAAATTTTTTATAGTAGTATTTGAGAGTATTTTCCTATTTATATATCAAAATTTATAGTAATATGAAAAATCTTGAGAATAATTTATAGCAATGCTATATGTAATAAAATTACACAAGAACTTTAGAATAAAAATTAAATACAGTATTTCTTACGTTAATAAGAAACGTTTTGAATTGAAAGTGATCGAAAAATTAATTATAAATGTCATAAATAATTTATTACTTTAAATAAGATTTATATGATTAATTTGAGAAGCGTATAAAAGATGGCAGGTTGGCAGGTTTAGTTGCTTTTTTTTCTTACTTTCTTTAATAAGAATTTATAATACTAGATTAATTATTACTAGAAGTATATTTTTAAATTATATAAATTAGAAAATATATTTTCAATATTTAAATATTAGATTTTGTAATTGCAATCAAGATAAATCGATTAATGTCGTTAACTTTTTATCGATTAATTTTATAATACATTAAGCTGAATATTACTTATTTGTAAGAAAAAAATTATTAAAATTATCATACGCCAATAAATTTCGCGATAAAAGTCATTTATAATGACTCGTTTCGTCTAAAATATTTAAGGCAGATATTTTACAAATCAGTAAAGAGTGGAAAAATAAGAAATTCTTTTCATGCATGTGAATTTATAGATAAGCATATCGTAACATTCAAATTTGAATTGGTAAAGTTACACAGCCAACTCGAAACTCGATAATCTATAGAGCAGTATTCAATCATATTCTTTCTTGCGAAGTATTAGGTTACCACGCTGTTAGAATTTCAAACACATTTTGATCTAATAATATATAAGTTTTTCCCCATAGCAATAATCTTAAGTTCGACAATAAAGAATTTTATTTATCACATGTAGTATCACGTATATAATACACACCTAATTATTACAATAATTTAATATTTTCATCCCTAATACTAGTTTAAGTTATTTTTAAATTCCTCTATATTTGAGTTCTTAAATAAAAGTATTTGAACACAAATATGTACAGTACATAAAAAAACGTTAATATTTACATAACATAAAATATACTTTGAAGTATTTTCGGATGCAGCATGCCATTTAGCAACAGATATTTAATGTAGATCTATCTATAATTATTATATTTTAATCATTTTACTTAATATATGCTTTGTAGAATAATAGATACATGCAGTTTTTTACTTTCTAATATGAATGTAAACTGTACATTACAGATAAACTTATTATTAATTTAGTGAGAAGTTATACACATTTTGATGACGGATTTATCTCATTGGGTCCCTTTCCACTACTCTTTAATAGAGCCTAGTTGTAAAAACAGTGGACAAACCTAAAATCATCCTTTTTCTAAAAAAGGGGGGGGGAAGAAATTAGACCGTAATAAACAAAATTAATTGTTATCACTAAAAACAGCTTTCCTCCGTTAATTTACTTTTCAATAAAATAAACTGAAAATTAAACAAGCCTTATTTAATCTTTTTAGTTATCGAGCCATAGAAATGTTTTCTTAAGTATAAAAGAAATGGTTTTTCTCTGTCACATAGCTTACATCGAAAATCCAGCAAAAAGTTGCTTAACTTTCTCGGCGATATTTAAAATTGTGTGTGTGGCGCCATCTGTTATGATATTTTATTAGAAAAAATTTTTTATATTTTAAATTATTATAAAATGGCAAGAAAGCTTAATTTTTAAAGTAGGAATGGGTTTTATAATATATTGTAAATGCTAATAATGAATAAAATCGTCACCAAGTCCGACAGATGACACACGACCCCCACAATATCCCTACCCCCTCGACTTTTAATCGCCAAAATTCAATAGAATTAATCACCCTAATACAGAAACCTTCCTGCAAAATTTCAGAAATTTTCGACAAAAAATTATTAAGTTTCAGCATAGGAGTTATCAAGCTTCAAAGATGGTAAATAAAATCGTGCCTCCCATACATACACACACACAAATATCCATACAAATACAAAAAAAAAATCCTGAATTTTTTTTTTTTTTACATTTCTCGACGTTTCAAGGAGCTTTGAATCCAAAAATATAAAATTCTGGGGTTATATTTGACTGATTGCCATACTTTTCGTCTGTTATATACTGTGTATAACAGAACCGGAAAAGTACTAGCGATAACATGAAAATTTCATGTGTTTCGCCCTGCACACTGTCGAATTAATGGACATGTCGACTTGGCGAATGATGGATTATACAGGCTATACTGTATTTAAAAAATTTACTTTCTCATTTACATTTTTAATTATTTGATTTTTGTAATAAGGATATTATTATGAAAATTTCACTTAACTTACACATGTTGTCTTATATAAAAATATCAAAAATATATTTGAAATGATCCGTATAATTTGGTAATTACAGTTTACACAACGATAAGTAAATACTCTATATAAACATAGTGAAAATTCTCTATAGCGGACACTTTACGTCCGTTATAGAAAGGTGCTCGCCAAAGAGAGGTTTTGTGAAATTACTTTTAAATGAGACAATCTTTAAATGTAGCCTGCACTATTATTATTTATGAAGATATATAATATCTATACCATACAAAAAGTACTAATACGACACATTACAGTAAAGGCTAGTTTTCACATTACCAGAAAGCGAAAACGGAAAAATAACTAGATTTCGTTCCTATTCATTTTCTGTTTGGTTCTATTTTCACAATACCGGAATATTGCGGTATGTCGTTTCCGTTTGAATTGCTTCCGTTGAAGAAACAACTTTGAACTGTTAAAGTCAGAACCTGTTTCCACTTAAATCCATGAAATGTCTTGAAAAATATTAAATTGCTTTCTCGGCGTTTCGAGAGATGCTTCACAATATACATTTGCGATTAAGTACTTTAAAACCATTTGTACCTGACTTATTAAATGTTGAATTATGCTTTGAAACAATGATTGAGAAGATCAATACACTAGAAGCCAATATATTAAAATAAATAAAACCATAGGATCGGTTATTAGAATCAATAAAAAATAAATAAAAAAAAAGAGGGAGCCTGAGAAACGGGTACCACATCCAAGGAAGGCAGCAGGCGCGCAAATTACCCACTCCCGGCACGGGGAGGTAGTGACAAAAAATAACAACACGGGACTCTATTGAAGCCCCTTAATTGGAATGGGTACAATCTAAACCTTTTAACGAGTATTGGTGATAATTGTTTAATAAAAGTATTGTTGTCTGAGGATTTCCGCTTGTCTTGTGTCAACTGCTTCGAAGTCGGAGAAAATTGAGTATTTGCACTCGTTGTGTTTAAGTATTTTAAACATTTAAATTTTTTATTGACACTAGAAGCCTTTTTTTATATCCCAGTACGAATAGCTTTAGATAAAAACTAACGTTTTCGACCAAAACTTGGTCTTCGTCAGACTATTGACCAGTATAAAATTCGAAACTGGAATTCGAACAATGCGTTTAAAATTATTTTAAATTCTAAATTATTTAAAAATTGGAAACTAATTTTCACTTTACATGCTACTGAAGTGATAAAAATATTATTGCATCCCCACAAATAATACGATGTGTTTGCTGGTGTAGAAACGTTGGTAACAGGTTAATGTTGTTTACGCTTTTTCTCATAGCACAACCTCCATGCATGCGAAATATTGGCGGCATCTTTCGCATTAATACAGTTGCCGGCCAGGCCGGCTTTGTATATTTCTAACGCTTCAAGGTTGCGAAGGTGTTGACCCTGATCTGACATTTTTATCAATTTGGCCTTATGGAGGTCTGCTTATATTTCGGGGTCTGTGGCATAAACAGCTAGGACGGTGGTATGCCTTTGGTTGGTGATATCATATCCGTTTTCCTGTATTCTTTTGCTTAGTGAGCGCTTCGTTGATCCGATGTATACTAGATCTCGCTGGAATCTGTGGTCTCTGAGAGGAACCGTATAGAGACCCGGTGAACGACTTTTTTCTATCCTGTGTTTGTCATTGCGTAACAGCCCATATATTGTGTTAGTTCTCTTACATGCGATCTTTGTGCCTTTACGGTTAGCAATTTCTTTATAAATGAAGCTTAAGTGCTGATTGTATTGCACCACCGTGCGTGATTGGTTGCTGCTATGTATTATGTGTGTCGTTGTGCTTTGCTTGTCATGCCTGTGATGCCAGAAGTCAAAAACCTCATCACAGGCATGACGGGAGTCCAAAAAAAATATTACAGATGGAAAACCGCAGAGAGAGAACGCCAAAAAACAATCCTGTTTGATCTGCATTAAAAATATTTTTTTGAAAAATAACTAATAATAATAAAAGATAACTTAGTCTCTTGCTATTCTACTGTATTATAACCAACTCCCAAACAATTCCTCATAAAATGCTTTGAATTTGATATGTCGCTTTCAAACATTTTTCAAACCAATCATTTGAGGTTTTGAAGTCCATAACGCCTAATTCGAATGCAAACTGTAGAGCTTTGGCTCGTCTGATTGGCTTTGATATATTCTGACTTCTGACTCTGCAGAACTATTGCTTGACTGATTTGTCAATGAAAAAGCTATTCTCTCTTTGCAACTGTCGGATTTTCTGCTCGATGTCATTGCCAATGGATGAGTAACTGTTCTTGTTTCTATAATATTTCTAGAGCTTGCGATGGTCCAATCTAAAATGTTTCTGCTATTTTTTCATTTCTCTCTTCATTCGTTTGTGACATTCAGTAATTTTCGCATTCTCTTTTAATGTCAATGATTTAAGCAGAGACATATCGGCAATCTCAGTTTCTCTTTCCAACACTGTAAAATATGTGTTCTGTCTTCACAACAGATTATGGATAGATAAGGGTGTAGATGTGGACATTCTTCAACTACTTATAAAATATTTTCTATTGTAACAGATTCTTTAAATGGCCAGTCGGCGATAGAGGTAGTTGCATTTATCGGTCGAACAGGCCATAAGCAAGAATAAGCTTTCATGTAAGATACAATCCAGATTGAAGTCAGCAACTTACACGAAAGTTTATCTTCTTGCTTATGGCGTATTTCACCGATGATTAGCATATAAACTACCTTTATTGTCACTCATAGTCTCCCCAGGTAAACACAAGTCTAAAAGATATCGTACTATACATCTTGCGGAACTGTAAAAAGACGCGTTTTGAAATTTTTGAAATCTCTTGAAATGTCTGCTGTCACACAGTTCTGAATGTACAAAACGTCTGAAAATTGTCCCTTTTAGTTTAGAGAACAGAAAGGCGTTTGCGGGAGTAAGATTACAGGAGTAGGAAGGGTAATCCAAAATAAGAAAGTAACATGATTCAAGAACTGTCACACAATAACTGTAGAAAAGGCAGATGCATTGTCGTGAAGCAGAAAGCAACTTGTAGCCTCGTGAAACTTTCCATACACGGCGGATGCAATAGAACAAATGTTGCAGTACAGTCTGGAAGTATTAAGCATTCGCAATTAGTTCTTCAGAAACGACATTTTTATGGTTCCATGTTCGTTGAAAAACAAGAAAACTTAGTTTTCGCCTTTGATTTTGGGGACAACAGTTCGTGCGTCTTGGTGACAAAGACAATCGCCATTCCATCAATTAGTGTTTCGTTCCGGATTAAACTGAAAACATTAAATTTCGTTGCCAATTACCATCGCCAATTAATATCGATCTCAAGAAGAATGAATTACAGTCACACATGCTAATGAAGTCTCCCAGGGAGCTCTAGTCTGCTATGTGAGAAGTTGTCTAAAGACATTTGGTGATGTCACGGTCAACTCAACTCACTGTCGTAAGTTGAAATCGAACGTCAACTAGTTTGCAAGTCCGCTCAGTAACAGGGACAGTTTCGACTTTATAAAGTTGCTGGTTCCAGGCTAAACAACTTCCGCATTTATTTAGCCAACAAGAAAGCACGATACAAACTGAAGAAGTTGTCAGGGAGTTGTTTAATAATATGGCGGAGAAGCAAGAAATAGCGTGGCAGTTCGAATTAACGATTAATTTTTGGACGAACATAAAACTACGATTTCTGAAAATTTTGATATCTCATTTACAGCAAAAGATAAAATTATGGGAGGATTTCAATATTCTACCGAACGCCGATGACATATGACATTGGTATTCTAAAACCGCAGATACATAGAGAAAAGTAAAGTTGGCTATATGTGTTTGTTTTAAATAATAACTAATGTAATCGGAAGTTTTTAATAACGAATTAGTTTACTATACGAAAATTTATACGATTTTTTTATATTAGGCCTACAATCTATTAAATTTAGTTACAGCATATACTTGTGTGTGTGTGTGTGTGTCGTAGATCAATAAAAATATAGTTCATTGGACTGCAATTTTAAAAAATTGTACACCTCTAAATTCCCACTATCATCTGTCTGTCCATCTGTCTTTCCTTACACTCGAGAACGGAGTTAGAAAGACGTGACCATATATAGAAAGCGTAAGGGTAGGAGAACCCGATTAACTGTATAGCAAACTTCCGATGCAAGCCGGAAATCATGTTATTTTAATTTGAAAAATTCTCCCGAAAGGTGTTAGATAGATGACCGGCACGACTCTATTATTAAAGGAAAAGTATGATATACAGCGAAAAGCCACTACTAATTTAAGATGGAGAACTTATATTTTTAATTAAATAAATTTTAAAAATAGGATTAAAATTGCAACCCGGCTTTGTAACGATGTCACAATAAAATAATTGCTCGTTAGAACATTATATTGTTAGTTAAAATTAAGCTAATGAGTCTCTATCGTTTGTACGTTAACATGGAGCATAGAATTTTAAATATTGAAATATTTAATAGTAAACCCGGAAAAAAACTATGTGAATCGTAAGAAGAACTACTTGGAATGTGCAATTAAATCTTGGTAAGCATACTTAAAAATTAATTTTAAAAGTTATGTTAAAAATATGTGTCCATATCAAATGAAAATATAACATGTCTATCAATAGTCTACAGCCAAATGATTTTATTTATGAAACTTTTTTATAGACATGAAATGATTTCGAACGTTATGTGAAAAGCATTGGTGAATAAGAAATCGTCTGGAAAAATTGGTGGTTAGGTTAGTGAGTGGCCATGCGAATTGTTCTCACGTTATAGTGAGAAGGCGAGAAGAGTCGAATGTAACGAATAATCACGTGACACTGGGAAAGTCGCTTCTCATGCTGCAGACTTAACTACAGTGAGAAGTTCTTGCGAAATGACGACATATCTATCCGGTCAGGCATCACGAGTCGTTTTTCACAAGTAGATCTTACACAGCAGACTAGAATCTGGACACACAGCTTTCTGATGGTCTGTCAGGTTGTGTGCACAAATCGAGAACTAATCTTTCTCTTGTCCAAGTTTACACGTAAGATAATACAAATCGTTTCTCTGTTAAGATGGAGTTCTTCAGCAATTAATGGTACAGTCAATAGACGATCATTTGTCAGCTGTTGCACACGTTGGACGTTGTCAGTATTTCAGACTGTGAAGTTCGTCCATCATAGGCTCGACTTTCAACAATCTCTCCCACGACGGAAGCATCATGCAAACCAATCGTACCCACTTTTACATTACTGCGTCACTTTCATAAACCTGTTGCAAAATTCCGTGCAGCTCGAACGCTGTTTTGTCCAATTTGTAACAGAACTTAATATTATTATAGTTCTTTGCTCCATTTTTTTCACTAATGTGTGCTTCTCCGTAATCTATTTGCGTTTATCCCTAGATAGGCGTTTGTTAATGCAGGCATACATTATGTTGGGACGTGTCCGTAACACCTCAATCTATGATAGACATAATGCTACAACTTTTGAGTGTGTTTGCGTAGCAGTTAGAATAAGTTAGTGCATTGGAAAACGGTGTTTTCTGCTAATTATGGTCATAAGGCCGTGTGTTTCCTACGACTGATATGAACAGACAGCCTAAACGAACCCGCCAACAGTAAGTTAGCCGACAGAAATTTTACCGTGTTATAAAATTGTTTAGTCAAATTGATTTTAAGAATTCAACAGAAAAAAAGAGTATTCATATTTTAGAATTGATTTGAGTGCAATTTCAGAAACTCTAAACAAGTCGACTCGATGAGAATTTACTGTGTCTGTTAAGAGAAGTCGAGACGTCAACTGTAGTACATTTTATGTGTCCGTATCCGTAATGAAAAGTATCCATTTATGAGTGGTCAATTATAATGATATTTCACTGATGCAGGAAAAATGTCCATTATAGAGGAGTGTCTACTTTAGACTGATGACCATTAAGAGACGATTCACTACAGTACATGAAATATTGTCTGCAAAATATTATTATTATAATAATGTGTACAGTCAAACCTCGGTTTTCGAACTTAATTCGTTCCTAAAAGTTATTCTAAATCCGAAATAAATTTTTCCATAAATCAATATAAAATAAAAATCAATATCAATATAATCAATATAAAATAAATTAATCCGTTTATGATCCCTAAAACAAAGCCTTTTACTTTCCCGGCTATTATGTATACATAACAAGGGAAAATATTGAAATCGTGTCAAATTTGACCCTCCGAGTTTTTGTAAATCTCCACGCTTTGACACCTCCTGAATAAATAAAATAAATAAATAAATAAATAAAACGGCAAAAAATTCTGTGGATATGTATGTATGTATGTGTGTATATGTGTGGTGGCTTGTAAATGAGGAGCATTCATGCTATTAAATTTTAAAGACTGAAGGTCGAATGGATGGGGAGAAAAAAGAGAGTCGTGCTTATCTCCAATAGGGTCAGGCTTAATGACGATTTTACTCGTTATTCACATTTATACTTTTTATAAAACTTATCCCTACCCTCAAAATTAAGTCTTTTGCCATTTTATAGTAATTAAAAGTATAAAAAGTTTTTATAACAAAATATCATAGCAGATGGCTCCACACACAATTTTATTAAGTTATGTATATTGTAAATAAAATTATAAAAGTTATTTTCAAAATAACATCTCAATAGCCGGCAAAGTTATGCAACCTGTTGCTTGATTTTTTTACCCTTTTAGCTGTATTTTAAGCATAAAAATGCCTACAAATGTGATATAATATTATTTATATCTATATCCATTTTAAATACTGTATATATCAGGGGTGGGCAAGCAAGAGTTCAGAGGGAGCCGAAATGTAGGTTTTGCAAAATGTATGGGAGCCGCAGTTCTGTACTGTCGTGGCGGATAGTATGGTAAGGCGCGCGATTTTATTATATAACTTAAATATAATATAAAATAAATATTGAATTTTTTTAATAAACATATTTTCACAAAATTATAAAAATAAAATTGTAAAAATAATAATAAAAAGAAACAGAAATTAACACTTTCAGCAAGAGCCGCATGCGGCTCTCGGAGCCGCATTTGCCCATGCCTGGTATATATCAAAAGCAAAATGTTCTGTCACGGTCCATCATGAAACGACCACTTTACAAAAAAGTGTTATAAATAGACTCGACTCTGTCTGGATGAAATACAGTAAAACTTCAATTTGTGAACGTAATTCATTCCTAAAAGCTATTCGTAAACAGAATTGTTCGAAAAGCGAGGATTCACTGTATATATGAAACATAATGAACTTCTAACATTTTAAATCACTAATAAATTAATCATTATAAATTTAAAGATCATTAAAATCAATTGTAAAAAATTCATTAAACAAATATCGAATAAAACTTTTGTTTTAAACATTCATTTCTTTATGTTATTGATTTTACTAATATTAAAATATTGAAAAATCTAATTGTCCGCAAAATATCTGAAAAAATTATTACCTGTCTAATTTTTCTTCAATTTTATGATGCGCTATTCATTTTTTGCTTAAAGCGTTCCGTTATTTTTAATTAATTATTGGTGCCAAATCGGCACTATGGCGCGCGTTATCTCGGATTTCAATTTTCAAATTTCCCGCCAGTTGTTGTTACTAAAAATAGCCGCAGCGGTGGCGCGCGCGCGCGCTTCTTTGTTTATAATGGCGTTATTTTAAAGTGAATTACTTCTAATAAACTGAAATTTGATCAGAAATAATTTAAATTTTTCCATTGGTATTTTTAAATGTTTTTATAAAGTTTTATGACATCATCACATTTTTCTAAGTGAAAGTAAACAATTTGTTAGCCATTTTACTATCAGCTGATAGAAAGGGGAGTTTTTGAAAACAAAGTAATAAAGCGATTAGTAGTTTCTTCTTTTTGACAGTTGAGGACTAGCGAGTCTATTATTTTTGCTAGAAAAAACAAGCTTTACTACTCTGAGGTTAAAAATAATACAATTTCGTGAAATTTAATAAATCTGATGTCAATAAATAAAATTATTTATAGTGAGTTGATGTTTTTTAAGTTTAATTTTTGCATTTACAAATCAAATTACAGAAAATATAATAAAAATTTCATTTTTTATTACACCAACGAGTATTTTATTCTGTTAGATAGTAGAGAAATCGAGGATGTAATGACATTTTTATGACCATCACGCGATTGTTTTTTCTTCTCCCCGGCCATGCTGTTTTTGCGTTTTATATAAATTTTGTCGTTGATACAAGCGTCCAAGTCGAAGTTCAATCTTTCTATTTGACATTTAACACCTATGATCAAGTCACACCTGCGACTTACGTTGTTTATTTCGTACCTTCACGACATATTGATGTTACACAGTCCTTTTTCTAGAGAAATTTTTCTATTTCTCTTACGTTTTGCGAGGTATTTGGACCCTGTCTGGAATCTCACATGTACAATAGTACACATTTCAATAGACGATATAAAAAATCGCTTGTAAAATACATATGAACTATGCACATAAAAATGTAGCATCGAAAATGTTAAGTTTTATAAAATACATTTTTTCCCCTATATTTTGTCTTTCATGAATTGGAATATTCTTTTATTGCTGTTGGTTTAATACTTATAGATCATATGGGTTTTATGAGGGTTTTTTTTTTTTGTTTGCCGTCTTTTCAAATATGTATTATTGTTCTAAGAATGTAAATAAACTTTCAAATAAATGGTATAACTCTAGTACCTGTCTTCAGATGAATCCAGAAATGGAATGTTTTAAAATTTTCAATTTTTGCCGTAAAAACACTGAATGATAGGTAAAATAATAATTATAATTACTTAAATAAATAAAAATTTTATTGGAACTACTGTCATAAAACTTCGTAAGATGATACCAAACTACAAATAAATAAAATAAATCAATCTCCTGTCAAATTGTATTTTTTTAAATTAAAACTTCGATTCCCAAACAAGGTTAGGCTTGGTCTAGGGCAGTAATTATTGAGTCACGTGACAGAAAAGGGAGCTTACAAAAAATTTACCAAATAAGGAACCCTATTCACATATTTCCATATTTGGTAAATTTTAGTCCTCTCCCTTCTCTGTCACGTGACTTTTTACTCTGATACTATATAAGTGCAGTTTTTTCGCATTAGCTCGTCATTGTTTTTGTTGCTGTTTTTGGTTTCGAGTATAGTTCTTCTTTTTTACGATTGTGTTAAAACAGCGCTATGGATAAAAGTAATTTTTACTTGCTTTCATCTTCGGAGATAACAGAGATGATTGAAGATGATGATGATGTTTTTTCTTCGGAGGAAGAGGATGATATTTTGGAGCAGCGAAAATCGGACTCTGAATCTGAACAATCTTGTTCAGACCTAGACGAGGTTAGTACTTCTGGTTCATTTTTTATGGGTAAAGACCGTGTAACTAGGTGGAATAAGGAAATGCCCCTTCAAACTCAGAGGAGAGAGAAAGAAAATATTATAACTCATTTGCCTGGCCCAAATGGAAGAGCAAAGTTCGTCAAAACACCTTCGGAATGCTGGAAGTTATTTTTTGATGACGATATATTAAATCATATTGTCGAAAATACAAATAAGTATATAGAGAGAATAAAAGAAAAATTTAGCCGCGAGCGTGATGCCATCTCAACAAATATTTGTGAAATAAAAGCTTTTATAGGAATATTGTTTGCATGTGCGGTGATGAAATTAAATACAGTAAATTTGCGAGATATTTGGACCTCCGATGGTTTCGGAATAGAAATTATAAAACCTGTGATGTCAGAGAAAAGATTTAGTTTTCTAATAAGAGCGTTAAGATTTGACGATAAAGCTACTAGAAATGATCGTCGTAATACTGACAAACTCGCTGCGGTGCGAGATTTTTTTGAGAAATTTGTTACTAATTGCCAAAAGAATTATTACCCATCGGAATATTTAACTATAGACGAGATGTTGGAGGCATTTAAGGGCAGATGCCAATTCCGGCAATATATTCCAAGCAAGCCGTCAAAATATGGGATAAAAATTTTTGCCTTGACAGATTCAAGGACTTTTTATAGTAGCAACTTAGAAGTATATGCGGGAATGCAACCGCAGGGCCAATATTTCACAAGTAATTCTCCTAAAGATGTTGTGTTAAGATTATGTAAACCCGTAGCAGGCTCTGGAAGGAATATAACATTTGATAATTGGTTTACGAGTTACGAACTTGCATTAAAATTATTAGACATAAAGCTGACGTCAGTCGGTACTTTAAAAAAAAATAAAAGAGAAATACCGCCAGAGTTCATTACTTCGAGAAACAGAACTGTATTCAGTAGCATGTTTGGATTCCAAAAAAAGTGTACTTTAGTTTCATATTCTCCCAAAAGAAATAAAGTAACTCTCTTACTATCAACTTTACACCACAACAATAGCATTGATTCTTCAACCGAGGAAAAAAACAAACCCGAAATCGTAACGTTTTACAATCTTACAAAGGGAGGCGTCGACGTTGTTGATAAACTGGCGTCACGTTATAATTGCGCAAGATACTGCCGACGCTGGCCCCTTGTTATTTTTTATAGTTTGCTAAATATTTCGGCCGTAAATTCTCATGTCATTTATTATCTGAATAATAAACTTCCACAAAATCAACGCAGAAGACACTTCATGAAACTGCTATCGATCGAACTAATGACTCCGCAATTAAAATTACGTGCACAAAAAGAAAATTTACCCAGAAACATTAGAACGGCAGCCCTTCAATTCTCTAAATTGCAACATGAAACATCAGAATCGGAATCAGAATCAACAACAGCATCAACAGGGACATCACCGGCATCAACATCAGTAGCATCCACATCTGCGGCATCCACATCTGCAGCATCAACATCACGGAAGCGATCATCCTGTTCTGATTGCGGTTATAAAAAAGGCAGAAAGACGACAAATAAATGTTTTCGATGTAATAAATACATTTGTGGTGAGCACTCACATAATTTATGTAAGTCATGTATAGAAAGTTCAGAAAGAACAATAGAATTAGAAAGTTAATACTATATGAACGTATTCATTTTTTATATTACCTATTTTTCTGTATTTCTTTTATTTTCTGGGTTAGGCATAAGGGGTTGCTTTCAGTGACTTGCAAACAGGACCTTTTGAATATTGTCCAACAAATGAACGATATTTATAGATATATATATCAATAAAAATTGTTTATTTGTTGAATACTGCATCTAAAAAATCCTGTTTGCAAGTCACTGAAAGCAACCCCTTATGCCTAACCCAGAAAATAAAAAATTAACTTTTTTTGCATACGTTAATTATAATTCTTGCAATACAAGATGTACATAAAATTTTAGCATTGTATAATGTAAAATGTATAAACGAATAATAGAAATGAATATTTAAATGTATAAATAAATAATATATAATATAATTTTATCTGTATTACCAATTTATGCTGTTTATCTTAATTATTATTTATATAACTCTTGTATTGAAAGTAGAATAGATGTAAGCAAGAGACGAGATAATTGACATCTAGGCGTTAAGTGTCGCCTGGATGTCAATTTTCTCGTCTCTTGCTTATTCAGAGATCGGCGTGAAGTCCACCATCGTCAGGATTATTATAGATCTAATAGAATAGATGTAAAAAACATTTTGGTATAGTATAAACATTTTTTTCTATTATATTTTTGTTCCGTTTTTTTTATTTTTTAAATACACTCAGTAATTAATATATATTATTCCTATATAGATTTATTAATTATAATAAACATACACTATTTAATATTATATGAAAATAACACTTTTTAATTAACATCTGAAATGAAGAAGTAATTGAATCGAGTCCCATCGCCATCTTTAATAACGCGCGACAGTAATTAATTGATTCTGAGCGCTTCGCGTTGCATCAATTTAAATAATTTATAAAAATTAAAATTATAAATATGTTTATAAAATAATTGACGATATCTGTTCGTAATAGTATTGTAAAACACACTGTACTTATAGTTTAGCATTTCTGATAAATTTTAATAAATATCTGAATTTTCGTATATTTTATATATAAAAATCGAAGAAAAAAACATAAATTTGTAAAACTTAATAAAAAAAATATCTACAACTTCATAACACATATAAGTATGAGAATCCATCAAAAAAAGATAGTTAATAATAATTAAAATTGAGAAAAAAAATAAAACTTTCAAGGTAAGGTAATTTCTGTGGTAAAATGTGAGGTAAGCGATCACGTGACGCCCGTCTCCCCATCTTCTGTAACCAAAACGGACGAGGTTGAAATAAAAGCCTAATCACCAGTAGAACTAAAAACAAACATCGGCGCGTGCCTAGAGCAATAAACTTGAACAGGAGCGAAGATGAAACACGACACTTTGTAATTTATGCTAATTACCTTCTAATATTAAAAAATTAAAATCATCAATAAATTATGATGAAATTAAAACTTTTTTGACTGAATTCGATTACAAACATATTAGTAAACTGGATTAAAGTTAAAAATACCGATTTTCCGATGTTAAATTTTATATTAATTAATTTTTTAACATTGGTGCCGATAAATCACTAATAAATTAATCATTATAAATTTAAAGATCATTAAAATCAATTGTAAAAAATTCATTAAACAAATATCGAATAAAACTTTTGTTTTAAACATTCATTTCTTTATGTTATTGATTTTACTAATATTAAAAATATTTTTGAAAGAATCATGCAGTGTTTAGTACGTGTTGCAGTTTTAGTTGTAGATTATATTGTTTTAGAGATATTTTTGTAACCTGTAGGATAAATCAAAAGTCAAAATGAAGAAAATTTGGAAATAACTTTCTCCATGTATTATTAAAATACGTAGTTTATCTATGTTTTATTCTTTAAGAAGAAAAAAACAATATAAATAGTTAATTGGAATATAACTTACTTCTATAACAGGTGCCAAGACATTCGTAAATAATACTTAGGGTTTGCCAAATAATTCTGATCAAATTCAACAGATGGCACTAAAAGTGTGGATCTTGATGGAATTCGTTTATTCAGGATCAATACTAATACAGTATTTCAGAATTAAGGTAAATGTCATGTAATTTTATCATTAAAAATGCTATTAATAATTTATGATGCATTGTCCGATTATTCCATTCTTGGCAATATTCGTCTAGTGAAATATAGAAGAATGCTTAATAATCTTTTTTGAATATTTTTGTATATTCAATATAGTTTCTTCAGTATTTCAAGCGGACTATATCTAAATTTTAAGGCGATACAAAAATTGATATAAATGAAAAGTTCTTTGTACTATAAAATACAGTTTACATAATTATGGCTTGTTCGTACCAGGATGTCCTTAAGAAAGTATTTTTTTTTATGTCTATGTCTGTTATGTATAAAATATTCAATACTGTAGGGTAGAGAATCGCCAAGGCGCGCGATTCCCACCCTGTTTTACTATAACGAACTTTCTAAACGGAAAAACCGTTAGCAACGGCCGTTAGAAACGTCCGTTGGAAAGATCTGTTGTGTTTCAAATCGACGACAGCCGGACGATTGGCCGGCGGGAAGTGACCGTTGGCGGCCGTTGTGGGAACATTCGAATTTGATTGGAGAGGGTTCGAACGTTGGACACTATTTAAGGAGTAGTTCCGGCGGGAACCGGGCTCGTATTGGGATCGGCTGGGCTCGTATCGGGAAGATCGGATCGGATTAGGATTGTTGTTACCGAAGTTCTAACTGTCTCTCTCGTTGGACGCAACGGAAATCCGGGGAAAGTAAACCCCAGTGTTTTAGTACGAACTTGTTCCTGACTCGGAGGTGCTGTTAATTACAAGTCTGTTTGGGGAGGTCGTAAGGAGTTTCTTTCGACGAACGTGTACGGGAATAGTCGGTTGTCGTTGGATTGGTGTTTGTGCATATTTAATTGTGACTCTAATTTGTATCATTTTGTACATTTATATTGTAAATATAAACTTTGTGTTACGTTACACCGACTGAGTTGTTATTTTGAACATTATTAATACTTATAATAATAATAACTATTTTATTCATTGTACCGTATTGTGTAAACTGTAGTTAATAAAACAGCGTCTACTTCGTTCATTTACTTTTAATGTTAGTTTAAAAACCACAATAATTTTTTCTTTATTTAAAAATTACTTTTATTATTATTTGATTGAATAAATATTTTTGAAAATTATTATACATATCATATTTATTACAAATGAAAAATTTTAAATTATCAAAAAGTCTTATTATTTGAAATTTTTCGTTAATGAATAGATAAATCCTTTACTTCTGTGTGCAAATTAATTATAATCAAAGATAAATAAAGAAGTGTATATACGCATGATTGCATAAAAACATTAAAATATGCAGAACTGCAAAAAAGAAGACCTATGATGTACAGAAAATAAAGTTCTTGCGTTCTAAACTAAAATTTTCATAATTTTATACATTTAACTACATAAAAGTAATATTTTAACATAAATAACAAGAAAAATCATTCGAAATTAGAATGTCGGACATTCTAGTCATTAATGCAATCATGTAACTATTGACTGGTTTAATTCTATTGGGCTGCATTTTGAAAAATTTATAGACCTATAAAACTCCCACTGTCTTACCTTAATCTCGAGAATGACGTTAGGTGAATGAAAGTACATAGAGAAGTTAGGGGCAGGAGGCACCGATTAAGCATATATGAAAACCAAAAGGCATGTTATTTTAATTCAAACTTTTCCCCTGAAAGAAATTAGATGATTGGTACGATTCCATTGCTAACGAAGAAGTGTGATGGACAGGGGCAAGCCACTACTAATTTGAGGTGGAGAGCATATATTTTAAATTAAATTATTTTAAAAATATGATCAAAAACTACAACCTGGCATTGTGACGATGTCACAATAAACAATTGCTTGTTATTTTCATTTTTATGGAATAGCTTTGTACTAGATCTAATATTAATATATTCGTTTTGCAAAATTAGACATGCAAATTGCAATATAGTTAAATGAATTTTTTGCAAAGAAAATTTTGTATTTTTGACAAAAGAAAAAAAAGGAAAAAAATAGAAGAAGAAATAACTTATATTGACAACTGTACAATCAAATTCTAGATATATTGACTATCTTTTCAAAGCAATTTCTATTCTGGATCTTACTTTTGACATTGCAGAGTTAATAGTTTCTCTAAACATTCATTGTACAGTATTTGTATTTACTCTTTTTATATTTTTTAATATAGTTTTATTACAGCTATAACATTCTCTTGATTTATTCGCGATATTATTTATATCGAAATTCATGACTTTTCAATAAAAGTTCATGTTGTATTGCAGTAAAATAGTAAATTAATTCACAAATATTAAATGCCTTACTATTAGAATTGAAAGTCTGTAAGCGTTATCAAACTATTTTCTCGCGATTAGTTATCTACTTGATCTTGTCTTTTTCTTATACAAATTTTCAATCAACTGTTTTATAAAATGGTCTTCGGCACTTCTTTACGATCTAATGTAATCAAAACTCTTTCTAACCTCTTACTTAATAAAGTATGTTATCTTTCCAGTGTACCGATTTCTGGTAACTGAACTAGATTATGTCTTCTCGATATTAATAAATGAAAAAAATATTTCACCAAATCTTCTTGTTCTACAAATATTTTAACAGCTTGTTGGCACCTGACGACATATGTTTGCATTCAAGTATGAAATAAATGTACCAATCGTATTTACATAGTTTGTCATTTCGTTTATATATTGGATTTTGAGGACATTTTTCTTCTGATTTTTCAAGATACATATTCATTTACAAAAGACAAATATACGACAACTTATAATATGTATTTACTAATCTTTTTACTGCAGTTTTTAGCCAGTTTTTATATTATTTTATTTATACATTTAATACTGTATGAGTAATTTGTTTACTGTATTCTTCCTCTTATTATTGTTTTTTCTTTGGTTCTTGGGTTTTGTCACACTTATTTTATCATTGTATTTGTACTTTTTGCTGCGATATTTTCTCTACCACATTTTTATTATAGTACAGTATATGTTAGCATTGGCAAACTCGTAACCCGCGGATCACGCATTGATCTGCTCGACTATCTTAAGATATCCGCATTAAATGTCTAGAAAATATTACATTTTTATAGATTATAAGTAAAATTACTTAATAAATTTAAAAACTTTACATATGTAGGGTGAAAGCACGATACTAAAGCTGCCCTAAAATGTCTTAATGTAGGCTAGCCATAACATTTCTAATTTAACCAGAGACATATTTCAAAATCAGCGAAAATGGGGTCTAAAACTGATTGAACTTTGGTTATTTTTTAAATTTATTTATTTATTGTCTATAGATTAGTGATATTATATTGGCGTGTTTTTATAAATTAATGATAGAATTGATTTATTTTATATCTTTTCTATTTTCAAAATACAAAATCATTATCATTCCCTTTATGTATAGGATAAGAATCAATTTTTGAACATATTGAAGCTATTGAATTTGCTACTTGAATTCAAATTTACTGTATTGCTCTCATATTGTAATAGAATCTTGTTTCTGAACTATAAGTATAAAATGCTTCCCTTACAACAAGAAACCAAGTATATGGCTGTCTCCTACAGAGATATTTCGTCTGTAGCAATGATGAATCTCAATCATATTGATTTTATTCTAAGACATAAGTCATTTTTGTAGTATATCCCAAGCATGACACCAAATTTTTAATGTTTTTTTTTCTAATAGCTGTATTACAAAACACAATTTTTTCCATTTCCGTTGGAAACACTTTATTAAAATTCCGAAAAACAATGAATTTAAAATAGAAACGATAATTACGTTGAAGCGACAGTTGGAAAATAGAATAACTTTCAAAACGTTAGAAGTGCAGTAAAATGTAAAAACGTCATAAATTTCATAATGACTAGATATCAGCAGAATACAATCATGGAGAGAAAGAAATTTTTATTTAAAAAAACAAATAAATAATCATCGAGTTTAAATTAAAATTAAAAGTTGGTTAGAAAATATAAATGGCATGAAAGAAAAATGATCGTTACAGTTATAAACAACACACTTTACTATTGAAAAAGCAATCTCCTTCATGACAATTTTTGCAGATGCTGCAACTAATATTGGTTCCTGGAAAAAAAAAATTTATAAGTTAACATTCGGAACGTAAAATTATTCTGTTATTGAATATATAATTTGTTTAATTCCAGCTAAAATAACTCATGTAACATTTACATAGATGTTACAGAATTATTACAATATGTGCCGTCCAATTCAATGTATTTTGCACTTTATCCGTTAAATTTCTTTCTGCGATATCTAACAAATCAAATGTATACTGAATTAATAATATTTATACTTTTGGATAATTTGTCAAAATGTCTTTTTCGTTCATTTTTCTTTACGTTGATTATTCCGATTACAGGTTCTGATAAGCGAAATTGTCACAGATCATATTATTAACTTGTCCTATATATTAACATTGCGTGTAATTAACTCATCAAATTTATAAATTGTTAGTTTGAAAACTGTTGATATAATGAAAACATGGAAAGTAAATATCGGAAAACATTTTAAATATTTGTAAAGATGAGCAGACTTATTTTAAATCTTTATCTTAAATAATAAATTAAGAAATCATTGAAATTCGCATTTTGAAGAACATTTAAAGCAATTTTGAAACAAAAGTAAATATTGAAATAGAGTTTATACTGGAAAGATAAATCAGTTTATATTGATATAATTATATAAACTACATCTTTAACTTCGTGAAACATTAATTCATAATCACATGAGAGAAGTAGAAATTAAAGAAATACTGTATATTTAATAAGGAACATATACTACTGATATATGAAATTGTTGAACTATGTTTTATGAAATTTAGCATATTACAAATAAAACATTTCGTAAATCGAAAATAATGTTTAAACACAAAAACTTATATAAAACTTTTTAATTTAAAAGATATGACCGTTATAATATATAATTTAAATGTATTTATTACATACAGTTTAATTACTACAGTTTTTTTAAATATTTATTTTAGAGGAATTGAAAAGAAGGCAATTAAAGATCAACAAGTAAGATGTAATGGAAGGTAATATATCAGGTTATTAAACCAATATGGTATACCTCTCTTTTGTTAGATGGAGTGGAAGAAATTTACCGGATAAAGTGCAATATTCGTTGAAACACACAATACATATTGTAATAATTCTGAAACATCTACGGGCAATACGTTTTCTTGCAATTTAGTAAAAACATAAACCCACCTTTAAGATTCAATTTTATTTACAGATTTGGACAAATGTTGCTATTTTCTATCGATAATAAATTATTTTAAGATTGATAAAATAATAAATGGAAGTTAAACTGAGTTCGACCAATCTTATTTTTTTTCCGTGATGCAGCCAGTTTAGAAACAGATTGAAAAAGAAGGAAGAGAGTCAAAGGTTCTTGTCTTTAAATTGAACTATTGATTTCACTTATCTTCTACGTTCGATAAGTAAAATCAATGGAACGAAATGTAGTCGTTGGTCTATTCCCAACTGTAGCAATGGAAATCTTTAAATTCGTGTAGAAATGTTATACAAAATCTAGACATAGCATACAATAATCAAAGACACAGATCATTGAAAATTTCTATTGTGTATTCAATCTTTTCATTAGTAAACGGGTACTTATAAAATATAATTAAATTAGAAATAATACGGTTAATTTTAATTATTTGATTAAAGATGTGTTTGTAATTGCAGATTTAGAATTTATATGTAATTTTTTAAACCAGATTACAGCTGTCATTCTGGAGGATTTTATAAAAAACATGAAGCGAAACTATTTTTAGCAAATTTATAAAACTTTTCATTAGTTTTATAATAAAAAAAAATCGCTTTTCCTCTTCACACAACTAATAATTGTTTATTCCAATGTCACATATCATCTCTGAAAATAAATTAATGTTGCAGAAAGATGTAATAAATAAATAATAAAGTGAAGTGGGTCAATTTTATTTCCTGACTCCTTATTACTAATTTGTGAGTGTTAATAAAAAATATTTTTCCATCATAATTTGTCATTTATATTGTCTTATATATTAATGATGTTATGCATTCTTAATCTGCACAAACGATTGTTGACAATCTTATAGAATTCTTATAAAAATTTCAGTAATTTATTTAAATTATCAATAATTTTCTTTTATTACGTTCATTTTTTTTTATTCTTCTGTTTCATTTCTGTCGTCTTATCAATAAAAAAGGAATAAAATATTTTCTCTTTTTTTGTATGCTCTTAAATTATTTTATGTATAATACTTTAGTTTTTTCTTATTATCAGGATAATTTTGTTTTCTTCAAAATTATAAAAAGTTCTGCTTGACTATTCTAAATACCAGGAAGAAATATCAGAAGTGCCAATGAAAATCTAAATAACAACTGCGGTGAATTAAATTAGCACAAAGCATAATTAAATTTAAAACCAAATGTTTTATATTTAAATATCAAAAATAAAAATCTAGATTTGCATATTTAATAAAATTATTACAGTGGAACCTGGTTAATTCGAACATAGTTAACTCGAGGCGTAGCGAGGGGGGTGCAAGGGGGTGTATCATGCACCGGGCGCCACTCGCAGAGGGGCGCCCAAATGGTCTCCAAGACAAACTATATGTGTTTCTGGAGGGGGAGGGGGAGGGGGCGCCAATAAAGTGTCGTGCTCCGGGCGCCAGTTATGTTCGCTACGCCACTGACTCGAATTTCGCTTTTACTCGAATGCGTGCATTTTTTCCGTTACTTTGATTTAGGAATTTAGTTATTCGACTTTGTTAATACAAAATTGGGGAATTTTTAACTCGAGAACGTTCTATTCGTATTTTTTTTTTTTTTTTTTCGTGTATATACCTGTAGGTGCACGTTCACATTCTATGTTGTATCGTGATGCTGTAACAAATGACATCGATTTAGTGTTTATCAACCAATGAATATATCAGTGTCATTTGATCTCAACCGGCCAATGATAGCCGCATCAGCCGGCTTGATGAAATGTTCGGCTCAGAAATGATGGGTCTCGAGGGCAGAATGGCCGCCAAGAGAAAGTTGGTTAATCGGCTTCTTTAAACGAAACAAGAAGTATTTCGAGAAGTAGAGGAGAGACAAAAGACCAAAGGGAAGATAGTCAAAGACAATAATAAATTTTTCAAGGTACACAAACAAAAAGTTTGAGTCCTTTTTTCTATTTTCTTCCTTTATTCCGGTCAGGAACCACTTTGCAGCTGGCGACATGAAGTCAAAAAAACTTCTAAAATAACGAACAAAATACCATTAGACGATTCACAACACAATTAAAAATGATCTTCGGCGCCGACCTGTTTCTGTAGGCTACGGCGCTTACAAAACATTAAAAACTGTTAATCTTCCACAATAGCACCCGTGTTATATAATCGCTTTTAGCTGCGGGCCCTCTGGCGGATTCGAGT
The DNA here is from genome assembly GCF_030686945.1 of Centruroides vittatus. Taxonomy (NCBI): domain Eukaryota; kingdom Metazoa; phylum Arthropoda; class Arachnida; order Scorpiones; family Buthidae; genus Centruroides; species Centruroides vittatus. The sequence goes on from NW_027122643.1 coordinate 2,960,979, forward strand.
AATCACACAAAAATTTACGTATTTGTATAGAACTCAGGAATTGAAGTTTAAATTCAATAATAAATTTTCCAAGGTATACAAACAAAAAGTTTGAGTCCTTTTTTCTGTTTTCTTCCTTTATTCCGGTCAGGAACCACTTTGCAGCTGGCGACATGAAGTCAAAAAAACTTCTAAAATAACGAACAAAATACCATTAGACGATTCACAACACAATTAAAAATGATCTTCGAATCCGCCAGAGGGCCCGCAGCTAAAAGCGATTATATAACACGGGTGCTATTGTGGAAGATTAACAGTTTTTAATGTTTTGTAAGCGCCGTAGCCTACAGAAACAGGTCGGCGCCGAAGATCATTTTTAATTGTGTTGTGAATCGTCTAATGGTATTTTGTTCGTTATTTTAGAAGTTTATTTGACTTCATGTCGCCAGCTGCAAAGTGGTTCCTGACCGGAATAAAGGAAGAAAATAGAAAAAAGGACTCAAACTTTTTGTTTGTATACCTTAGAAAATTTATTATTGAATTTAAACTTCAATTCCTGAGTTCTGTACAAATAGTCAAAGACTTTGTCTTGTCTTTTTTAATGCTGTCCACGTAATTAAAGACTGCGATAAAATTAAAAGTGTCGCAGAATCTGATGCAAACGTAAGCGAAAATAAACACGTTGGCGAACCTACCAACTGCATTTACACACTGAATATTGCATTCTTCCGCTCGACGATGATAGCGGAACTTCTTTTGGTAAAAGTATCTGGATAACTAACTGGACGATGCGGATCTGATACATAAGTAAATACAGTAGAACCTACAGTAGAACCTGATTAATCCGAAAAACTTCGGATTAATTAGGTTCTACTGTATTTACTTATATATCTTATCATCGAAACTTTTTTAGCGTTTATGGATGAAAATATAAGTAATATATTATAAAATAAAACAATAAGTATCGATTAGCATAATTATCATACAGTACACTTTTCTCTCATTACAAACGTTTTTTTTTTATTGTGAATGTGTGGTTATTTTTATTAAGAAGACTTTTTTCTTTTATTTTTATAAATTGAATGCTATTTCTGAACAAAATTATATTATTATAATTGAACTGAAAAAATATAAATATAGTTATTGAAAAAGTTGTAAAAAAGTGAATTATTTCAATTTCATTTTCAAATTTAAATCAATGCGAAGTTACAAATTGCTATAGGGCTTTTTATTTTAATAAATTAAGTAAATTATAGTATATGCATCAATATTTAATTATTCGTAGTAATTTACAACTTTTCTTGCCGTATAATTTTGCTTCTACAACTTTGAGACGATGGGAATAAATTTGATTTCCTTTTCCTCGTCTTATTGTCTTCTGAATTTTGTAATTTTCCTATTAAGAAGATTAACTTTATTCTGAATTATTAAAAAATGCGATGATATTTTTCTAATATATACTAAACTTATCATTGTTCAAATAGTCTTAAATTCAAATTTTATCAATATTTTCATTACATATTATTGTATCGTCTAATTATATAATATTTTTGTCATTTACATTATAAAAATGAAACAGTTTAATGTTCTAACACCAGATGGAAGCATGGAAATTTGAATTGTTTTTTAGATTTTTATCATTATAAAAACATATATATTATAAATTGCTTTTATATTTATATAAAATCACAATATGTATATATGTATATATGCTTGTAAATGTCAGTAATCTCTTACAATAACTCGAGAAATATCGAAAATCTGATTGTTTTATTCATAGGTTATAAAGAAATATAGTAACTTTTTAAAAAAATAAATTACTTTAATAAATAAATTTTAAAGAATTTTACAATAAATACATTTAGAAACACAAGGTTTGTATTTCTAAAATTGTTATTATTAAGCGTATGTTTCAGTTTGTACAGGAAAAAAAAAAAAAAAAAACATTTATCGTAATGAAAAGTGTAATATATGTATCAAAATTTATGATTTGAAAGTTAATTAAAGTTCTAAAATTCGATTTAAAAAGGAAAATAAAGTAATAGATTAAATTTAACTTTGATTTTATATTTTCTAGTTATATTTTTTAAACGTATTTTTTTCATTTTTATACTTAAAAACTAGAAAATGTAGAAGGATGGACGATACCAACATTGTTACGATCTATTCCCGGAAGTATTGATGTCAAAGTCTTTCGATATTTTCTACGTTACATCAAAAATAACGAAAAAAAGAAAGTTACGGTTACGCCCTGGTTAACTAGATGATTAGACCAGGGCGTAACCTTTCCATTATTAGCTACCTAAACTGATAATTTCTTTCTCGAGATGTTGTTAACAGTTTTATAAAGTTTAAGGGTAATTTATAAATAAAAAAAATAGGAAAAAAAAACATTTTTTCTACTATTAAGAAATATAATTTTAAGAAATATAAAAATAATATTTTCTCGATAGAAAAGAAAAATATGAGTAAGGAAGCAAAAAGGAAGCAAATATATATCTTGCGCATTGAAAGAAAACGTTTCTTCGGTTTCATATTCAAAAGAAATATTGAATATCTAATATCTTATATACGTATAGGTTACTATAGCGTAACAAACGATACTGCTCATCTATAAAAATGTCTAAATTTGTTAAAAGAAAAGAAAACTCTGAAAAAAGTTTTTATTTGATAGTTGAATTCCGCTGTTTCTAATGGCATGTATAAATCATCGTGATATATAACATGTACTTTCAGGAAATTTGAACATTATTTTGATTACTACACGTTGAAAAACACAACTGAATAGGGATTCTTCTTCTGGTTTCAGAATTCAATGCAATATGTCTAATTGTAATTAGTGCAAAATTATTACGTAAATGATTTAATTAATTATAATACGCAAAATTTCTGTGCATCAACATTTCTAAGTGAAAAATCGTTGCCTTTCAAATATAAATAATAAGAATAACGTAATATGCATTTCAATATTTTAGTCAAAGTTTTAAATAGCATATTTGATTTATTTATTTATTTTTTATGATTTTTAGTTTCATTTTACACCAAACCAGTTAAAATTTGACAGGGAAATTATAAATCTTTCAAAAATCTTAAACAATAATTCCTTACTGCATTTTTATTGATGTTAATATCTTAATCGTTATTTATTTACAATACAATTCAAATCAGAATTATTCTCTTCATCAGGCATTAAACAAGAAATTCTAATAATAGAATTTACAAAAATTACTTCCGGAATTGAAAATTTAATATAACCCAACCTTAAATTAACCTAATATAAAATTTTTCATTATAACCAATGTTATTTTATAATTAATAAAATTGCTAATTAGGACTATAATAAATACCACAGTGTTATTAGAAATGCCACATAAAACATTCCTCATTAATAATTTAATAAAATTCTACAAGATTTCGTTTTAATTAAAACTATAATGAAATAAAAAATTTTATATTATTCATTCAAATACTCTTTTCTGGAACCGTGTTATGACACTTAATTTACTGAATTTCCTATAAAACTGATTGCTCCAAAACAATTCTTGCCTTGTCAAACACCTTTATTTCGTAAATTTTCGTTGAATAGCAATAGACGAGCTTCGGGGCCATTTATCCTTTCTTAAGTATGGAGGTTTAAGCTGTCTTTATCAATCCTGACAGGACATTTTTGCAAGAAAACAATATAAAATCGCTTATTGCAAAGATCTCTTGTCAAAACTGATAAGAATAATGTAAAATTACATACTTAACAGAGAATAAATGACCTCGAAACCCGTCTATAGCTATTGAACGGCAATTCGCGAAATAAAAGTGTTTGACAAGACAAACATTCTTATGGACTAATTACAATAGTTCTTACAGAAAACCAGTAAATTATTCTTCGAATTTTCAAAATTTTACATACGTTGACATCATTTAAATCATTTCAAAGGAGTATAATGACATTTTCTTCTTGGCTTTCCGTATTGATCTGTAATTTCAAAATCAATTCATAGAAAGCATTCTCTATCATCTATCCAATTTTGCTAATAATAACGTTAGTATTTTCCTTTAAAGACAAAAACGAAAATGACCATAATATTTTTATAAATCAATTTTTATCACTTAAATGAATTATTATAATACAAAGTATATATCAAGAGAATGCCAAATATAATAAAAAAAGTAAGAGTTTTATATATTTTATTTGTTTAATATATTTCTGTGAATTTATAGTTAGATTTAAATGAGTTTCGAATTAACATACAAAATTTATTCGAAAATCCAAAAAATAAACGAGAAAAAGTTTATATTCGTATATTGCATTTTAAATTTATTTCTCTTAATTTCTTACTGACAATTTTCCTTAAAGAAGATTTTAAATAGTTTTATATTTAACTTTTAATTCAGTTTGATTTTAAAAGAATCTGTCGAAACTGAAATGTCGATATTATTATAATTATTTATAATCATAATTCTATACAAATGTTTGTTAATTCGCATCATGTCGCTCAATAATAACTTTATAATAAACAAGTTTCGAAAATATTCATGATTAGGAGATTTTAATCCTAATGTAAATGTGTTCACTTTCATTAAAAGAAGTTTTCATAGGATATTAAAATTTACAAACTTTTCTTGTGTACAGAATTGCTACTTTGCCCATAAAACATTTATGTAATATTAATAATTACTTATAAATTGTTCAAAACAATAAAATACTCAAGATCGATAATATACTTTAGAATTTATAATTATGTTAAGATAATGTTTTAGTTATGAAAAAGTCATTTAAGTTTTTGTCTGGAATTTATATACATCGCAAGGACAAGAAAACAATTTCTAATTAACTATAGATCAAAATTTAATTAGATATTCTGATTTATAGTCTAATTAAGGATTAGAGCTTAAATTAATGATAATTAAGGATAAATCCCTTTATATTTAAACACAAATTAATTACATCTATAGAATTTAATTACATCGTGTTCAAAAATGTATAAATTGATATATACAGCATATCGGATATCAAACTTTATAACCTAAACAATGTCTTTTCTTATGAGACAAATTCGAAAGTTAGAAATTTATTATTATAAACTGAAAATTAGTTTTTAAAAATGCTTTGAATGGCGAGCTAATGTTTGAAACTATTAACAGGTTAACTTTATTTATTTTAAAATGAAATATTTACAAAGAATTTACGTGAGATGTCGTTTGTTTCTTCTGAGATAGTCATAAAATTATACTTGAAAGCAGTTTATTAAGCAATTGCGCGATTTTTCTCTTCGAAATTTCCATAGCCTATAACAGTTTACGTAAAATAAAATACCTCTAAAATTAATCATAATCTTCGTGGAAAAAAGTCGCTTAGATCATTCCGTTAAATATCATTTTCTGTCTAAATTTATGATCAATCTTAACCTTCTTCTAAAATGATATTTTAAAAAGAATCTTTATTTTTTAATCGAAATATCGAAAAAAATTCTTCATAAATATCCTTCGACAGTTCATCATTTGTGAAAAGTAATTGGTTTTATCCCATAGACTAGATTTTTCATACATACAGTCATACTAAAATATAATGCATCATTCTGTGTTTTCTCAGAACTTCAACATTGAAAAGTTTATAAATTGTTTTTGCTGTTATTGCAGATAAGTCAAAGAAATTTTAAAAATACAAATAAAATATTCCGTTTGATTAAAACTTATAAATGAATATAAAAGAATATTTTTGATAATCTTACTTCTGCAGAAATTCTATAATTAACGGATGTAAATTTAACAAGAGTGTGGTATAATTGATTCGTAGTTTATTTGTATTGAGGCTTTGAACAAATAAAAATCAATTGCATTTTTCAATGGATGTAATAAACAATTTTTGTTGGAAGTTGGAAAAATGTAAAATTAAACAGTTTCCTGATTAATTCTCTGCATCTAGTAATAATGAAAGAGGAGATTGTTTGTCGTAAAGAGAAAAGTTTGTTACGATTACACCCATTATGTTAGGGGATGACTTAATGACGTTTGTTGTGTAGGTAACAAGTAGTTTATGTTCGGGGTTATAGTGACCTGAGCCATTTATAATAATATTTTATGATTTTAATCTTAATTTCAAAGTTGTACTTACCTAATTACTACTACGCGTATTGAAACGAAAAATTATTATATGAAAACTTATAAAAGTTGTAACGTGTAAGTGTTTCCTATTACTTTATTCAAACGAATTCAATTTTGTATAATTCTTTAAACCAGTGGTTCTTAACTTTTTTGAAAGTTTCGGAGCACTTTGAATTGTAAGAAAAATTTGCCGAACAGCAAATCATTATGATCATAAAATAACACAAAAATATGAATTAATGAGCTTTTTTATTAAAATTTATAGATTAGGGGCCGTCCATAGATTACGTAAGGTATTTTGGGGTGGGTGGGAGCCAAGGATTTCTTACGATAACTTACTCAGGGGTACGGGTGTAATAGATCTCGTCTTACGTAATATATTGTTTTTATTTTTTGATCTCGTTGAGTGGTGGAGCTTTCAATTTGGCTTTAATTTGGCGGTTTCTATTAAGAACGCTCATTGTACTGACGCCATCAGATGTGACGTGATAGAATAATAACGCTAGCAGACGCACTCTCTACACACTTTTTATCATGGGAGAAAGGCCGTGTAGAGGTTTCTCACTGTATTTTTTATTTTTATTTTTTTTTTTGAATAAGTGTACGACTCCTATGGGTATATAACACTAAGAATACATAAACCAAAATACATGATACAAAGTAAACATAAAATTAGTATTCGATTTTTAGTGAAAACTAAAATGTAAAACTAGAAATTAGAAATTAGAAATAATCTTATCTTCCATATTTTTTGAACATAATTTTAAAAAGTATCAAACAGTGGCTTCTGAACAAGCTTATCGAGTGGATATGGCCACCTGAAACCAAGCGTAAAGATTTCTAATTTCAGAATAAGTCTATCTTGATCGTAAATTGGACAATGATAGATCATATGGTCGACGGTGTCTAGGTTTTCTGTAGAGCAAAAGCAAGAGGCAGTTTCTGTCCGGTTATACGTGCTCAGTAAGTAGTTGAGCAGTAACAAACGTTAAATCTCTAAGTGGTGAGGAGAATCTGCATTCAACACTAGGAAAATAATCATCTTATTCTACCAGTTTTACTGCTCAACTATTGTTGATTTCACTTTTGCATAGCGTTGTCATAAATATAATTTTTAAAACTGCTGCGTGAGAGAGGGTTGTGAGTGTAGTCCAAGTCCTTTGCAGATCACTTAGCCTCAAAGTCGGCTTTTTCATTTCCTAGGATGCCAGTATGGCCACGAACAAACATAAAAGTTATCTTATTTACAAGATTTTTAATATGTTGCTGGATATATGTGATTTTATTGCTATTGAAATTGGTATTTATTAGAAATTTTAGAACGGACTAAGAATCACTGTAAATGTTGATAGACAGAGTTTTGTTTGGTAGTGAAGTGGCCCACTAAACAGCTCGGTAGACAGCATCTTCTTCAGCTTGATATGTGGGGGTATCTTCTAACATATTTTGGGCAAAATATGTCAGTTTGTAGGAAGATACAGATACTTGAGCGGACATGAAGGGGCTTTTGGACCCATCTGTGTAGATATTAATGTCTGCATGGTTATTCATGGAGGAATGTACCCTGGGGATAACCTTGTTTACAGGGTGATGATCAGAGATAAGGTAATTGCAATATGGTAGCATTTGAACAGCCGTAGATAGGAGTAGAGACTGTTGTTGAGCTTTGATGTTTGTAGTTCTGATGTAGTAGTTCAGAACCTTTTCTACAATACATAGTGGCAAAGGAAGGAGCTCTGCTAGAATCAGAGAGGCATTAGTAGAAACAGTTCTGCAGCACTTTGAAATTCTGATGGCAAACTGTCTTTGAAGAGAGAGTAATTTACTTGCTACTGAATTTTTACTAGTTACATGATCCCAGCTAGAGGCCGCGTAAAGTAGCATTGGTTGTATTGCCCCATTATATACAGTTTTATAAGCTTTACGATTTAGTTCCCCGGTGCACCTAGCACATTTTATCAGCATGTAGTTTATTTTCTTGGCCTTAGCCAAGATGTAACCAATATGGCAAAAGAATGTGGTTTCTATTTTCTCTTGTTTTATTTTGTATGAAGTTTCTGTTTACACGTGCATTAGCTGGTCGATCTGTCAAAGTTTTTTGCGTCCTTTTGTGAAAATTAAAATTAATGTAGAAATGAATATTATGATGTTGATTAATGATAATAATAAAAAGACTGTTAATAATTAAAAAATAAAGTTTTTAAAATAAATTGTTCATTCGAATTCATTAAATTTTTATATTTTTAAATTTGTTAACATAGTCTTTTATAAATAATAGTACATATTAATTAACTAACTAATAATTATATATTTTGGACCTAAAGATTTTAGGGTTTCATTAAAAAAATTTATTTTTCTTAAAACATTTCTATAAAATTATGCCTAAATATTACGTAAGATAGGGAAGAGAAGGGGAGGGGGATCAAAGAAAATATTACGGTTTCTTACACAGGGGTGGGTGGGGGTCTAGAATGGCCAAAATCGCCCTTACGTAATTTATGGACTGCCCCTTACGGTATAAATAAAAATTAGAAAAAATATTAATTTAAAAATCTATATTTGTAAAAAGTGTAACTAAAGAAATCTTTTATAAAAATGGAACTTTTTTAATCTATTATGATGCGATACATGAGCTTATGGGCTTTTGCAGATTTCATCAATATTAGATCTAGTTTGTAACATAGCTATCTCATTTCTTCATATACATTTGTCTTTCTCGTTTTTTAAATTTATATATTAATGAGTGTGAAATCCGAGCTCCCACAAATGTTATGTTTTCAACATAACATTTGTGTGCTTTTTAATGCCCTTGTGGACAGAGCTGGTTATTCAGATTGGAGAAAAACTCAAAATTTGTCAAGAGTTATTTCGAAGAATTTCATTTATAATGTACCATCCTTTGAAAAGGTAACCAATTGTTCTTTTCATAATGAAGATTTCCAAGTTTATATATTAACTGGGTCAAATTAATTTCGTATCAGTACAAATTTTCTATATTTAAGGAAGGAAAGTAACTTGCGGTCTATTCTTCCAGTGTTAAATGTTCCGTTATAACGGAAATACATCGACATTTTAATTATGAAGCGAAGAATGAAACGTATTATACATTAATTTTCTGAAATGCAATTTTTCCAAAGAGATACTTTCCTGAAATGCTGATATCAAAATATTTTCATTTTTTTTTGAATATTTGTATCAACGAAATTCAAGTAATTAAGAATATCGGATAAACATGCCATTTATATCACCAAATATCATTTTTAAAACATTTTATAAAAGTATTTGTATTTTTATTTTGGAAAAACACCAACAATTCAATTCTAAATTTTAAAATTGGGCATATCACTTTACTTTTGAATAACCATATTGCAGTACTTTCAACGTGCAAAAGCAAAGTTTCGTACTAAGCTTCCAATACACATTCGAACTTTAATAACGCGTATTTTTAATGGTCTTGACTTGATGTAATTAAACGTATTTACAACGTGGTCTAATATAGGTTTTAACTTTGACAGTAATGTTCTTGAAACTAAAGATTCTCTATGCAAAAAATGCTTAGATATAATTTTTGAGTTTCTTCTCTTTGAAAAGATAACAAGGATAAAGTCCATCGCAGACAAAGCGCAACTGCAAAATGAAAATTGTCCTTTGTCTGCATTGTAAACTGAGAATTTACGCTGAGGCAATATGCAATGAGCCATCACTCTATAACTCTAATCATTTCCATATCTGCCTGCATGCCAAATTTCGCAGCGATACAACTCCTTGGTGCGCTAATTATTATGGCAATGAATGTAAGAAGAATTACTTGTTAGTTATTGATAACGAATAATATTAATTAAGTTAAAATGATTTTTTTAATTAAAATTGAATAACATTTTTATAGTTAATTGTGATCAATGTTATTTCTTGAATTATTAAACCTCATAAGTATTGTTATAAATTTTACAATATTTTTCAAGTGTAAAAATCAGGTTATAACTTATTTAATGAATCAGCTTAACATTTATAGATATGAGTGTTAAATTAAGAGGACCATTTTTAAATTTAAGATTGTAATTTTTTATTATACTAACATAATAGTAAAAATTCGCAGTTAGTTTTATTTCTTATATTAAGAAACAGGAATAACAAGTATAATAATGATTATACTAGAAAAATTATGTTGTCCAAAGATAAATGCTAATGACAGGCAAGAAATAAAAAAAAACTATAACAGATGTTTGAGCAATTTGTTATTTGTTTTTAGTTTTATCATCATGAGTTTTATGCTATATGAAAGAGCTGATGTAATATTTGTTAATAATAGTTGTCAATTGTCAATAAAGTTAAATATGGTAAAATAGCAACTCTGGATGAAGAAATTTGGACCCTGAAAAATTTTTAGACTCCTTATGTGACCCAAAAATACACGCGATAAGGTTAAACAAAGCGTGTAGCGCGAAGTGCTCGATGCGATGACGTTTCTCGTGGTTTTTGAGTTTTAAGCTGTCTTTAATAAAATGGAAAACAGTTTATTTTTAACATTGTTTTGAGAAATAGATTTTTAAGGATTTTAAATATTCCAGATAGGTAGATTCGGGGGGGGCTATGTCTCGCGAAGGTCATATATAGATCATTGGTTTCTTTGATCTTTTTAGTCATATAGGTATGACTATAGGTATGATCTACAATGCTGATAACATCCCATCGCCTCATTTAGAGGTGCATTTGCATTCTAAAATCATGATACAAACAATATAGTTACAGTTAGATATGTTATTTTTTACATAGTTTTTAGCATCTGAAACTCACTTTTACGCATTATTTTCTGTTCTTTCCGATTCTATTATTCATTGAAACTTTCCAAAATCCTCTTCTGTTTTTCAGATTGTAGAGAGTATTCAATAGGACGTGAAGTTCTTTCATAATACTTGATTTTCTCAACTGGCTTTATGAAGGATACATTTTCTGTTGTGTAGAAAATCTTTAGTGTTCTCTTTGCTATTTCTATCTACTTCGGAATGAAAATAGTCAATACGTTGATTGTGAGGCTCCAGAAATGGTCCGAATCACTCAAAACATTAGCTTATCATAAAAAGGAATCGCGAGGATATAAAATAAACGATGTAAGTCTCGAACGGGAATCGAACACGTGTCGGAACCGGGAAGATGAACCTTGACTCTGACGCTAGGAGAAGTGATAAAATTTGGGGAAAACGGGTAAACGAGACAGTTTGTCGGAAGGAAAACCGTCGCGTTATAATCATTAAAATTCTTGGATGGCAAGAGAAAAAACATCACTGTCTAAGATACATGCAAAAGTTTCATAGTTAGATCAACATCACTCGTCGATAACATTGGTCGAAATCGGGATTCGGTGTGGGTTAATATCGAAGATCGACCTTTCTCATGACCTATTTCACACGATTACAGAAAGTCGAACCAATCAGCAGGAAACGGGAAAGATCGGAACCAATTAAAATATTCGAACACTTTAAAAACTACGAATTTCAAGAAAGATAGAGCTTCTTCTTTCGATTTTTCTAGGTGTCGGACCTTTCTTTGTTGTGTCTCAACCTCATCTTCGACTCTCTCGTCGGATCGACTTCACCTTTTCTCCAGACCGTCGACAACATCGCCCCGGAGTCGTCGAGAGGACACAAGGGCCTTTCTCTTTCGGATAGATCCTTTTCCTCTCGGGACTCTCTTCTAAAAGAGAACGGAACCCAGCGGATTTTCTTATCACTTGTGAGAATACCCAGATCACTGAATTCCTGTAAGCTCCTTTTGTATCAATAAATCGCGATGAATGTTTTGTAACTGTCGAGTCTTTCTCTGTATCCGTCACACTCATATATTGTACTAATCTCAATCTTGCTTTCGTTCTGACTTGGGTTAACAATTCAGCAACCTCACATTTATAAACTGGCACCATCGACGATAAAAATACTAGACACGCGATTCAAACTTTATAGCAACGTTACCAATTCCGAAATGTTATCGGTTTCGATCTTCAAAATTATCGTATTTTTACTCAAAACTAACTGGTTGGTACTTAATTAACTGCGGAAATTTGACTGAACACAATTCGACACTTTCTTTGTACAGTGTACCATTTTTATTTCTGAAAAAATAATTCTTTGATGTAATAAAATAAAAAATTGAGCGGCATTGTTTCATCCTAGCTTGCAAATTGGCATAGATTTAATTTGTATATTCAAAATACTCAGTAAGAAATGCCAAAAGAAACAACTTTGCTCTGTGTCTATTTGATTGTGAACAATAAATTATTGTTTCTTTGATTAGGAAATTATCATTGTAAAAAATAATCATTTAGTCGCATGTACTAACTTTTTCTTTGTAATAATGTTAATTTGAAGGCTCCTCCTACTATCAAAGCAATATTCCCATCAACTTTGACATAACGTGTTTATTAAGTGAGCAACTTAAAATTGATGCCGTATTGACATAATAGTGTACATCATTTGGTCAAGGAATGAATCTTTCCTTTCTGTAAAATGTCACAAAATGAACAAAACGTAGCTTTTTTGCTTCCCTGTAAATTATGTGCAAGGATATCTAATTTGATTTAATGTCTCATTTAATAATTAAATTTTGCGATTTCACGTTATAATTATAAAACTGGATTTTTCCATTAGTGAATGGGTTAATACTTTACGTGCTGTTTTCTTACTGCAGTTAAAAAGATGAATAATTTTGTAACTAATTTATCAGAAATACATATTAATAGAGGTCTACTGTATACAGCATTGCTTATTTATACACGATATTCATGAATTATTCAAAAATATCGGGTGTCTAAATTATATATTTTTGTATGAATATTCTTTCTCATTCATTTTAGGTTTTTCCCATATTTTATATAGCGTCAATATTTCTTATCAATCGTTCTTATTGGGCTAAAATTTTCAAATTGCAAACCTATACATTCTTACTGTCCATCATTTTCTGTTTGTCTGTTCTTCGTTAATCTTGAAAACAGAGTTAGATAGAAGAAAATTGAGACAAAATGTAGAAACCTTAGGGGCCCGAAAGTTATTAAATTTTTTAAAATGAATTAATAGAAAAAAAATGATTAAAAGTTGCAGGCTGGCATTGTGGTGATATCATTTTCTTTCCTTTATCAACTCTGTCCTCAATCCTTTTCCCTTCAGATTTGCTTCTACCAAATTCATTATATTTTCCTTCACCCGTAAGTAATTTTTCTCCCATCCATTCCTTCTTCCATCATTTTCCTACATTCATAAATCTTTATCCCTTCTTATAATATTGTTCTATCATTGTTACCTCAACACACAATCCATTACCAAATGAATTTTGTAATAAGTCAATTTTGATCTTTTTAACTGTTTAGTTTGGTATATAAATAATTATTATAATTACTTATTTCAAAGTTTAAAATAAACATTTATATAAATATACATGCATATTATAAACCTTGTATTGAGTTATGTGAGATGCAACACGAATGAGTTCGGAGTGTCACGTGTCAAATTCGTTCAGCGAATGAATTTGACACGTGAAAACAAAGAAACAAACATTGTTCTCATTGGTATCATGTGATAGTCTGAACACGTTTGTTTTCCTATTCACATAGCTCGAGACTAGGAACTCTGCACGATATTCATATTGGGCAAAGTTGGTATCTTTATGTAATTTTTTTATATTATATATTATATTTGAACAGAAGATGAATTCCTAACATTCTTAATGATGATTCTATCTACCATCGTTTGGCAAGAGCTAAACATTGACACAGCTCTTTTATTTTTTGTTGCACTTTAGTGAAGATTTTACTCGTTATTACCATTTACAATGTTTTTAAAAATAAAACTCTACCATCAAAATTAAGCATTTTGCCATTTTATAATAATTAATAATATAAAATTTTTAATAATAAAATATCATAACAGATGGCGCCACACACAATTTATTTAGTAAGTATGATTCATAATATAAAAGTTATTTTCTTAATAAGATCTCTTAACAGCCGGAAAAGCTGCGCAACTCGTTGATGGATTTTTTAAGTGTAAATGCTTAAAATCCTGTTTTATTTTCAATTAAAAATAGCAGACGGGTATTCACACTTTAAATAATATATTTTGCTGAAGGATACTAAAACGTCCTCTCATATCTGTCTTGTCCAATCACCTGGAACCAGTCTTGCTTCACAGGGAAGACTTTGTTTTCCTATTTTTATTCTTCTCGTAAATGGTATATTATATTTTATATTAATAAACATCACAATCTGTGACATTAAGTATAGAAATTATTCACTACTTTAAATAGTTAATCAGTTAAAAGTGGTTAAACAGTAAACAAAAACTTTTATGGTTTTAAGGTTTTATTGTTGACAAATGTATTATTTTAAATTTAAGAAATATTTTTATAGTAAGTTAGTAAAGAAATAAAGCTTCCTCAAGGTTTTTGTGTATTCATTCAATTTACTGATTTATTCAAGTCCAACTGCAATGTTTACAATTTAAATTTTATTGACTTTTACTTACTGAAAATCTTCAACTAAATCAAAATACAAAATTTTCATTAAATAATACTTTTTTTCCCTACTTTTTCTTCTTCTTTTTCTGAAGTTCCTTTCTCTAACCACGCTGATCTCGTTTGTACTTTAATGCTTCAATTTAAGGTACTTCTTAGATACATTTGTTGCTTTTTGCCAAACTTGTATCCTCCATTATATTTATGATTTATAGTGTTATTTTTTCCTATGACATCTAAGAAGTGAGACAAGTGATTTATATTTTCATTTTACATTGGATCTAAGGTTTTACTTTCTCGATGGTCGACATGAAAATAAGCGTCACAAAATGTGTTTTTCTTTTAGGTGAATTGTATCGAAAATTGCGATCTCTTTACTCACCTTTCACCTGTCTGATGGAAGACAATATAAAGTCTACTGGACAAGTTTGAACTATGGATTAAGTGGGTGAATTATGATATGTTAAAACCAAGTATCCTTAAGTATCCTTTGTCGTAAATGCTGCATTTTAAAGGTCAAAAGTGATAATAAAACGAATAATTTATAAAGAATTAAGCTATATAGCCTACCTGTTTTATTATACTAGCAAGTTTTCTGATGTATCATGTAAAATTCATTAATTATAAAATTTATTGTGCATTAAAAAGAATATTGTGCAAAAGAAAGAATATTTTAATTGTAATTAAAGAAAATGCTTATTTTCTTAATAAACGAAAACAATTTTTTCTCTTTAAGATGTTGAAATTATTTAAAGAATAATTTAATTAGTCATTTTTTAACCATTGCGATTATTAAATTTTTTTTTTAAAATTATAAACTTAAAATTACAAGTTAGAGCGTTGAGTAAAAATTAAAAAACATACACAAAAGGTTACAAAAAATTTCAAAGATATTAAATAGATATTTTAATTTTTTTAAAAACTAAATAAATTCTTATAAATGTTTTCGAAATTGTATAATGAATATTAATGTTTAATTTTGAATTAAAAATTTCATAAAACTTTTTTATTAACATTATTTCAAAAAATCAGAGTAAGGTTTATCGAACAAACCCTAGAAATTTATAAAATTATGAAAGAAATATGAAAAAAATGCATTCTGTTTGTCAATTTTTAATACATTTTATAAGATTTATTTGTCTTAAAATGTAATATAACCACAGGTTTAGCCCGTACTTTAGTTCCATTATTGTACTAACAAAATACAATAATCGAACTGAACCATGAGAGTAGATGAATCTTTTGTCGGGTCAATACAACATCCATGGTGACAGGTGAGAAACTTTCTTTTCTCTACTCCCAAACGAAGACCTTCCTTCCTCTTCGTGACCCTGAGTTCTCAGAATTCCTGACGAGCGCAGATATGAACTTAACGGGTAGGTTCTTACGAGTAACAGATGTTAGACCCTACTTACACCCCCTTCTTAGCCTTGTCATCACCCCTGTGATGATATAACTTTACATTGATGAGGTGAGCTATCCTCTTAGTTCCAATTTCCCTTTCTATACATCACACTTTTAGGTATGTCGTCGTAGCATATTACTTTATAGACCCGATAAGGTCCTTTATTGCTTGGATGTTTTCCCCTCATGCCAATTTGAACTAAAATCCAGAATCCAACTTTAATGTTTACCGGAAGCCCCTCATGCTTCCTATCATAATATTTTTTGATGGAGTCTCAATATTTCCTTTCTTATTCTTCGGTACGCTCATTTTCATACGAGTTTAAATTTTTGATATCGAATTCGCTGTCAGCCGAAAGTTTAACACTACGTTTCCATTTGAATAATGGAGCGCAACCTAAATAAGAGTTGTAACTACGATTTTCGTGGAGGACTGCAGCATCGAAAGAACTTTTCCATCCTCCTTCGAAGTCCGGAGCAATTAAGTAATTTCCTGAGATCCCGTATCTTTCTCTCATACACATCTTTCCCGGCAGCATGATAAAGTGACATGGTTTTTAATATAATATTCCTGACTTTGGCTCATTTTTTGAAACTGTCTGATCCACAATTGTTAATAATCATGGTTACCTTATTGAATAATGATAAATTATCCAAATAACGGATGACACTACGAACATCCTCCTTTATAGCTTTAGCTTACGTTATCCTTGTAGCTTCGTCTATGACCAGAAATAATTTAGTCGTTCCTACCACTTTGCTGCGTTTCTGGAGCTCAGAACAAACTCAATATGTACCGTATCTAACAGTATTTTCGATTGTGGGAGCAAATAGAATTGGTCACGATGGAGGCGTATTTAAACTTGATGGACTGACAAATCGGACAGGTCTGAACGTAGCGTTGGATTTTTTTTGTCTCATGTTAAGCCACCAGAACTCTGCTCTTAACTTGAATCAGTTTTCCAATATCCATCAGGATCCAATATCATCCTTCAATATCAATCCAATATCCATCCGGATCCAATATCATCCTTCAATATCAATCCAATATCCGGACAGTGGGGATCATCCCCATTGTCTGAATCATCATAATATTGCTTAATAATAGCGTTTTGGATATCTTTCGGGACAATGAACCTGCCGTTTCTGGTTTTCTGCCACTTGTGTTTTTCGATTTGGTGGACTGGCATAACCAGGACATAATCTGGAGATGGCATCTGCGTTCGTTAATTCCTTTACTATGGTTAATTTTTATTTTGATTAATGAAAATTTCCGAGGTGCTGTAGGTTATAGCGATGATGGAACTATGTATTTACAAAAAGTTATAGTGAAGACGAAGATTTTATTTCAGATAATATTTCTGATAAAGTAATTTGACAACAGTATCCGAGGCCGATGATAAAAAGTTATGTAGTGTTGAAGAAAATACAGTTGAAGAGGAATAACTACATAATTATAATAATTCGATTGTTAAATATGTCCTTTAAGATGAAACTATTTGGAAATTAGAACCGCAAGAAACAAGAAGAACTATAATATGATAAAAGAGGAAACATACTATAATCAATGGCTGTGTTCAATCGCCAAATGACCATAATGGCAATTTTAAATTATTTTAGAATGAAATAACTGGAACTAAAAAGCACACCAATTCTGAACTTACCAGAGTATTGCAAAATACACGGATACCAATAAATAGAATTGAGTTACAAGCATTTATAGGTCTATTACTGACTATTGGTGTCAATAAACAGCAGAATTGATTTTAGAAAGTACTGGGATCCTATATGTGGTAATCGAATATTCTGTGATACTATGGGAAAACATAGATTTGCGGCTATCCAACGTTTCTTAGGATTTGATAATAAAGTTATCAAGTCACTCAAAAAATCAAAAGATAGACTAGCACCTATCAGAGAATTGCAGGCGATTATCAATCAAAAATTACAAAAATTTTAGTTACCAGAAGAAAATCTTAACACGGACGAGCAACTGTATCCTTTTTGAGATCAAGTATTATTCAACCAGTATTTATCAAGTAAATCTTGAATAAACCTTGACAAAAAACTCAGTGTTGTAATGTATGCAATCTGAATGTATGTTCAGAACGTTCAATTAAGAAAATAATTTATTTCAATTGCACTTTTGAATAATAAAAATTATGACATGTAAACTATAACAGTATATTCTATTTCATAATTTTGTTCATTTTAATATAATACAGGTACTCCTCACTTTACTACAGAGTTCTGTTCCGACGACTATGTCGTTAAGCGAATTTGTCGATAAGCGAGTAGCTTGCACCGAGAATATAGGATCGTTGTAAAATTGTAAAAATTATGCAAAAAACTTCAAATTTATTCATAAAAAGACTATTATAGTACGCTATTAGCCTATTATAGTACGCTTAGTGCGCATGTACCATCCGCCACTGACCGACACTCAAGCTGAGAAAGGGGATTCCCCGAATTGCAGGTCGAAACTCGATTGGTCGTAAGTGCGAGTGGTCGTTAAGCAGATAGGTCGTAAAGTGAGGAGTACGTGTATTGACAATTTTAAATGGTGTGTCTATTGGACACTACTGGTCAGTTACGGTACAAAACCTTACTGGATTGTTAAGGGTTAATATGGACAATTGGATTCGATTCTGTCCGAACGCACTTAGAAAGGAGATTTTCCATTCCTCCCAGATATCATCGACTCTGTCTAACACTCGGGAATTGTTCCAATTCACAGCGATTTCTTTCAAAAAATTCCGGAGGTTATGGATATTTTGTTGGTGAGTAACCCAATTGTGAAATTCACACGCGTGTTCGTAAGAAATTATCAAATACGCGCATCCTCTGATTTACCATCATATTTTTTATGTTGATCGTACCGCGAGAACAGTTTAGTGAGAGGTTTTTCGATCGTCTTCCGAAAAGAGTTTATGATCTTCAAAGTCTCGGCTTGTTGGTTCACGTATAGCTTTTGCAACTGAACTATTTGCGCTAACACATCCAACTTCCAGTCGGGCGAACCGTTCGAAGCGGCTGGTCGTATTAAAGTTTTATTAAGATAAGGCTCACCTTCTGTCTCCTATAATGAAATAGACAATGTTTGATAATTAGTCATCGTCCTGGTCGCAGTCTGAAAAGCCGCCGTGGACAAAATGGCGGAATGATTTTCGATCCCTTGAAAACGTTGGTCTACTTCCGTCCATTCTTCATCCTCTTCTTGTTGATATCGGGATATAATGTAAGAGTAATCGATATTTTGAACCAAGAATTTGAAAAGCAAGATCTTACTTTTAACTCATCAAAACTATTCAAAAATAGCTGTGTACTAAAATCCTGTTGACTGTCACAAATTGTAATATAACCAAAGGTACAATAATAGGACTAAACCACCAGAGCAGATGAATTTGACAACCGGTCAACACCACGTCTAGGGCAAAAAGTGAGAACATTTCTCTCCTCTACCGCTAGACCAAGACATTCCTTTCCCTTCTTGATCCCTGAGTTCTCAGAATTTCTGACGAGCGCAGATATGAAGTTAACGGAGAGATACTTACGAGTAACAGGTGTTAGATCTTCCTTACATAAAAGAAATGAAATTTTTTGAATTGGAATATTTAATTATTTTTATTATTTGAATATTTTCTAAAGTTTTCTCTTTTTCAAATTTTATTTTATTCGAAAGCGAAATTTTTTCATTCGTTTAGTGCCAAGGATATGTGTTTTTTTATGAATTGCACAAAGAGACACTCGAAATAAAGACGTATGAAGTTGGAACATCAATTTTAAATTTAATTGAGATTAATAAAGTGTAGATCAAAGGTTCTTAAAGTAGTTTTGTTTAAAGAAAATGTTTGCCTTGAGATTCTAAAGTAACTGCATTCACTTTGTAAAAATTTCTTTTAAAATGTAACAATTTTTTATATTTTTCTAAACGCTTTAAAACTGATTGGAAATAAATCGCAATAAAAGAAATAGTAAACACTTTGTCTCAATTAGAATTTCTATCGATTTTTGTAAAGAAAACACTGCCGAAACATCCATTTAACGTATCTAGAAAAACAGATGATGGATTAAAGAAAAATAAATAACCGGATAATACATATATATATATATTCTTCTGAAAGTGTTTCTTTATTTCCAAGAAGAAAGAAATCGTAATGAGAAAGAAATCATAATTAAATCGTCACTTATCGTCAAATAGAAGGATGGGGCAAATACATTTTGTATGACGTAAATAATTTAAAGTCAATCGAACAATGTTAAACTTTCAAATATATTTCATGAAAAAACTGAAAAATAAATTTAACATTATTGAAAATATTTGTTCAACAAATTTAAACAACTTTTTACCCTTTTAACGTTTGTATGTAATTTACGAAATAATTAGTTTAATTAAATTTTTCCATTGAAATTAAACTATAAATAAATAAATAAATGTAAATAAAAGTATATTTTTCCGAAAAAATGAACTCTTAAAATTAAAATTAAAATTTGTAAAAATAATTAGGTATACTTCTTATTAAATTTTAACAATTTACAGGCGTCAAGTATTAAATAATATACAAAGCAAACTTTAAAAAATGAGAGGTAATTTTGCATGTTCATAATATAAAGAAATTAACTCTTTAGGATTATCTTAATCACAATCAAAATAAATCCATTAAAGTTTTAAAATGAAATTTTATTAAGATAAGACTAAGAAAAGCTTTATTTAACGATAAGATAATTTATTATGAAAGGAATAAGGCTAATTATTGGTTCCCAAGTTGCTAACAAAGCTTAATTACATGCTCCATTGTCGAACTTTATTCTATACAAGATCGAGTCATTCGCTGTATTGACACCTTATAGAATACAATTTGTAGCTGAAATGGCTCAGGATTAGTTATTAATTGATCAGTAAACATCGAGGAGGCTTAGAAAATAAGAGAAGCTGATTGGTTGCGAAGATACAGTTCTGCCAGCAGGTTGTCGATAGTAGTACAGTCAGCAGTCAAGAGCTTGCTCTCGTACAGTGTATATCTGCCAGGATCCATGTCTCAGTTTAGCGTGTCACTGTGCTTTTACCTGTTTCATCGTAAGTATAAAACAGTCAATTTAAGAATGTTTACTTAACTAGCAAACCTTTGGTATCATTTTATCCATTAAAAAACTTATTTTCAGTCTGTTTGGCTAAATTCGAGATGGAAAGTCCCACTATCGTTCGTGAGCCTCCTATGCATGTTAATTTCTATAATACAACCGGCACGATTATCCCATGTGTGACTAAATCCACTCCTCTTCCGGAAGTGAGGTGGACGAGTAGTGACGGTATCGCAAAGACACCTGGACTGAGACATGTGAGATCCGATGGTTCACTTGTCTTTCCTCCCTTCCCGGCTGAAAAATATAGACAAGATGTACATTCTGCAGTTTACAGGTGTGTGGCATCAAACGTGCTCGGAGTAATCGGAAGTAGAAACGTCAACGTGAGAGGAGGTAAGAAAGAGTTCAAAGGTTATATTAAAATTACAAAAAAAAAAAAAATCGAATTTTTGCTACTTTAAACTTGTCAATTTGATCCGTAAATATGTTTATTACTTAAAAAATATTCAGAAAAAACTAATTTTAAAAAATTGATGAAATATTAGAGTTATTAGCAATTAAAATGACGTTGAATATATCAAAAATGAAGTCTGTTGAGTTTCGAAAACTTTATAAACATAAAGTTTATAAAGTTTTTGCGAAACTCAACAGAGTTGAGTTTCGAACTCAACAAACTCAACTCAACAAAATCTTAAACGACATATCTTCATAACGCATCAATATTTATGCTGTATAAATATTTATAAAGTTGGAATTTTTTTTAAACTTTAGTAAAAACAATTAGTTTGATTTCCATACTACATCCATTATCAATAGGCAGTTATTGGAGAATCTGGTTACTAACCATTACGAGTCAGACCAGCAATCAATTCAATTTGGCTTTTATCTTTTCTTGAACTCTTCAATAAAGATGAGCTCGTTTTGAATGTATTTATGTCAGATAAGAGCAGTTGCCTTACTTTAAAAGAATTTATGGCTTAAAATACAACTCGACCTTTAAAGTATCGTGTTAAATGATATTGGAATTTTATTACGTTTTATGTATACATATTTCAATATTATTTTGACATATTTTTTCTCATATTCCATATGAAATAAATATATTATGTATAAAATTACTTGTAACTTTTATCAATTAGATTTATTAAGTCTAGTTTCACTTGATCACCATAATTAGAAATTAATTCAATTGCATTTAGATTTCAATTATTAAAATTAAATTAATTATTTAAAGTTTGAAAAGTTGTATTTTACTTTTCATAAATGAAAAGTTGTAATTTGTTTTTGTCATTGTATGACTGTTCATTTTTTGTAATGTAACAATTAATTTTCTTATGAATACTGAATAAGAATTACATAGCTATGTTGGATTATTGTGCAATGAAATAATAAGCAATTAAATGCCTGTAATTAGATTTTAAAAATAATTTATTGACGAGAAAAAACAGCAATTAAATATGCAAAACACGTTTTTATTATCGTAAATTATAAAAAATAATTATTTAAAAGTTGCAAAGCGAATGTTTTTCCAAATAAATTAAATTACTCCGAGATTGAAAAATAATAAGTATCTTCCAGGTAAGTTGACACTTAATGTAAACGGAAGCACTTTTGTGATTAGTCTCATTCAAAACTTAGTCGAAGTGTGACTAATTCTTTTCCATAACATAGTTATAAATAATATTAGTAGAAATGAATATATAAAAATATATTTTATTTACTTGTTGACGAATATATTTTCGTTATAAATTAATAGAATTAAAAATATTGATATAGGTTTGTGAGTAACATCAATTATATCAAACTTTCTCCATTGATCACATTTCTTCATTTGTAATTTTTTTAAATCGTCGCTTGTAAGTAATTATAAATTGTATTGATCACATAAAGTATATATTCATTTTATTAAAATAATTTTGAATTTTGAAAAATATGGTAGACATTACTTTAAAAATTATCCATCCGAAGCCCAACATTTTTACATGTGTTGTTAAAAAGGAGCTAAAGAAGATGATGATAATTAGAATTGAAGATTGTTACCGATGTCTGTATATTTGAAGGCATTTCTTGAACCTAGCCTTATGGTTTTAAGTTTGTTTTATTAGTTTACGGCAACGATGACTCTCGGGAGGAGTTTTTTGGAAACGACACCTATTTAGGTGTTACAAACGTGCAGAAATCTCGGAAAACTCCACGTGGCCAGTCCGTTGGCGAGATTCGTTTCCATGTCCAACTACTTATGTTCAGTGGTATTATCTACCCATCCACTGATGTGCTCTTAGGGTTTTAAGATAAGGCAGTATTATTTGTGACTTTACTTTTGAAACCATATTTTTTACCACCAGAAGGCAACACACTTTTTAAACTCGTTCTTTCATTTGGGAACTAAAACTGTTTTTTGTTGTTTTTTTTTCATATTCATCGTTAGATTTGCCAAATCCAATTCGGGAAGCCGAGTAATAAGGACAGAATCCGACATATCCAGGACAGATCGCCCATGAAAAATTCTTGTGTTTCTCTGCCATCCGGCCCAAAAAAACAAGACATTGTCATCTTCTATTATGTTTGTTTTTTAATAAATTCTGTTTTTGGAACTTTTAACGTCTACTTTTAAGAAAGTTGGCTTCTTAAATTTAATTTTTCAGTATACTGTTTAATGATAAAAATGTATATTTTGATTTGTACTTGTAATAACAGCATTAACTTTTCTTCTATAACAAAAAACAGACATGGAAGACCACTGAGAAGTGGAATAAACATATTTTCTAAAATATTTTTTATTCATTATATAATAATCAAAATTCCAGGACGGCTATAAAATTCATCACTCTATGAAAAACTCTAAATTAGAGCAGAAGTATCTTCCTTCCTCACCTCAAGATTGCATAAACTATAAAGAGAAGGGCTACGGCTGATGAGAGCCTCAAATTAACGACCGACTCCGTCGTAGTTCTCTTTACACTACAGTAAATGTACCGTAGTCTGAAAATCCCGAAAGAGAAAAGGACTTTTACTCTAATTTAGTGTTTCTTCTGAACTTGTGAATTTTCATATATAATAATTCTAATAAAATCTTAAACGATATAATGAAAATATCATCGAATCTTCGTGATGTATCGGCAAATAATATTCACCGAATACGAAAGGAAATGTTAATATCTGTAGTGGAAAAGTGAAATCTATTCTAGGAAAAGGGAAAAACTTTTTGTCATATTTCGTGTCCAGAAGCATAGAGAATTTACAAAGCATGCAATAAGAGGTAAAAACTGCATAAATTTTTTCGAACGAATTACCTACCGTGGACAAAGTTCTAAAGAAAGTTAATGACAATTCCAATTTAGCAAACGTTTCTAGAATTACATTTTTTAAACTATTAGAAGCTATAAAATTGAATTATATCAATTGTGATCATAATTGCACCATAGTCGAAAGAGCTAATATTGTCGTTTGACAACGACAATACAGTACAGATCAGAAAATCGTAGCATTTATTATTTGTATGAAACTTTGCTTATTATTGCTTAAATTAATCTATCTGTTTAGAAAGTTATGATTATTACTTTTAGTCATATGAAATTCTTTTGGATCGTTCTACTGGTTTAAAAAAATAGTTTGATAGATTTATTCCTAGTATATAAAGGAAATCTTTTTGTATTTGATAACGCTCAACATTCTGTTAAACTAGAAGAAATTCTGAACACCAATTGGAGAAAGCTAGAAATAAAAGAATGGTTATAAAAAAAAATATTCCATTTAATCTACAAATGTTACAATTGGAGTTCTTGAGTCTTGTAAAAACATCAAGGCTCGATATGAGAAATATTAAATGAATGAAATGTCTTTCTTTTCAAGTTTGTTAGTGCTACGTTTGCCAATTTATTACTAAATCTAAATCAAACAGAATTAATATGGATGGAAGCGAATAACTATGTTGTAAGCAAAAATACAACATTCAGATTATCTGACACCGGAATTTTAATGTTGGAAGCTATTCGACAAACAAAGAAATGATATTGGCAAAATGCATCTCCAATATACAAAAAGAAGAAAACTGTTAATTATATACCGTATATAATTATTCAAAACAATTGATGACTTTGAACAAAAATATGTTTTTCAAGCTTCTGGGAAAAATCACCCCGAAATTCTGAATTTGCTTTTTATTTTAGGACGTATCATAAATTTAAGATACTAGAGATTGATAGACCAGTCTAGAGAGAAATTATGGGTTATGAGTCTGGAAATTGTATCTGTTCTATGATTGTAGATATTCAACAAATCTCATAAAGTTGAAAAGCATTCTACAAATTGTCGAAAATCCAAGTTAATATGTTTGTCCCATGATTTTCAATTGCATTACATTTCTATTCTCATAAGACACTAATGTATTTTATATAAAATTTACAATTTCTCATAACAAACGTATGTATATACTTTATAAAATCAATTCGCTTTTATACGCCAATTGTAACAAATAAATTACGTATGCTATTTCTACCTTGAAATAATAAATTCTACATAAAATAAAAATTAAAATATAAAAACTCTTCTTTGTTAGTCAGTATCTGCCCTTATACTTGGATGCATTTTTAAAGGAATTTAATTAACAAAATATTTAAAATTAACTATATTTTTGCCTTTTAAAATAATTTAAACACTAATTTATTATATTAAGATAGAAATAACATTCGTAATTTAATTAATCATGATTAAAAATGTAATGTTTGGTTATATTAGATGTCAAGTTTTCTAATGAAATAATATTAAGTTAGAGAGCGTATTCATCGAGATAAAATGAAAAATATATGGAGAAAATTACTGGACATTTAATGCAATTACAATGATAATTACAATAAAATAATGTTTTATTAATAGATAATTGTATATATAGATATTTTTATTTGTTCTGATGTTCGAAATCTCGTAAATTATTTTCGGTAAAGCTCAAACTTTGATAATATTTAATAACTTATACAACTACTATTAGAGTAAAATAAATGAAAAATTTAAATGAAAGCATACTTCTTACCAAAACAGTAATATGTGCAATGAAAACAGGAAAGCTTTAACTATAAAATTAGAAATCTTGGAAAAAAACAAATATATTTCGTTCTAAAAGGCATCAAAATTTACGGCTGGAAACGGGTAGTCAATGGATTTCTTAGGTGAAAGTGCTTCTTGGCTTTGCTCTCCATGTGTACAGTACGATCTAAGGTCTACACTATTAATGCTGGGATTTTCGTTATTCATGAAATAAAACATTACAAAAAGAAAGCATTTTAATTGCCATCTATCCATTTTTTAAATAATTTCTTGGCTATTATTTTGCATACAATGCTTTAAATTGAAATGCATTCTTTTGTCTTACTATCGATTACTATTATTAAACTTTTGATATATAAATTAAATAGCATATAATGTCAATAATGTCTTTACAAATTTTATAAATTACAGAAATATGTTGTAAAGTCACAAAGAAATGAAAACCATCGGTGTGGACAGCCAGAAATGGTAAGTGAGATGTTAATATAATCTATGCAATTGTTCTTAAACTCAAAATATTTTTGTTTGACGCTCTTAAAAATTAATTTTTCAATCTTAAACAAAGTTAACACACTTTATAATTACATGTTTATTGTTAAAACTTCAAACAAGAATACGTGAAAAGTGTTTATTTAATCCGTTATATGTAAAATGCATTAAATGTATAACCATATATAAAAGTTTAATTTAATTTCATCTCAACAAAACTTGCTAATATATGTTCATAGATAATCAGGAAAAACTGCTGATCTTTGTACAGTAATTAGCAATTTAATGACGAAAGCTTCTATGGATGTTCATTAAGCAAATCCCCGAGTTTATAAACGTGAATGATATATTTATGTTTAGAGTTTATTCGAGACTTAACAAATGATATAAAATAAATTTTATATTACTTTAATTAAAGATAAAATATTTATTTACCACGTCAAAATTCCACAAAAATTACAAATTTTTACGAATAATCTATAATTTTTTTAATAAATTGTTTAAGAATTCTAAAAGCAATTAAAACGTAAAAAATTGTAAATTCTTTTTAAAATTCTCTAATTTCTCTAAATTCTCTAGTTTTCTAATTTAACTGAAATCCTAAAAAGCCAAAAAATATTTGTTTTCTATTTGATTTTAAATATTTAGTCTCTGTAAATTTCTTTCTTTTCTTTCTGTAAAGTAGATTAGAAAAATAATAATTAATTTATTACCATTAAATATATAATAGCAAAGATTGAAATTTTTCTCTTACACACATTATTACCTATTTTGTTCGCGTTTATATACAAAGATATGTTGTACATAATAATTAATTGAAATGTGTGTATAAATATAAATTGTATAAACACTGTTAAAGAGTTGTTTATCGTTAATAATGCTAAATTCTACATGATAAACAACCCGAAGCTAATAGATAAACTATTAAATGTGTAACTATTACAAAGCAAGATGCAACATTACAGAGAATAAATAAATAAATCGGGAGTAATTTTTTAAGAATATATTTTGCTTTTTTAGTTTACAACAGTAAATAAAGTTTAATAAAAAATAAAATGCCATCTAGCCTTATACTTTTAAAACTTTAATTTATTTATTTTGACTTTGATAAAAATGAAAGTCAACTAAGTTAAAGTACTCTGTTTTAAGTTTCAGAAGTTCTCCATTTTTTCATTTTTTTTTTCTTCTCTTTCATTTCTCTGGAAGAGAAAATTTTTTCGTTTTATTTCAACTTGTGGTTTGCTGAATTCCGGAAACATCTTGACTGAATTATTCTTATACATTTAGTTTAAAAATTAGTTTTAATATATAAATTATTTTAAATTTATCATTTGTTTTATTTCGTATTTAAAATAAATGTAAGTTTTTCACAGAAAAAATATGTATTTTTTACGCGCAAGCTATCCATTTTCTTCTAGAAAATCGTTAAAGTTGTTAGCTTTCATCTGCCTAGAAAGAAAGCATATATATCCAATTACATTGGACGTCCGCAAAAGGGAAAAAACAAAGAAATGTCTGTATTTGAAAATCATTGAATTTTTGACTGGCTGGCGGTAAAGGACACACGAAAAAATGAAAAAGAAACTTTATCAAAAGAAATTTTTTGTGATTTTTGTATCTTGTAGTAATGTTCACATTTCATCTTAAATTATAGTTTGAGTCTGCCAACTGGAGGAAGAAGTCTTCTCATGTCAGAAAGTTTCAAAAAAACCGTACGGTTGGAGGGAAGTTGACGTTATTTTCCCCCTTTTCTATTTCTTTTTCCCTTATTTTCATTTCGATATTTTTAAAAGAAAGACGGAAAAGTCGATAACTATTGTGCATACTTAGGCGAATTTCAATTACCGAGTCGTGTTTTTATCCAACGATTTTATCGGATGTATATATTTGTGTCAATCACTGTATAAATCAAAGCAGCAGATTTAAAATATATTGCAACTCTCAGATTATTTATCATAGATAGAATCGGCTCCGGTATCTTTAACGTACTCGTAGCATTATAATTGTTAGTGATTTTTGTCTGGAGTAATATAAAAAGTATTAGGGTATAGAAGAAGAGATTTTCCTTCTGGCTATTAAGACCAGGGTATTTTTGCTTGGTATACATCAAAATTTTTACGGCACTTTAATGAAAAAGTTATGATAGATAGTGATCTTCTTAAGAAGACTTTTCTTATATTTTACGCTTGGCCGAGATTTTTCGTATAACGGTAATTCAAGACTTTTCACATCAATTTGATGACTTTGCAAATATTTTTGAGTAATTTAAAAATATATGTTTAAAAAATATTTGGAACACGTGTGATATTTGCATAAGCAGCAAATAATGGCCATATTTCATTCTATGATATATTAATGATTTAAACTTTGGCTATTACATTCCCATCAGCGCGTCCTTTTTTATTGAAGAAAAACGCCACACAACACGGTAATGATTATTCAAAAAACAACAAGACTAAAGTTTGAAGCTGTCTCTGATGTTTTAAAAATGATTTTTAAGAGAGGAAGAAAAATTTTTTAAGTAAATGTTTATAAATAGTTTTTTTTGTATGTAGAAATGTTGAAGAAAAATAATGTTGCCGCATTGTACGCGATACAGAATCAATAACGGCATCAAAAATCAGTGGAAGAAATTGCCTCATTAAGGAGACATCTGGTCGTTCTTATCGTCATATATTTAAAAGTCAATATGTCATCAGTTCACCTTGTACAAGATGGTCATGTTCTAATTGTAGTTGCCTAGGAATTCTGTGATGGATAAGGCTTTATTTTCTATATTTTTCTCGTATTTGTTCTCATCATCACTTGTTTTTTTTTTTTTTTTTTTAATGTGGCTAGAAATTCAAATGACGAGTGAACTGCAAAAAGTTATTGTATTTTTTTAAAATGTAGTAGAATATTTGCCCCAAACGTCTTTAAATATTTAAGAGATTCAAATGTATACAGTAAATTATTGATTATGGTATAAAATGACAGAATATTTTAAAGAATTGCTTAGCAATTTTAATTACTAAACAGAAGAATTTATAGTTATTTTATACAGCGAACGAAAAAGAAACGATTGAAATTCTGGATATTGAATAGTTAAATAATAAATACAATATGAGAAGAGAGAGAAAAGATATTAAAGAATAAAATAATATTTAGTAATTTAAGTTTTCGATATTTTTTGAAGTGAATTTTTGCTAGTTGTTCTACAGAAACCAGTTGTCACGCGTAATTGTGAGTAAAATGAAATAAAAAAGTTGTTTGGTTGATTTCGTCGATAGAAAACATCTCTTTTGTTCTGGTAGAAAATGATAAAATAGAATAAAAGCAAAAGCGAAAATAGCACTTAAATAATTAAATTACCAACTTGTCAGTTCATGTTATTGATTAAACGTCTTGGATATACAAATTTGGATTAAGAGTTTGGATTTATTTTGTAAGTTAAAAGTTTTAAAACTTTTCACTTGTTTATTGTATAGATTTAAAAATATAATTTTGGTATTTGCAATTTTACTTTTAATTGGCGTCAGGACAAATTAAAATGTTTAGGTTTGAATTATGTAACCGTAATTATAGATATTTAATAAATCTATATGATGATTATCTTTAATCATTATATAGATTTTTTGATATAGATATTTTAGTGACTATCTTTAGTCATTAAAATATCTGACGTATCGAAATTAATTTTTAAATTATTGAGATTATTTAAATTCCAACTACTGATCTACAAAATTTTGTATTTTCGCTGACGTCATGAATGTACGTAACCTACCGTTTAATAATAAAAGAGATAAAAAAAACCACAAATGTCTGTACAAGAAGAAACATGGTCGTTTCTCATTTGTGGTCAATAAATCTACCAAAGAGAAGTATCACACTCACTTTGTCCAAAGTGGTAATAAATATCTATTGCCTACCAATTATTGCATCAACCAGACTTGCTGGAGACTTTATCTTTACAGGAATGATCGCAGTAAACTTCTTTTGCTAAATACTTTATAGAAAAGCATTAAGGTAAATATTATCTTTTAACGGTTGTATAAGATCATTTGCATCCTTTACACATAAATTAAAAAAGGTAAATTATCGTAACGCATTTGAATTATTATATGTCTATTAGAAAATTGTTTGAAGCTGTCCTTCCCACCAGTGGTCAAGCGGTTCCGCTCCCTGAACACTGGGAGTTCGGTCATGGGTTTGCCTTGCAGGACGTGGAGTTTTCCGTGTTTTCTCCACGTCTGTAACGCCTGAATGGCCAGTTGCCTTTAAAAAGACCTCCCGGAAGGCATTTCCCTAGTCAGATCGCCCAACTGTTGCGTTGCCATATCTGAACAAACAAAAGATTAAAGTTGTTCTATAGAAATACATAAATTATATTTTTTTAATAAATGAAAATTAATGCAGAATTTTAAACTAACCACCAAAATTTAATAGCATCAAGGTTCTATATATATATATATATATAAATAATCCTGCCAAGTTTGAAAACTTTTTACTTCATCCAGTCTAGAGATATAATGAAAAATAGATACGATACACATAAACATACAATACTTTTAAGGAGATTTTACATTTTACGTTCAAGAAATATCGAAAAATGCGAATAAAGCAGGGTCAAAATTTGACTATTCGCCATACTTTCTCTTTATTATAGTTTATATCAACCGGAAAATTGAAATCGTAAATTTTATTTAAAAACTGTTTAGAATGTCCAAAAATTCTTTGTGAAATTTATTAAAAATCAATATGAAAATCAAGAGCTTACAAGATATCAAAATTCGTTTTCGAAAAAAAAAGAAACATTCTATATTTGATAAATTACAAAAATAGGTATAAATAAATGTTTATAATTATTTAAAAAGAGAAAAATAGAATATATATATATTATAAAAATTTACAAATAAAACACTGTTTAAGAAAGTAAAATGAAATAACCAGAAAAACAGAGAAATATCTAATATTTCAATATAATAACTAAATTATTAAAATAAGTTAATTTTAGAGAAGCAAGGAAGACCAGAAGTAAAGCAGTCCACTACGCATGAAACAGGTAAATAACAAATTTATTTGGTCAAGTTTATAAAATTTTAACATGGGAATAGAATTAGTGGAAAAATCCATTAACACACAATTTAGACAGGCGAACTCTGTCGTCATCTGTCCATTTGCCTTTTATTCGAAGTCCTTCCCCTGCCACTCTAATGCCTATTTTTGATAAGCTTTACTGTCGCTCCAATTTTTTCCTCATATCCCTACATATCGCCTACACTATATTACACTAGCCCAGGTTCTCACATTATTATATTATGATATACAATTCAAACAACTAATTTGTATAAATAGTTATTCAATAATAAAACACAAAATTTTATAAAACTTCTTAAAAATAATACTAATTTCTTTATTCCAGAACAGAAATTATCTAACTAATGTAAAAAGCCAAAAATTGCAATAAAAAAGTAATGCTAATCAACTTTTTTGTACTATTATAATAATTTACAAATATATTTCGTTATTTTTTCGAAATCTTTACATTAATTTCATTTTACTATGATAATTTTATCAATGTCTGTTAATCATAAAATATCAAAC
The DNA here is from genome assembly GCF_030686945.1 of Centruroides vittatus. NCBI lineage: Eukaryota > Metazoa > Arthropoda > Arachnida > Scorpiones > Buthidae > Centruroides > Centruroides vittatus. The sequence goes on from NW_027122643.1 coordinate 2,993,160, forward strand.
ATTTCTTTTATATCAAAAAAGATTGTTTGATATTTTATGAAAATATTAAATTCACAAGAAGTTAGTATTTAAGTTTAGATCGCATCTCTAAAGAAAACATTCCTTGTTCAGTTTTTAATATATCATACATCTTGGGTGTGAAATACACGGTTCCTATCAAATTGAATTTTGTCCAACATTTCAAAAATTCTTTCTGTATTCTGACGTAAACGATAACAGTTTTCATATCCTTTTTCAAATTGTCTGAGATAAATGCAGCCAGATCCAACTTGGTCCTCTTTTCTTTTTTATCTTATTCAACTATTTTTTATTATATATATATATATATATATATATTTCAGACCTTCATAAAGTCTTAAGAAATCTTTCAAGAAAATTCGTCTTTACATGTAGCTTTTTTCTTTGTGTATCTTGTCAATCCTTCATAATTCTTTTTATTTTTATATTTACAATGTTTCTAGAACCCTCGGCTCGGTACATAATCATAACTTATTTTATCAAAAATATTGTCTTCGTTGATTTTTTATTCCGACAAAGAAACAAAACGTAATCTCGGTTCAATTTGGACAACATTTTCCTTATTTTGTAAACATTTTTACGACTTCGTCAATCTCTACGAACTTCTTAATTAACAATTACTTTTACTATATTTATTCTCATTAAATTCTAATTAGTATGTTAAATGGAACAAGAAAATTATAAAATATTTAAAATTTTAAGTTAAATATTGAAGTAGGTTCGTAAACTTTAATACTTTTTAAAAATTAATGGTTTCATTTTAGACACGACTTCATATTCATTACTTGTAATTAATATTAAAACTGATATGCAATTCGTGCATTAATAATATTCATAAATGCTTTCTAAAAATTAACCGCATTTGATAGATTTGACTAAGTATATAGCCAATAATTAAAGTTAATATTTCACTATATTAATATAGTTATGTAATTAGCGAATACATTTCACTTTATTTTATTTTTTCTGGCATATAAACTATAATTAAGTAAAACAGAAAATCCAAGGATTAACGCTGAAATAACACCGAAGTGTAACGTTTAACATTAAAGTATAGAATGTAAAATGTAATTTTTTAAAAAAATTATAACGAAATGTAATTAAATTTTAACATTTTCCATTCATGTATTTGTTAAAATAAAGATAAAATAAGTTAAAATTAAAAAAGATAAAGTTAAAAAGATGTAGCTCAATAATCAAATTATATTATTACATTAAATATTTATAAGTCATATTTAACAGATTTCTGACTCAAGTATTACTTTTGTGAATAAATTTTTATCATTTAATTATTATAAATTAGTAAAAGTTGTTAATTTAAACACAAATGAATTAATTTAAATTCAAACTAAAAATACTCTGCCATATTCAAAACTTTTAACGTAAAAATTACTGGAAAAAACGTTAAGAATCGAAAGATTCATTATTTGATAAAAATACAATGATCATTGTATGAATATTTTTACATTTATTAATCTGTAAAACAAGCGAACGACGTGCAATATATCTGTATTTATTGAAGCAATAACGAGACTATTTTAAGTGAGGATGAACAAGATTCCTTCTGAATTAAGCGCTGATATCTTCGAGACGAACTGAAGGAATTTCGCAGAATTGCGGATAAAACCGAAACCCTTGCAGAATAGTTAGGTGATGTGATACGGATAAGTGTGACACCGAATCGCAAGTATTTGTGGAATTCTACGTTTTGCAAGTTCCTATAAAGGTGAAACTTGCTTTATATACAAGAAAAAATATCTAAAAATATGAATATTTCTGTCGTATCCATAACAAAAGAATTGGCAGTTTGGAAAGCCGAGGATCGTTCAAAAGTTTACCGATCACTAACATTTTTTCTCGGATGTGTACTATTTTTCAATGTCAAATATAAATAACAGCGCACTCGATCTTCGTAAATAATTGCGAAAATTCTAAGATTTTTCCGTTTATAAATTTATGGGTGCTGAAAACGATCGTTTGCTTATTTTTATTATACTTATTTCAATTATATTTTTATAACGTTTCTCCTGCGCGATGCGTGCGTTATGAAATATGGCAAATATTATTGAAAAATAAAAAGATTGAAAGAGCTTTCAGCTTTTATTTATTGTTATTTTTATAGAAGTTTAGTATAAATGATGTTCTCTTGAATATTAAATAAACGATGTTGAAAGATATATTAGAGAAAGGTTGCCTAAATCTTATCGATTTGCGTTTTTTGTTTAAAAATATATTTTTTAAATATACACATTTATAAAAATAGGAATATAAAGCGAAGCTTCGTCATATAACGAAGCTTTATATAAAACGGAAGTTTATAAATGTCTTGTTTTTAGTATGCAAATATTAGAAATATAAATCGTATGGAGTAACATTGCAGATCTAATCCTCGTGATAGATTGCTATTTTGTTCCATTTTTCGACATCTGTGCTTTTTTCCTAATGTTACGACCCATGCATAAAAAATACGCTGTACCTCTTTATGCTTTAGTAGCATTTCTATAATCTCAATTTGTTTTCTTTAACTTCCTTTAAATTTTCAATTCTTTAACATTCGTATAAACAGGAATTATAATTCTCAACATTAATTTCTTGTTGATCTCCTTGTCGTGATAGAGGCTAAATGCCCAATTCATATTTGTTTAATTAAGCTAATATTATAGTAGCGATTCATATACAAAATCAAATGCTAAAATATTTTTTTAACAGAAATTTAAAAATATTATCAGTATATAAAAGGCATTTTTTAAAATATTTAGGCAATCTTTCTATATATATATATATTTTAAATATTCTTATTATTTAATTATAGATATTTTATATTTTGACCATAAATTTCAGCTATTTGAATCTTCTTTACCAAACCATTTAAACATCTGAATAACTGTATATAATTCAGTTATATTTCAGACTTACGAAGCCAGGGTGTATGATGAATTTGTAATCTATGGAAATACCGCTGTCATCAGATGTCAAGTACCTAGTTACGTTAGGGATTATCTCACCGTTATAACTTGGAGTCGAGACGATGGATTTGTAATAACGCCTCAACATAATTTCAGTAGGCATAAAAATATTTGACTTTAAACGTCGATCTACAATTCATTGTTGTTCTGTATTATCGCACGCAGCAATAGAAACGAAGTTTGTGTTGTTTCCATCCGGAGAACTTCATGTTAGGAACGTTGGGCACGAGGACAGTCATGCTAAGTTTCGATGTCGAGTGAAAAATTCTATCACGGGAAAAAACATGGAAAGCATCAACACGGGGAAATTGGTGGTGACAGGTAATATTTATTATCCTATATAAAAATAAAGGTAAGTTTCTTCTTCTTCGCCGTTAGCAGAATTTCTTTGGAAAACATTACCCTCCATCATTAATATTAATAGTTTTCCTTCATTTAAAATGATTAAGATTAATGATTTCACTATACAGAAAGTAATTAAATTAAGTCAGCATCGGAAAATGACGATCATGTTAAATATTAGGCTATGCGAGGAAATCGAAGAATATCATAGAAGAAAATACCTCGGAAAATCCTTAAACTTCTGTTCGATTTATAATCTGCTGTCGCTCGAAATGTTCAATGAACATCTCTCAGTTTTCTTTCCATCAATAATGCACTGTGTCCCATCCATCGAGAAGAATAGACGAGAGATTTGGATACCATTCCGAATTTTAAGGAGAAAAGTTCCAGATTCTTCTTATTTCTTCACATCTTGCAATGTATATAGGCTATTTTATAGTCATTTCCAAACTGATTTCTCTTCAGATTTTAAAAATTTACATTACTCAGACTGTAATCTTAATTACATTTTATTTTCTAGTGGTAACTTAATTATTTTAAAACTTGACGTTTAAATTACCGAACGGATTTTGTTTTAAAATAAACTGGAGCATAAATTCCTCATCATAAAAAGGACACGGATTAAAGGAGATCGAGCGTAGTTCTGTATGAGCGGGATTAAGTAAAAATGTCAAAGAAATGTATGCATGTACCATCTGATATTAAGTTTGCTTTATTTCTTTGCCGTTATTTTTTTCTCTTCGTATTCGTTATAGGAACAGGCAATCTACAGTTCTACCTTCCCAGTGGAGATAGTAAGTCCTAACACCTAATGGCTGTTCTCTGTTGTTGTCTGTAAATCGTAATTCTGATTTAATTTGCCTAACGCTACTAACAGATGGTGCCGTTCCCCAAGCTCTTTCCTCCTTTGAGAATTGAACGATTTTAAATTTCGCTAAATGTACGTCTTTCCGTTAATGAATGTAGATGTTGTTTTGTTATTGGGAACTTTTAGAGATGATGAAAGATCCTTTGCTTACTTTGAAGTTTAAAAAAAAGAAAGAAAAACGAAAGAAATGTGGGAATTTGTTCGAAATTTATCGATTAACTTTATACAAAATAAGTTATACTATCGTAGGAGATTCTTCAAACTTATTTTTGATCGATTAAGGAAAATCATTTCTATAATTAAAAGAGAAAAAATATTCTTAGATTATCACAAAGAGTATTTTTTAATTATATACAAGCTTTTAGTCATTATTATAATTGAAGAATAATTATTAAACGGTGTCATTACGTAGAAAGCTCTAATTTACAGAATCATTAAAATTTTCTTGTTTTTACAAGCGATATAGAGCGATGTATACACGCAATAATCCTTTAAATAGAGTAAATTTAATAATATAAGTTGCATTATTAAGTATATGCGTAATGTACTTTCAAAAATGCCCAATTTTCGTAATTGAAAAATCAGTTTCTGAAGAAAATCTCTAACTCGATGTTCAGTATCTAAATGTTTTTATCACCAGGAATATACAGTAGATTTAGAAATTATTTCAGTAATAAATAAGTGTAGCGTAAATTTAAATATTGTTGATAATGGACGATAATATTTTATTGTTTCTTATAAAAAAAATAAGCTTTTCACTTATATGAAATGTCTTTGTAATGCAACTGACACGTTCAAAACTATTTTTAATATTTCCATTATATTTAAATACATGAAACTTCGTTCAACATAAACTTCATAAATTGTTAAATATAAAATTAATATTATTCTTCTGGTAAAAAGTGTATTTAATTCTTATTTAAATACAGACATATCTGTTTGGTCTTTATCGGTTACACTTAGTCTCAAAAAATTTGTTTACGCAGATTCTAATATTGGCATCTGTAGAGCCAGATCGATGATTTTCCCCCCATTTTTATATCAAAGCTTCTAGAACTTCTTGTCTTTCCTTAGCCAGCAAGTTCCATTCCTTCTTTTATTTTTTAGTGCTAACATTAAGGCTTTTTTGTGATTGAGGTTGCTCTTAATACAAAAAACCATCTCCTGTAAACGTTAAGATAAATAAAGAAAAGGAAATATTAATGTCCGAGTGTATTTTAAGAATAATCAAATTAAAATATAAAAATATCAAAATTTTCAAAATAATTAAAACAAATTTCATGTAGTCGTTCAATTAACGAACGAGTGAATTTTCATTTTTCAATTTAATTAAACATCAAGTATACATTGCAGCATTATTATTAATTCTCATTATTTTAAATAAATAATAAAATTTAAACGGAGGAAGAAAATCAATTTATTTTAAATTATTTTCGAGTCCTTTCGAGCATTGGTCAGTCCTATCTGATGCATTCGACTGAATTTAATTAAAAGACTTTAAATGATATAACTAATAAAATCTAATAGGCCTACTATTCGAAAATACATTATTTAGTTTAAACAGTTAAGAAATTAGAAGAGTTTATTAAGTTTCTAATGTAAAACCTTTAAAAATTCACTCCAGGAGCATTACATTACATTTGTACATAAAACATTTTCTCTTTATTTATTAATCGATGTTTATTAAAATCATCGACTTTTGGCAATCGTTAATATTAAAATACGCTAATTACATATCTTCGAGAAATAAATATATTCTGTTGGATATTAGACGGATAATTAATACATTAAAATTGAATTTTAGAAAAATTTTTGCCGTTAAATACCTCGGAGAATAAATTAGTTGGCGTATAAATAACTTCAAAAATTCATGAGGACAAACAAAATATACAGAAAATGTTATAATATAAATCGAGAGAAATGAATTTCAAGTGAAGCTTTTTATATTTTTTCTATAAAAGTACACATTTGATATATGAGGGCATTTTAAATATTTAAGAGAAAAATAGTATTTCTGAAAGTTTTTGAATATATATGAAAATTATTAAAATAATAATTCAAAGCTATAACATATACATTTTAAATTTAAAATATCAATTTTCAGATTTTTGTATAGGAAAACACCGGAGAAATATATAACACATTGGTCACAATGCAGTATCTGGAGTTAGTTTTATTTATTATTTTTCTATTTTAAAAATATTTTTGTGATATATTTATGATCAATTTTAATAAATTACTAAATATTTTTCTTTAGTTTAATATTAATTTTTAACTTTTATTATATTTCATTTAATATTTTATTGACAAATTATTATTGAATATAATTTTCCTGTTATTTAAATTATTAAATGTATAAAAAAATAATAAATTTCGACTAATGTAATTAAAATTTATATGCTTATATAAATAATAAAAAGCTGAATTAATTATTTATTATAATTTTAATTAAACAGTAATAAATGTTTTTGTAGAAACAAGAGTAAATATTGAAATTGAAAAAATAATTCAAGAAAATTGCATTTATTTGTTATTATCAATATCGAAACATTAAAGTTGGCTGATGTTATTTGCAATAAAACAAGAAAATAATTTAATTTATCGCTACATTATATAGTTTATTTGCAATTATACTTGTTCAATTCTTTTCTACAGTTAATTCCTAAACGTTATAAGAACCTTTAAAACCCCAATCTCTTAATAACATTAACCGTTGTTGATACTCGTGTAAGCTACCAAACAGATTAATTGTCTAAAATTGCTTACAACGAACGTAACAGAAATAAATTCGAAAATCAACAGAAAGAAATATTCGATGTGATAATCAGATAAATTTATAATTACAAATTTATAATAATTTGCATATATTCTTACGTATATTACCGATTACTGAATTATTCATAAAGAATACTAATTACCATTAGTAATAGAAGGCAGAAAATTCATTTTAATTCGTAATATTAAGAAAAAGTAATTCATGTTTTCTAAATATATCATTTATAATATTTTCTTGTATAAAAACTTCAAAATTTTTCCAACTAGGCCTATACGAGAATTCTGAATAATATTTCCAAGTGTCACATTTACAATTAACTTGTAAATTGAAATATAGAAATAAATTAGTTGTATAATTATTAATCCACTCATACTTTGATAACTTGTGCAATTTCAAACGTGCAAATTACTATTGATATGCTGTTTAAATGTTAAAGGCTGAACACGTGATGTATTTTATAATTCTGTTTATTTTTCTAGACAAAATAACTTAATTAACATCAATGGAAATTTAATTATCTATCAACTCTATAAACTCATTTCCAGTTTCAAAGAACGAAATAAACTGAATTAATAAAAAACAAATTTCTCTTAACTGTAATTAAACAAATGTGAAGTAAGGACGTAAATTAAAATTATTTCAATTAAGAAAGATCGAATGTTAAGTAATTTATTTATAATGAGAAATTATTAAAACTCGAAAATAAATAAAGTTCGATATTAACTTTATAATTTAATTCTGCGATTTGTTATTTTACGTATTTTATCTGTCGACTTATCTAAAATAATATTTACTTTTAATTAATGACATTTAGATGATTAAATAACGAAGCGTTGTGATTTTTCTTTTTATTAATCGCTATACATAAATGTATTAGAAAGTTATTTAATAATTTTTGAAACTAGCGATTCGAATGCTCAAAGACTGTGTATACGTTGGAAGTAGATAAAGATTGAAAGGTCTAGGTTTATTTTAAGTTATACTAAATGACGTAGAAAGACAAAAGATTTTATTCAGGCTCTTCTTATATCGATAGATGGAAAGAAAGCTTCTTGATGTGGAAAGAAGTTTATAGTGTTTTAGTGCGTTAAAGATTTTCTAGACTCATCTCAAAAGTTAGCAAATGAATATCGTAACTACTTTTACTTTAAATGCAATTGACTCTATCTTATTAGGATTTTAAATAAGATATTAATAATATCGATATTTAATCTTATGCGATGTAAATAACGTACGTGTTTAAGATTTTATAAAAATTAAAACGAAACTGATACAAAATTTTAAAAGATGTAAAAATTCGATATATTTATACAATAAATAATCTATGATAAAAATTAAATAAAAGTCTTAAAAATTAATGTTAAATGAGTTTAAATGTTTATAAAATAAAGTTATTTAGATTATTAATATTGTAATTATTTGTGAAATAGTTAGTAATTAAATACGTTGTGCTGAATCGGGAAGGTTAAAATGAAAAAAAAAGTGATATTTTAATATTATTTAAATATCATTGTAACTTTGAATATTATTCAAAAAGTGGAAGTGGAAAAAAATGTGTTTTGATAAAATCCAATTTTCTTTAATAAAATGCTTTAGCGAAATAGCTTTATTTTTCTTTTAATATTAGGAAAAAATATTTTCCCTTATGATTTTTATTTCAATATTGGATTTTGAATTTCTCTTCGTGTTATTGAATCGTATTGAAATTCTGTAAGATAAAACGAGAGATTCGAATTTACAAAAGTAAACTTTCTTTTATTATTATTTTACTTTTTTTTTATTCTAAAGAGATTGAAAAGATTATATAAATGGTTTCTATCATTTTAAAATACAAAAATTTATGTGATTATTTCAATTTTTTAAAAATACTCTTGATAAATCTAAGTGTTGCTTTAAAAATGAATTTCAAATTAATTATAAAGTTTATAATATTGAACTGATAATTGTATTTTTATTGTTTAATGATAAGTATTGATTGTGTTATGCAAATAATTAAAATATATCTTTTAAGACGAGAGCGTCTATTAGTAATTGAAAAATTGTATTTGTTTTTACAAAATAATTATAAATTATTGCATGCATATATTTTAAATATTGCAGAACTTTATGTGAACGTTACACCAAGAAGAACTTATTCGAGTCGTTATGTTTATGTAAAACAAAGATTTGGTGTCTTTCTTATAAATGGTTTCGTTGTTAGCTATGCGAATATAAGTGCTGGAGAACTAGCTGAAAAAGTGTCTATGGTAGAGCAAATCCAGTAATTATTATAGTACAAATTCTTATTTTACTAATGCTTATGTTAGAAAAATTTTTATTAAACCAATAACATGAGAAATTGTACTTGATAGCTGATCAAATATCATTAACTCTTCATTGTCCTTCTCCTGGACACAGAATTAAGTTAATGAGATGGAAGAGATGCGAGTGCCTTTTCTTTAATTAAAAAAAGAAAGAAAAAGAATTCTCTCATTTAAAATCTATAAAATGAATCTGTGTTTTTAACATGAAATTAGTAATAAGTGATGTGTAAAAGTTATTTTTTTTAAACTGATGAAGATTTAAATAAGTCAGAAAAAATTAACTTAATTAAAATTTCCAATTCAGATTATTAAAATAATTAACATTCTGTCTTATTATATATATATATATATATATATGTTTAATTGAATATCGAAGGCATACTTGTATGGCAAAATGTCATACTTCATAGTGTCAATAAAAAATAAAATATATTGGCATTTGTCAAGAATATTTACTTTTTCAATCGGTAGTGAGGTCGAGTATTAAAAATTTACCTACTATGTACTAAGAATTTTATATTCGGTACTTTTTATATGACGTTTACAAAAAAAATAACGACATTTAACTCGATTTTCTAAGGAAATAAAAGCTTTTAAAGACCTCCTTGTCCATGTCACTTATTTAATAACTTTGTTATCTTGAACCGTTTATAAAGAACTTCAAAGGTGTTGAAACCTCTGGAACTACACGTCACTATAAATTTATCAACAATAGATAGGTCTATACATTTTGTAAGATAGACCTGTTTTTATAGCATATATTTCTTTAAAAATTACATACTAAGGGATAGCTGAGATATATATATAGCCTATATATATATATATATTTATCAGAGCTGTATCTATCAGAGCGCGCCTATATATATTATATATACATATATATGTTGACAGATTGGTATATTATATATATATATCAGTCTGTCAACTTCACTTCTACGCAGCATATTTTTAAAAATAATTAAAAAATATAAATCTTTGCTAAATCTGAAAACGTATTTTATTTTCCAAATATTTTTTTCAGTTTCGAAAAATAAATATTGCTTGCCTCTGGTTATATTAAATGAAAAAAAAACGTTAAGATTAAATTATATTTACAGGCTGTATAAAATGTAAATCATATTCTAATAATATAATTTAGAATTTTGTAATTTTCACATAAATTGAATTCTAGAAAAAGATACATTCTATATCTACATGTATTTATTTAAGACAGATTAGAAACTACATCCGTACATAGGAACCGTTAGAATGACAGTGAAATTTGTTACAGATGGTATTAAGTGACTAACTATTGTCTGTTTCTCTCTTTTGTAAGGCGAGACTAACCCTATCAACACCTAACAGTCATAAACATTCCAATACAATAAAACGTCTTCCAGAAATAATAAAAGAAATTCGGAACAAATCTAGATAACTAAATACTTAATATTCTGTTTAATTACATTTGTGGAAGATGTAAATAACATTAAAATATTGTTTAATTTTTAAATATTTTCATATTTTAATTTATGAAAAGAATTAAATATGAAAAGACATAAAAATAGTGTAGAAAATTACATTTTCAAATTATATGTTAAAGTTTTGAATAATTTAAGTTACATAAAATTTGAATAAAGGAATGTGTTATACTCGATGATGTATTGGAGATGGGAGACTAAAGTAAATAAAAGTTAGAAAACTAAAGTAAATTTTCATTTAAAATATATTTTTATGTTTGTTTTATTATTAAATTATATTATATTTTAAATATTTTATTCACACTTGTTGTTGGAGTGTTATCTGGGTTCTTAGTAACTAATCTACTAAAAATGAATAGAAAAATATATTAAGAAGAAAAAACTAATAGTATTAATATTGTAGGATATTATATTATATCCTCTCTTAGATTGATTTAATTTATTTTGCTTATAATTTCCTTTTGAAACTACAGATAGAACGAGTTATATATACACATATTTTTAATTTTCTTCTATACCATATGCTTTCATTATAAAATACAGTATATAAAAGTTTCCAGTAGACTCGATAATGAAAAGAAATAAGATTCTTTTTTTACTTAATTAATTGCTTTAGTAAAAAGGAAACAATGTAGAGTATTAACCTACGTGTTACATAAGGTAAACAATTATCTTTACTTACAATATAAATTATGTACAACGTAAAATTATTTAAATTATTGTCCGAATTTCTTTTATAATTATAGTTTCAATCATTTTCTCTAATATCATCTAATCGATTATGTTAATAATACATTTTAATCTAATATTTCACTTTCTACTGCAATGAATTTTATATAATAATACTTCCTAAATTTTATATAAAAACTTTCGAAATATTTATTTCAATGTTACATTCATAAAAGAGGTTTTAATTAAAGAAACCTTAATATCAGAACTTCTAACTTCGAATATACCCGACACGGAGAGAAAACACAGCTCTATACACTTATATGGCATCAAATCCTTAGGATGGAACAATACACATCCAACCGAACGTCACGGATGGGATTTTCTAGATCAATTTTTTTCCAATAGTTCACAATTACTATTTCACAAAAGTACTAACAATCTTTACATTGACTCGAAGTTACTAACTTTGGCTCGGTCATTTGATGTTCTAACTCACTCTCTTCACAAAATATCAATTTAGGAAAGCTGTAGAATTTTTCTACGTCTTTTTTACTATATGAAATGTCGTAAAAACCGTCATATATAGAAGATTAATCGTTGAAATAAACGTCAAATGTTTAACTTTTCTCGTAATTTCAATCAATCGATTCTTAACGAGATCGCATTTTCAATCATTCGTGCTTAAACTCCACTAATTTATGCTTAATGGCACGAATTTATCAAAAGATTTACATATAATGAGTAACTGATAACAATAAAATAAGATTTTATAATTAAAAAATTGTTTTAAAATATTAACGTCACAACTAGCAAATATGTTAATTTTTTTGTGTCGTCTTATAAAAAAGAGTTTTCTCATTAAAATTTAATCTTCATTAATTATCATGAAAATATATAAAAAGGATTAAGTTAAATAACAAAAGTTAAAGAAAAAAACGGAGAAATTCGATAGAGCTACTACATTCTTTAACTTTTTTTAATTATTCTAATTTTGTACTAAATTAAAAATTTGGATTTATAATTAATTTTTTTAAACTTTTAAAATGAAATATGAGTTGTATAATTTTATTTTTACAAAGATTTAGCTTATATATTTGTAAAATTTAATTGATTTTATTTTTCGTTTCTATCTCGACACAAATATCAATAGAAACTTTTATAGCGTTACGTTACAATTTCGTAAATTTGAGAATAATGTTCTAACAATTAACGTTAAATCATATTCAAATAATAATAAATTGTTGTTATGTTATTTCATTAGGATTCATTTATTTTCATGACAAAAAGGTACAAAATGAAATTTTCAGATCATTCAAAATAATTAAAATCTCAAATATTCATGAACTGTAAAATCCCATCGAAAACAAATAGAATTAAAATAAATTATACTATTAAGAAACTTTAAATTTAATTACGGGATACTTAAAAAACCATTAAATCTCATTTAAATATAGGATAATTCCTTTTACTAATCAACTATATCGATTACATTTGATGCATTTCTGATTAGAGATAGATTTTAATTATCATGAAAACTTAACTAGATTATTATAAATTCAATTTATAATAGCTAAATCTTAATTAAGAAATAATGCATTAAACTTTATAACTTTATTATAAATATATAATATATATTTTTAGAACAAATATATGCATTTAAATAAATTATACGATGATAAAACCATGTTATTTAATTAAAATGGAAATTTAATTTATGTCGGAATAAAATGACCTTAACAAAGTACTACATAAACCCAGTAAATGGTCGTACATTACCTTCTATGGCACTCATTACATTGCAATTAAGGCATCTTTTACAACATCGACTAACTACACCAAATATGTAGGCTTTAATAGTTTATGTTCTGTTTACATTAAACTTCTTATACATAATTCTTGAGTATTTTTTCTCTTTATTCGATTTTTTCAATATTTATAACCTATGTAAATAACGGATACTTAGCGTAGTTTCCAGATCAGATAAGAAAGTTTTTCTTAACTATAAATACACCTCAACACATCTGAGTAATAATCTTCAACACTAAAGTAATTTATGCGTAAAGATTAATCATTAATTCTATTGTGGTACTAATATGGATAATAAATACTTATGATACTCTAGAGGTATTGTACGTAAGAAAGAGCGAGTAAAAAAGTATATTATATTTTTATTGTTCGAGAAGTTTTTCTAATACGCTTAATGGCTGATTTATGGCTCATATGGGAGCCGAAGAAATATTTCAGAAAATCCATCTTCAATGATGGTCAGTCATAAAATCCACGCTATTGCTTTAGTGGTGCGTTATAAAAATATGGCGGATAAAATTTTATAATAAATAAATAGGATAAATCTATTTGTTTTAAACATTTTCATCTTTTATGAATGAATATTTGAATATTTTATTCTACATCAACCTACGAAAATATGAGTAAAAATGAAGTGAAATCCGAGAATTTTTCTATGATTCGAGCACTTTCATACAGAATAAAAGGCATTGTGCCCGGTTTTCTTCTCTGCGTATTGCCTCAATTCGGATAATTGGATGATTAGATTCTACACTGTCCACTTCAATATAATGGAAACCTCACTTTTTTTCTACTAGAAACACTCGTTAAGAAGTTGGACTAATCCTTCTAACATGGCAGAATTCAATAATTTATTAAGAACTATGGCGTTTTAGACCTGAATAATTGTTGTATAGTTCATAAATTTTGAATAAACAAAAATTGGAAAAAATAATAAAATTAAATTAAAAGGTTAGTTAACAGGGTCATTTGTACAATATGGTATATGAACAAAATGGGTTTATTCACTTATCTGAAAAAGAATATATTCTTAGAAACAAGTCCACCAATATTAGGGTCGTTCATATTTTACTGTATTTAACAAGGAATATTATTAATTAAGAGCTTTTAATTAATGAATTGAAAACAGTATGTGTTTACGAACATTAATTATATATCGTTACTAAAAAAATATAAAAATAGATGAGATATATGATTAATTAATTTGATTAATTAATCTCGTTTGTTTTGTAATTAATTAAATATGTATTGTTCCTACTTAACGCATTTGTTAGCACAAATCTTTAGTGTTATAGAAACGAATCCGGCTTTCATCGTTTATTGAATCTTTGTACAGTACAGTACATATATTATTAACAGTGATTTAGTAAATTATGATCAAATTCAAAATGTTTTATAAGTTAGTTTACATTTTAATCATTAACAATAAATTAGTGAATGACATAAAAAGTAAAATACGACATTCTTCTGTGTTGATTATACATTCTAATTCAAATGTGCAATACTCTCATAAATTGTTTGGAGGAATATCACGTAAATAAGAATTCTCTGAATAAATTAAGACATATTAAGGATTGAATCTCGAAACTTTTTCTGAAATTGCTCCGACATAGTTCTTTTGTAATCGCATTGGATATGAAATACACGTACATTTAGGCATTAAAAATGTACGTTGCATGCCGCACACGTTTAAATTAAAGAAATTTAATAATTAATAATTTATTTAATAAATATGTGAAATTATTTCATAACTCTGAAAATATATAAAATAATTGAATAGATTAAACGCTGATCGTATTACAGTTGAAATAAAAGGTAATGCGGATTAATCAAGTTTTGTCATATGTTCCTAGAAGCTAAGTCTTTGCTTTCTTTCGTTGCTTGAGACATCAGCGCCTAAATCCCAGGACCAACAAATCCGTTGGGATTGCATCGTCTATATAGACAAGCCTGATCACTTTCTCGATACCAAGTTGAATTCTCTCAAATTGTCTGGCTTGACTTTGTAACGACAAAGACAAAAAAACTTATTTTGCCAATCTTTTTAAACTTTAAACGTTTCTTGATATCTTTAAAACTTTAAAGATTAAGCAAACTCATTTAATATTTATAAAGAAGATAATTTGATATTATAATCAATAGTTTTGGCTTAATACCGTTTTATGAATATTTAAGACCAGAGGGCGGAAAATATGATTCTCGTCTCTTTACTATGAATAAGTTTCGTAAAAACCTAAATGTTACGTAAAAGTTCATAGATTTTCGAACTCGTTTATGGTCAGAAGATTCTAGATATATGTTTGGTAATCAGGTAACAGACGAAGATATTGAAATTCTTAAAAGAGAATTTTATCTCGGCTGTATTAATGCTACAATAATAGTTCTACTGCAACTATCGAATAATATTGTTAGTTTTTCATAAGATGTTTAAGCTGCAATTTTCAAATTACAGACATATTCATTCCTATTTTTTGTCTTCCTGTCTATCTGTCCTTATTAATCTCGAGAACGGAGTTATATAAATGGAAATCGAGACCAGAAATGAAAAGTTTGGAAATGGAGGCCCCGATTAACTATGTACGTAATTCCGGTCCGGACTGGAAGTCACGTGATTTTAATTCAAAATTTTCTCGACAACCGGGTAAGATTGATAACCGGCATGATTCAATTGTTATCAGAAGTATGAAGACACCGCTAAAATCGAGACTAGATACAGGAAGATTACTAGATTAGGGGTGCCCGATTAAATAAATACTTCCAGTCCATGTGGACCGAAAATCACGTGATTTTTTTTAAATTAAATGATTATTAAAAATTGCATTCTAGAACTGCGACGATGTCAATAAATAATCGCTCGTTCTTAACTGTATTACTTTCAACATCCTGCTGTTAGAACAGTGCTAGTTTGCGAAAACAATATAACAGAACAAATGTTTGTCTTCGTTGATGACAGTCTTTCTTCCGATTCAAACTATTGAATGTTTAATTAGCAAACTGACAAAATAACAGTTGTTTCCAGAGTTATATTTAAATGTAATTAATACTTAAATGAATTGATTAACATAAGCCTAATTACATAAAATTCATTAAAGTTATTACATATTTATAAACGATAATATTACACAATATGTATTACTTATTAAACCTTATGTATTTTGATTCTTTATATCTGTTAAACCTTAAATCTATCTCATTAAATATTAATATTATTGTATTGACTGTAATTATATTAAATTTATTGATCACTATTAATTATCAAATTTTAAATTCTCTTGAATAAAACTTTCATCAATTATCTCATTGATCAATAATTTATTTATAATCCGTAAGTTTCTTTTATTAAATTTTAAATATTAATTTTAATATTTAAAATTAAGCAAACAAAAATTTTTAGAAAATTATTTATTTATAACACATAGCTACATCTTTGTAGGTAAGTTAAATTAAAATAATTAATTACTGTACTCTAAATATAACATTGTAAAACCATTAAATTTTGTCATTCAAAAACGATTCTTGATAATAGAACACCAAAATCTTTTTATATTTTAATTTCCAAAAAATTTCTGTATAAAACTAAATTTTCTGCCTTTGAAAAGGGAAATTGAATTCGCAATCATATATTGAATATAAAACATTTTGCTCTCTTATAATCGCGAATAATATTATAACAGTTGTTTCTATGCCATTATATTTAATGTATCGAAATAAATAATAAAGTATTTAAATTTAAACCTAATAAAATATTTTCCTCTAATTAAATAATAATTAAATAATAAAAAGTTTTTTACCGGTATTATTTCAATATAGGCTAAATTAAAGTATTGAAAAACCATAATTAATTTATTTCTTGGCTGTCAATATATAATCATTTTAAATTTAAATTATTTTAACTTATTAAATTTAAATTTTAAATTCAATTAAAACCGAATATCCATTTTTAATTGAATATTCAATCAATGTTTATCGCAATGTTTTAACAGTTACAGATTTTCGTAGTGAATCATCACTAGATAATTATTCAATATTAAAAAGTCTGTATGCTTATTTTTAAATTCAAATTAATTATGTTTACAATTTATCAATTAAAATAAATATTTGAATAACAACACACACAAAAATATATACAGTATGTACATATTATAAAATTAATGAGAAAAAATAGTGTAGCTTTAGAGAAAGTAGATGTTCAGTTCGATATTCAATTAAACAAAATTGTAACACGTATCAGGTGTGTTTATGTTATCGAGCGGTGATGTATAGTTTACAGAATTGTTACACGTGTCATGTGTGTTATATAACTTAGACTTAAGAATGCGGGGTGTGATTTTCCCGCCTAGAGAAGGAGAAATGGTGCATTCCATTTAATGTGTCGGGTCAGTGCTGACCAGAGTGTGTAGCTGTGTGGCTGGTAAAGAACCAGTGTTGTGATTATTAAATTAATTGTCGGGTGCCTGAGTGTTGCTCGCTTGTTGAGTGCCAGAGTGTTACTCGCTAGTGGAGAAATTAAAGTTCAAATTTGTTGTTGTTGTGTTATAAAGAATCTGTGTACTGTTTTAGACCGTGTAAATGGGAATATTTTAAAAACATTTTACAGTAGCAATGTACCTTTGAAAATATTATTTCTTCAGGATACAGTTACATTTTTAATATATTATAGGTACACGTTTTATTCTAAGTTTTGCCTAGCGACCCTACGTCAAGTCCATTGTATTTGCAGGATGCACTTTGGAAGATAAGCTACAGCTCAAAGTTAAGTTTTTCTGGTGAAAAAGTACTTTTAATCTGCTCGAAGTTTCTTCTAGAATAAAACCCAAAACTGTGTTTACGTATCTATTATTTTTTCATTTTTAAAGCTTTCCAAAGTGTGGTTGCAGTCGTCTATTGCGATTCTAAACTGAAGTCTGTGAATTTTGTAAAGAATAACGATTTCGATGAAATTTAAGGCAAGATATGTTTTGATATTAAAATTTCTTCAATTTCTATATTAATTCTAATAATTTATTGTTTTCAGAAGTGCATAAGCTCTACAATTAATTAGATGTTAAGAATAGTCAAAAAGTATCAGATTATTTATGGAATCTCGTGACTTTAATAAAGTGCTAAATTTATTATTTTTAAAAAATTTTTTTGGAAGTTTAAAGTTTTTATATATCTATTTTTTCAAGTTCCTATATTTTGGTAGTTTCGAGTCAAGATATGAAAATAATTTTTTTCTAAATTTAATGCTTTAATTCCTAAATTTTGTTTTGAGATTTCCCATTTCATTATTTTATCATGTAAGAGATAACGAATTCTTCATTTACCTATATTTTAGTTTGAATGCCAGTCATTCTGATAATGTAAATTGTTATTCTTGACTACAATACAAAAAATAAAAATGTGTGTTTTCTTATTTATTTATTTATTTTATTTTATTTTATTTTTATTATTTTGCATATTTAGCAATTTTTTTAAGTAAAATTACTATCATTTTTAAGATAAATTTCAATATGTAAATATCTCTTATCAATATTATGTAGAACTATTTTTATTTTAAAATATCCTTTATTTATAAATGCACATTTTGACTGATAGTTTCTTTAAAAAATGTGTACTAAATTTAAAAAAAAAAAAAACTTCTTCTTATATCATTAAATAATGCCGATTTAGATCATAAGATGTGTTCTTTCCTGTCTACTTGAACCTTGTTTATTGATAGGACTTGCTATAGGGCCTACTTGTATAGTTTCTGATTAGCAAATGGAGGAGAACTTAATCAAAAGTGAAAACAAAATATCTTTATTTACTTCTGTGAAAATAAAGGTATTTGCTGGTAAGGAATTAATAAAACGGAAGTAATTTTAATGAAATTTAAAAGAAACGTAATGAAAATGTTTAAATATTTAATATAAATACAGTAGAGACTCGTAAATCGGCACCCCGGTAATCAGAATCGTCGGTAATCGGCACGATTTTCAGTCGGACTGTGTCGTGCTGAATCGAACGTTTTGATACGAAATTTACTTCTAAAGTATAATTTTCATGTTTTTATATTCTTCAATATATTTATTTTGTTTGTACAAAATGCAGAAATAATTTTTAACGATACGATAGCCTCGATTATTATTATAAAAATTTTCGTTAGGCTTAAAATCGACGAAAATTCAACACGAAGCGACACGCAACGGAGAAAAATTCAACAGGAAGCGACATGCAACGGAGAAAAATTTGAACATCGGACAGGTTAATATAGTTTTTCGTACATAAACCGTAATCGGAACAAATCCCTAATCTGAACAACCCCAGTCCCCAATTGATTCCGATTTTCGGTTCACTACTGTATCTTATTTTTTTTTTTTTTTTTTTTTTTTTTTGGTTTTCCGTTGGTTTTCCGTTGGATGAATAAATTTATTTTTTACAAATAGAAAACAAAGTCGCTCCAAAATTTAGACGATCACCATTTCCTCTGATGTTCTAGAACAGAATTAGACAGCTGGACCTTCCTTTATAGCTACGCAACTGCCTACTCTCTAAAAAGTTCCTTTAAAAACACAGAAAAACCAATAAAATTAAAAAATCTTTAAAATTGGTATGGTAGATCTTACGACGTCTTTTTAAGTTATCCTGTCCTTCCGGGGTTCTGGCTCCTTTTATCCACTGAGAGTGAGCGCTGTTTAATGTAGATTAGGCCGAGACATCCCTCTGGTGACGAAGGAAGGTCCAGCTGTCTAATTCTGTTCTAGAACATCAGAGGAAATGGTGATCGTCTAAATTTTGGAGCGACTTTGTCTTCTATTTGTAAAAAATAAATATCTTATTATTAAAACCTAGTTTAATGTTTTGGCTTGTTCCTAGTGTAATTTATTATATTATCATTACATAAAGAATGCTGTCAACGCCTTTTTCTATGTCAATTGACATTTTCGAATATTAGTAAGACTTTAGTCACATCTGTCAACAGGCTGAATTGGGAGAGAAGGCGTGAAACCCGGCAGCATCAGTTTTACATCGTCTCCTAAATTCTAATTTTGAAGAAAATAATGTAAATAAATAATTTTTAAGAAAATAATACAACTGCTAGAAAAGAACTGACTGAAGAGAAAGATTTTATGGAGAATGAAAGCATTGATAAAATCTATCTCTTCAATGAAAGTCACTATGGCTTATAACAAGATTAATATATATATACAGGTGTATCCAGGTTACGACCATCTCACGATAAAACAAATCGCAGATACGACCGTCATATACCCCTCCCATGATCAGACAAAGTTAATTGAAACCAACGAGGAAGAATTAGCAAACGCAGAATTGATGGACATACTACATGATGAACATATTCTAAGGATGACTGATGAAGACACAGGCGACGATACAACACCCGATCAAATACTAATCAAAACATTCGAAATTAACGGAAATGCATTAATTTTTTTAAAAATCCAGCAACGAGTTGCTTAACTTTCCTAGCAACATTTGGTGGCTCCATCTGTTATGATATTTTATTTTAAAAATTTTATATTTTTAACTATTATAAAATGGCAAAAAGCTTAATTTTGAGGATAGGGAGAGGTTTTATAATAATAAAAAAAATTAAATGCTAATAACGAGTAAAATCGTTATTAAGTCTGACCCTACTGGAGATACACGATTCCCCTTTTTTCTTCCCACTCCTTTGATCTTTAATCATCAAAATTTAATAGCATCGATCTCCCTAATAAACAAACATCCCTGCAAAATTTCAGAAAATTTCGACAAGAAAGCACAGAAATCGCCATCGAAATAAAATATGTATGTATATGTATGGTAAATGGCAATTCACGATACAACTCCTATTTAATGGTACACATTATGTACAGTAAGTACAGTATGTAACCTGGGATACGCCTGTATGTATATATTAAGTTGACCTCCGAATAGATAAACTGATTCAATATATATGTATCCAGGAAGTGAATTTTCCCAAAGCAAACAGAACATTCCTAAACTTTCTGTACATTTTTAAGACAAAAATAAACTAGTAAAGAAATAAAAGATGCATTAAACGTTTCTTTAATGAATTCTGTGAATTTTTAAGAAAATTAGTATAATTGCGAGAATGCGATTACTGCAATTTCATCGAATTTTTATGCAATTGCTGTAATAGCCTATTATTTCATCATATTAATTTCAGTTATGATTGTAATGAATATGAAGATCAAATTCTGTACACTTGCAAGTATATAATTATTTCTCGACAGGTTTCTGATTAAAATGATTAATTTATTCTACACTCTAGACTAGCGGTCTCCAAACTTTTTTTCATTCAGATCTCCTTCGAACCTTATCAATTTTCATGCATCACGCCTCAAAATGTCTTAATAATGAAGCAATTAAGAAATGGAATACTTTAATTATATAGATACATTTAAACATATGTATTAAATATCAGATCAGCAAAAATTAAGATAATTAAATAGCAATTGAATGATAAGAATGAAAAAACTTGACGTAGATATTAATAAGAAAGTTTTACATTATGAAACAAATTAACAGTTTTATTTTAATGGTACATTGTTACAAATTTTTAGCAGAATAGGTATGCTTGTTTATTATAATATAATAAGTTAAAAGTAAGAAACTTTTAAATACAATAACACATCCATTTATACATTTATTCAAAAAATACTCAGACTTCACTATTTCTGAAAAGCTATTTTGCAATGATAAGAAATAATGAATGGAATAAAAATACTTTTCTTTGCAGTTAATAATTAAATGTTGTTATATCCAACATAATGTATGAATAACTCACATATTACCTGAATAAATTCGATCTTCTTATCCCATTTAATATTTCTTATCACTTCGAAGCAGATTTTTAGCTGCAAAGATATGTTAAATTAATTGTCATTTAGTACAACAAATCATAGTTTCACCTGTCCTTACAGTGTATCGCAACAGGTATTGAAATATAATGTTTTTTTTTTTTTTTTTAATTCTTTCTGCCCTGTGTGCACTAAGATGGCATTTATTCAGGCTCATCACGAGGTTCACAATGAAGGCGGCTGCGTGTAAGAGACAGTGTCAACATATCTGGAACAGACCATCCCTGAAAAATTAATGAGATTCCTAATCTGAATTCGAACCTGGACTCTCCAGAGATACAAGCTAATGTACTTTTATGACATTATCAGCACTAAACTCTTCACAAGTAAGCTTAACTGCTTTTAAAATGTTTATATATAAAGATTTATATGTTATTTTTTAATATAATAATCTACTCGGTTCTTATATAAGTAGTTATAACACAAGTAAAATTGTTTCCTAAATTACAGATTTAATTTAGAAAGCAATATAAATTGTCCCAGTAATTTAGATTTTGGATATATTAAAATTATTTTTTATACGCTGTTCCAAATAATCAGGCTGCCTAAAATATTTATGCATAGCCATAACAGAAAGTATACATTATATATTAGTACTTTACTTCAAAAATCTTATTAAATATCGGGCAACTATTTATTGTTACATCGTCACAATGCCGGGCTACACTTTTTAATTATATTTTTAATTATAGGCTATATGCTCTCCACCTCAAATTAGTACAGTAGTGTCTAGTCCCAGTACATCATACTTTTCCGTTAGCAATGGAGTTGTGCCAGTCATCCATCTAACTCCTTTCAAGAGAAGTGTTTTGAATTGAAATAATGTGACTTTCAGTGCAAATCAGAAGTTCGTGTATAGTTAATCGGGGCGTTTTGCCCCGAAGCTTTCTATACGTGGTCGCTGCATTCATCAATCTACCTCCGTTGTCTAGATTAAGGTCTAGATTAAGGCAGGCCGGTAGACAGACATATAGACGACGTGGGAATTTGTATGTGTATAATTTTTTTCAAATTGCAGCCCAACCCAAAGAGCACTTAGTAGAAGAGTTGCTGATTAAATTAAATACTGTACTCATTTCTTAAATTAGAAATTATGTTATATATATACGTGGTACGATCCAAAAGTTCGGGGAATGCAGTAATCTATGACAACAAAAGCATGTATTTGAAGTTACAGCGTATGAAATGGATTCTACCAAACCACCTCTACGTGTTCAGGTTAATTTCACCCATGTCATGTGATTAAACCGCGAGCGCTGCTGTTTTTTTCCGGAGATAGTTACCTTTGTCCTGCGACGTAATCAAAGTGGAGTTTCAAGAACAACCTCCAACATTAAATTTTGTCAGCGTTTAGGTAAAACACCTACGGAGATTTTAAAATTGCTAAGAAAGGTGTACGGTGATTCTACGGTGAAAGGTCACGGTGAAGTCGAAATGTTGGATGTTGTTCTTGAAACTCCACTTTGATTACGTCGCAGGACAAAGGTAACTATCTCCGGAAAGAAACAGCAGCGCTCGCGGTTTAATCACATGACTGGGTGAAATTAACCTGAACACGTAGAAGTGGTTTGGTAGAATCCATTTCATACGCTGTAACTTCAAATACATGCTTTTGTTGTCATAGATTACTGCATTCCCCGAACTTTTGGATCGTACCACGTATAAATACATGTATGTATGTATGTATATAATAATTTACACATATATATATATGTGTGTGTGTGTATATGTATATAATAAATTTTTTAGTTCTAATTTATATGTTCTAAACTAAAAACATATAAATATAAATATATATATATATTTTTTTTCTTAAGTCAATCTTTTACTAGGTCTTGATGTTCCTCTCACAATTCTTATAGATGCTTCAACTCCACTGAATGACTTGAGTAAAGAATTATTTCAGCTCCCATGAGGGATTTAAATTTGAATCATAAGTAGTTTAACTTGACGCTGTTTTTTAATCTCTTACCCTGCTGACTGATTTTAACTGATCAAATTTGTTTCCCAGCAAACTTTAGGCTGTTGTAATTCAATAGATACTGAAAAATTCGACGAAATCCAATTTAGAAAGAAAGATTTAAAATAATTTACTTCATAGAAATTTATTCATATTTACATACCGTATGTGAAGCAGGGACTTCACACTCCCCCTGTCGAGTTAGACTTATTAAATCGGTGACTTATTTCGTAAACAGGGCCAGTGTGGCTGAGGAACGGAGTGCGAGACAATTTAATTGTCGCATTCCCGACCTAATTGACAGATCCCCGATCGTACATCGTGAGAACGACTGAGGGATCGTCCGCCTGCCGGGGTAACTTTGGATGGTCACCTTACAGAGAGTTCAAAGCGGGACCTGTGTAGCTGCATCTTCTTCTCCGGGACAGAAAAATAAACATTAGAGTAAAATTTACGGTACCACCATCCGGGGAAAGGCTTGACCCGACTCCGGAGGGGAACGGCCTGGACGGGGGAGTTCGGGGATGTTTTGCGACCCCACGGCCCGAATCGCGTCCCTGCAACAGACCAGGGACCAATAGAATTACCGGGGACCATCTTTCGGACAAACCAAAACCTCGGAATTTCGGGTAAAAATGATATAAAAGCCCAAGATCCCAAGGACACGGGGAAGTGGTGATCGAGAGCGTCAATCCTTGCGCACAGACTGCGGATACTCGGGCAACAGACAAAGAAGGAACCTTAAGGACGATATTACGTCATCCTTACACGTACTGTACAGTACATTACATACTGTATACATTATGCTACATGTGGAAACTTTTTGATGGGTGGCAATACTTTATTGGAATAGAAGAATTTTGTACAATATCACTGTTAAGAATATTCTTCTTTTTTAGAGAGAGACTAGAGACAACGGACGATGTATGGCAAGCAGTAGCCTCTCGTTATACAAGCATTTCGGGAGACAAACCAAATGAACGTTGTATCAGATAGCGCAATATAACCAATGTATGTACTGTACAGTACGTATCCATTATTGGCTAAAACGCTTTTATATTTGAAAGACAAAAATAACCTGATACAGTATACTATATGAATGAACGATGAAATGACGGATTACTGTATTAAACAGAACGTTGTCAATATTACTTTCCGCTTAATTCATATAGCCTACTCTTAACGTTGTTACTATTTTTTTTTTTTTTTTTTTTTTGGCAGATTTCCATATATTTACATAAATTTTTAAATATTGGAAATTTGTGTAACACGCACAATTATTAAATGAATCAGATTTACTGTATATATTTACTATATGAAATATTTCCTTACATTAATGTAAATACTGATTAGAACTTAAAGACTCAATTTTAAGTATTTTAAACGAAAGAAGCTTTCAATTAAAATACTTCGTTCACAATTGTAATAAAAAATTTCAGTATAAGACAGTTATTCGAAAAATAAAAGTTTTTGTAATTCTCTAGCATTACAAGAAGAAATAAGAATAAGTGTAAGCATATCAACAGGTAAAATATTAAATAATTTTATTGCAAGAATAAAAAGTTCTCAATTTTACAAATACTTTAAATTTATTTATATTTTTTCAAAAACTAATTTATTCAAAATAATAAAAAGTAAAATGCAACAAATTGCAAAACTTGTTAATAATTCTGATTCCATCAGATAACGTACATTTGCGGGATGAATTATATATTACATTTAAAATATTTAACTTTTAAGAACTAAATCTAAAACTAAAATATACTATATTACGCTTTTTAGTATTTTTAATGATTATTCCTGAATATTTCATAGTTCCTACCGAAATCTCTAATATATATATACATACAGGGGGTGCAAAAGTAAGTATACAGTTGTGAATCTGAGAACTACAGATTTTTAGTGTTTACTATTACAAATTATATATATATACATATACATACATTTATATTATTTACAGTAAATAATATGTTTTACTTTCAATTCACTTCAATCACGATAACTTGTAAGTTAGTACATTATTTCACAATTTATAAACTACTAAATATTAACGTTGAAAACTTCATAATGTGTTCGTTGTTATATATCACACGAAAATATTCAATATTAGTTACTTCTCTCTATACACAGAAACTTAAAACAAGAAATAAAATCAGAAAACAATTTACAATCCTTACAAAACTAAATTGAATAACTTTGCATTCAAAAGTACAAATTTATACTTATAAAATCATGAAGAAAATTTGTCAACAATTAATTTTAAATATATTTTATATGAAAAAACCATGTCGAAAAATTACCTCACTTATTGATGATTATAATAGTTTAATAAAATTTTATAGCCTAAATAAATTGTTTTAAAATATATTTTAAGCGTATTCATTATAAAGAATTCAAAGTTTCATTCAAAAATATATTATTAATTACTTTATTTATAATAGTTTTCTTACATTATAAATATTCATATACAGAACTTTAATTAAACTTATCTTTTGCATTAAATTAACATAATTAATTGTTTATTATAATAAGGAAAACGTATTTTTATCTATCAAACAGTAAATAAAACTTATTCCATACAATTATATTTACAGAAAATAAGATTTTCGATAACAAGTGAAGTGGAAAGTAAAACAAAAAGTAAAAAAAGACTCCAAGAATAAATTGAAATTTTTATTTGTAAATGTCTGAAAACAGCAAAAGGCGTCGGTAAATAAAACAAGCTAAAGTAAATAATCTTTATCTAGAAATTTCTTTATTACATCACACCAAAAGCAAATAATAGTAATGCAATAAAAATAAAATATTGATAAAGTATAAGAGTTTGCAACTATGCAAATAGCTTAGGAATGAATGGAGTGCAGCAGAAGCATACTTTCAGATTGAAATGAGAATGAAAGTGCCACCGTTGTCGGTCGGTAAAGGCCAAGTAAAGTAGAATTGATTGGCGCCTTTAAAGGGCAATACTTCCTTTTGCAATTTTCACAAAAAATAAATCAAACGAAACTTTCTTCACATATTAAAATACACTTTTTCCGTCCACGAAAATCAATTAATTAACGTTGTAACTACAAAAACTCGACGATAATATTACTCAGTAGCAATAATTAACGTATCGAATAATTTACGATATTCATAAAAGATAGTCATTTATAAATACGTTTAATAAGAATTATTACATTTAATTAAATTGATTTAACACATAACTATTAAGGAGAATATTCACTAAAATTACGCGATAATTTCTGAAAAATTGCCTTAAAATGATCAAGTTTAAAAATATTCCATCAATACTTAATGAGAAAATCAATGAGTAATTTCCTTAATTACATTAACATATTTGTGTCAGATTTGCTATTGAGGAACGAACACTTTCGTGTTAATGTTACACGAATTACAAACATTTTCTTTATTACAATCGATCGAATTCGTTTACAAATAATCTTTATGAAGTATTTTATGGCAGAAAAAATTATCAAGAATTAAAGAAAATACGACAGCAAACACACGACAAGTACAGCATTTAAATTCAGGCAAATATCGAATTAATAATGAGAGCAGTGAAGGGTTACTCATGTGAACCGCGAATATCCGTGTACTTTCTTTCTCTTTTTTCATGTCGAGATTCATTGAATCGAGTGAATCTTCATTCCCGAAGTCCAATAATCCAATATCCGATTTTGCAATTAAAAGAATTGAATAGAAAGAGATTCGTTTTTAATTAAATTTAATGATCTGCGAAGAACTGTTAGATTCAATAACGATATTCTGTATTTATATTACTGGAAAAGACAAAAATTCATCACTTTTCTCGACTATAAACGAAAAAATAAGAAACAAGCTTCAAATAACAGAAATTATTATTCAAGAAATTATTCTTTCCAAACTTTAATAAAAAATTACAAAATTCACAGAGGTCGAAAGACAAGCGAATAATTTTAAAGTACAAAATTCTATCGAATGTTAAATGAGTTCGGTGTTTATTTAGTCGATATCATTATTATTATCTTTAACTTCAGATTTAGTTTCGAGAACTCCTCTAAGTAAATTAAGCGAATCGCACAACGGTAATTTATTGGCGTGCAATAATATTTATAGCTCGAGGGCTTTGGCGACGTGTAGCGTAACTTATGGTATTGTATCAGATGTGTAACAATCTCTTCTCTTCGGTAAAAATGCCACTTTGATAATTCTCGGTTCAGGTTATATAAATCACGGTGTAGCAGTCGGTGTGGTTAGGAAAAGTAGAAAACAAGTTGGAGAGAAAATTTTCTTTTATGTCTCAATTACAAGAAACCTTATATCTTTGACAGATGAGATGTTTGTGATCTTTGACATATAATAGCATTTTATTGCTCTTGTATTAAGCAGCTAAGATTCCGTCTTTGTTACTCCAGATGATATTTCTATCTCCGAAAAAATAGACGACGATTTTCAAAATTATACATTAAATGAAGTAACTTAATTCTATTTTTTTTACAAGGAAATAAACAGAGAAAATTTCCGCGACTCACTTATGTTTAGAAGAATTAATTGAAAATGCAACAAAAGAACAAATGCGCCTTTATTATAAATTTAAAAAGTATTCGGATGCTTTAAATGAGTCATTTCAATATCTTCAATTATCAGAACTTTATTTAAATTGACATTATCTATGTAAAAATAATTCCAAACGTATTTAAATTTAATGAAAGTTCTAGTCGTAATTTCGTTTAATATTTTTAAATCTATTAAAAATAATTCCAAACGTATAAATTAAACAAATTCTTATGACCTATATACGACATTAAATATAGTATATTTAATATTTAGGAGTGTTATTGTTACCTTTTTGTCTAAACTGTCGATTAGACGCATGAACAATTCACAATAAATATTATTTGGGATAGTTTGTCTTCATCTAATAGTAAAATGGAGAGTGGTTTTTCAGGTTCGTTTTTAGTTCAATAAAAATAAAGTTGGAAAGTCGTTTGAAACGAAACATAAACAGCAATAAAATTCATCTAAGCAAACCGCTGGGAAATAGGTCAGTTACTAACAATGAGTTAGGAAAGAGGCAACAAATAATGTAACGAGAGTCATATTAGAAAGTATCTGTGACGGCTGAATTTGGTTCAATATGGCTAAAATATCTAGTTTTATAGTTATTTATATGTTATTATTAACAAGTAATTAATTCACCGATAAACGTTATATGTACAGAGAACCATTCAAAATGAGTTAAGTATTTTTAATCGATATATAATATTTTTACATAATTGAACTCAACTTTTACAAGCAATTTTCTTAATAATGCATACAATACAAAGAAATTGTTAATTACAAAGCGATAATCTCAACCTCTTTTTAATTGAACTTATCCAAACTTTGACACCCGTATATAAACATTATAATAAATGCATATAATTATTTATACAGGAAGAGCTGACTGGATAATAATCGATATAATCTGAACGTAAATTTTTCAATAATCAACATTTGTAATTCTACTTTATATAATAACTGAAATGGAAAAAAAAATATTTAAAAAACACATTTTGCAAATTTTATTTTTAGTGCTTTCGCTGTAATTTTCAAACAAACGCACGAGAAAATATAGATTTAGCATTGAAGATTTTCTATTCAATTTATTTCGCAGCTTTGACTAATAGAACGTAATTAATTTTATTAAGTAGAGAAAAAGAAAATGCAAAGGTGAATATCAGCAAAGAAATCAATATTTTGTCTTTAGCTTTCACCTTCAGCAGCACACAACATATGTAACTTTAATCCTATTTTGTACACGTAGATGTAGAACAGGAAAGACGAAGAACGAGCGTTGAAACAAAACTTTACTTCATAGTTTTTCGGGTTCCATCTAATGTGTAATTATTCATCGTCTGAAATCCTATTTTGCACGTAATAATTTTGACATTAATGTCCAACTCGGCAGAGAAATGAATAAGTTATAAGTAAATTTTATATAAGTAAAATAATAGAAATTAAGGAAAACGGTTGTAATTTCGTTCTGTTCTTTAAATTTTCTCAATTATTAAGATGTTGACTCGCATTCTGTCAAATATTTCTGATTAATTAAGCAAAAGGTTTTTTCGGCGTAAAGATATTTATAAAAATTGAAATTGATTTTTATGTAAAGTTTAAATATAATATATCGTGTTTACACGTTTTAAAGCGAATTTTTGTATAAATATGTATAAAATTATAAATACTTTTGAAAGTGTGCACGAGATGGAGCTACATGCTTTTCCTTTCAAATTTTCATTTTAAATAAATCCTAATTATTAAACCTATGCAATTACAGTCGTGGAAGTGTTTTAAACGCCATATTAGCCCGCACCACATGTAAAATTAATAATTTTTGAAGTTATTTTTTTAATCGTTAATTGAGGCTAATATGAGTAAAAAATTAAATAAACCTAAAGCGAAGTATTTATTTTATTCAGAGGATGAATTTTGAACTGTGTTTTTCTCCACCGATCATTGAAAAATGACGGTACAAAGGTCAGATGCGTTATATCACTTTACTGAAATCGAGATTTATGACAGTTATATTTTCTTTATCCCAAAACAGCATCGCTGTCCTCATATCTCCTAATAACGTTTGAGTAATATATTATATTTATAAATCTATAAATCTTGTCACATATTACACGAGAAGAGATTAGTAAATTACATTCGTTTAATTAAGCTTCGTTTCGTGCGTTTAAAACGTAAATAATATAGATTTAAGCGTTATTCCTATAACTCCTAAAACAGACGGATTAATTTAAGTAAGCTTTAACGCAGCTGTTGATAATATTGCTACGGGATTATAAGATATCGACATGTTAGGAGAGGGCAAATAGGACCATACACGAAGTCTATCGGAAGTCGATAAGAAAAATCTGAAAGGAAACAAGTTCGGTTTCTGAATCTACTGAGCAGAAAATCTCTTGGAAATCGTCTCTCTAACACTTGTTGAAATTGATGCTGATCCGATTGCAACAATATGCCATTGGATTCGATAGAGGATTGGATTCTTAAAACAGTCGATGGCAGATATAAAATCTCATATCAATTTAAATTGGATACAATTTTAAGTTTAAGCTTACCATTATCGCGTGTTTAAATAATGATTTACGGTACGTGCGGATGATTACGTGGTAAAATACTGTATTTGTATTGAAGTTAGGCATTTTATCGCTATCCGATAATTGTAGCTAAAAAAGCATGTAATTAAATTAAACGGTAAGATTATCCCAAAGATATTTTTAAAAATAAACACGTAGAGAATTTTATTGAAACGGGAAACAGGAAAATTTGCCGAACATATTTACTTAGTTCTAAATATTTTTTTGAATCTTTCGTAATAAAATAAATATATAAAAGTATTTATTTAATTTAAATTTTTAATAATGCGATGATTTAAAAGCATTTTTGAAATTTTATTACAATTTATATTAGAAATTTTCTGGAAATTTTCATTTGTTCGACATATTTTATAGTAAATTAGTTTTTCAATGATTTTTGGTTGTAGATAAATATTGGGAATTTAATAATAATGCAATTTTATCATAATTCACGAATTTTAAGCCATAATTTTTATTTAAAAATATTGTAATTTTTCTTTTTTTCTAATAACATGTTATGGTACATTAAGTACTTTTGATTGATTATTTTGAAAGTTTTATTTCAAATAAAGAAATTTATTTTATTATAAGGGAAATTTTTATTTATTTAAGATTAATAAATATTTGCAAGTTTATTAAAAATGAGAAATTCTTATTAAGGACATAAATAGTTGACTAATTAAATATTTAAGATTAATTTATATCAATTTCCATTGTTTTGTATTATTATAGAATATACGCTTATTATGACATAAATATTCAATTTAATCAACAAGTCTTTTGAAAATAATTTGTAAGAAAATATTTTATAGCAAATTTGAAATTTTGACAGCAATTTTTTAATATAGTGTTATTTAATTAAATTTTTCTGCTGCAGTTTTAATGAGCAGTTTGCATATAAATTTAATTTCATTTTATAATTATTTTTAATAATTGGAAACTTTATATTGATGTAAAACTTGTGTAACATTTTATTAATATTTTTATATTTAAATTCTATTTCTATAATATTTGTCTACATATTAAGTTAAAAATATTTTTTCATTGACTGATTAACGCATTTTAAATATAAAAACTTAATAGTGGATTTTTGAAAGAAAATCATAATTGAATATTCATATATTTTTTTTCATTTTCTTTAATAAATTTTTGATCAAAGTATTCGAATATTAATCTTCTTTTAAAGATAAGGGTTATTTTTCTGTAAATAAAAGAAAATTGATGAAATTCTAATATATAAATTCTTATTACAAATAAGATTTGCCTTACAGTATTGAATAACTGATGTTCAGAATAAGTTCTTATTACAGCTTTGAAAACAAATAAGAATTTCATAAAGGGAATTTTTTAAATCTTTATTTTCGTCAATAATGCATAAAAATATTTGAATGATTTCAAAATAAAGATCAATAAACGGTTCATTTTTTTTCTTTTAAAGAATTGAAACAAAAACATTTTATTTATGTAAATTTTATATAATATTTTTTAAATAACCAGATTCAAATAAAGTAACAAATATAATTAAAAGATTTATATGAGGCAACTGAAGGAAATATATCCATGCTCAGCTTTATAGAATATTCATGGCGCCATTTTCAATAACATTTTATGGGACAATGTATTTTAATTCTTTAGTAATAAGGAGAAAGTAATCAGACTTTTCATTCATTCGAAACTATAACAAAATTGAATTTCGAATAGTCTAACTTTGTACCATATCAAAAGCGTATGAAGTTAATATGTCCACCAATTTCCTTTCCCTCTTAAAATAAAATTTTTAAAATATTAATCAATAAGAAATGCAGTCTTAAAGTCAATTAAAATGAAATACAGTAACTGTTTCTTCACTCTAAATTTTTTTAAATAAAAAAATATTGTTTTAAGAAACAAATAATCATTGTTTTTACAAATGAAAATGACAATGGAGTAAAATATTCTGTTTTTATGTTTGCATTATTTCTTTACTATGACTAATTTGCAACTATTATGATCAGGGATGGTCATATAAATAACCTGAGTTATTTTTTAAAACTTCCTATTTGTTTACTACTAGTGAAAGTAAATTAAATTTTGATACATATAGTTGTAAACCCGCGGATTTTAAAGGGGGATTTTAAAATTGACGTTAATCGAAATTAAAATTAATGTTAATCGTTTTTTCAAAATATAAATACAGGTATTTCCGATAGAAAAAATGGAGAATCAGATCGGAGGTCACCGGTTGTAAAACAAGTCAGTGGGAAAGTTGACACTTAGCTGTCAAAAATGCTTCGTCATCGTCAACATTTGACGATCACGTGACCCCTTTTCCACGACAATAGTATAAATGTGAGAACTACCTGAAGCTCGTGAGTTCGCACTCGGAAGTTGTTTTTGGTATTTGTGTTCATCTTGGTCTCCCGTCCCGATCCTGAGCGAGAAGACATCGAGGACGCCCAATGCTTCCATATAGGACTGTTATCGCCGCATATAGCTCTCCTCCAACATTAGATGTAATTATCAGCGGACAGCGAACTCTCTCTCTCTCTCTCGCAAAATAGGCCTAGCTAGTAGATAGTACTCTTGTAAAGTATTAGACTATATAATCGCAAGTAGACGCATATAACCTGTCTATGTATCGAACTTTGTGTAGCATCCTGTATCTTATAGTTAGTAATAAATGCCTGTTTTATTTGTTAAACCTTTCTCCTGTCCATTCAAGGACACCTGCTGACTTGCTCACCTCCCTCGCCACTCGATAAAAAGCCACCGAAACGATAAGTGAGCGGTCTATGCAGACTGTTGCCGAGTAAGTGGTTCCTAGGGGCATTCCCGGGAGCCCACGGTTTCTCACATAGTGGAATCAGCATAGAAAACTGCATATCAAACCATCAAACAATTGAAATTATCTGTTAGTAAGATATAAGAAGACAGTTTTTCAAGAAACATGCGAGGCATATTAGTGAAGACACAAAGTCTAAAAAATATTTCAAATAATTTTATTTTTAGACTGACTAATAATAAATTTAGAACATGTATTTATTTATTTACTTTTTAACGTAGTACCACGGACTTCAATGCATTTGATGAGCTAGAAAATGACTTTCTCGATGCCGACATCATAAAAATCTCCCGCCTGCTCTCGTAATCAAGTCGTCACACGTCTTGAATCTCATCGTTGTCATCAAATTTGTTTTCAGAGAGATGCTCCTTCAACTTCAGAAACAAGTGATAATTTCTTGGTGCGAGATCCGGGCATTGTGATGGATGTTCCAAAACTTCCCACTCGAATGTCTACTACAATTCTTGTATGACGCGAGCAGTGTGTGGATGGGCGGTATGGAGCAGTAGGATACCATTTTGTCAGTGTTGCCAATTCATAACGTTTTTGCCATAAACAGAAACAAATTTCCGATAAATGTCAGCGTCAGTTTCTCCGTTTGTGCAAAGGAATCGAATCACTGAACGAACCTCGCACTTGGAGGCATTACAAATTGATATGGCCATTTTGAACACATAACGATGATGCAATTAAAGTCGAGTGACTTCTGTCACATAACTCAGACTATAACAGACATGGCAGTGCAGAAATCGGTGAAAAAATATATTTTCTCGAATTTCTACTGGCCATTTAACTTTACTTTCCGAACATGCCTCGTAATTTCCGGAAAATGGCGGTTCTGTCTTCATGGAAGTCTGACCAGTGCCAATGCGTTCTCTTTTAGACGGGTTTCTCTGTATTTGTATTTTTTAACTAGGACGTCGCGCGACTTTGTCGTATTGCGGTAGAGAAATTTTGAGAACGAACTCAATTCTGTAAGTCACATAGAAAAAGCTTCGCTAAAGCTCTGCCTTAAATATAATTTTATAATATAATAAATATAATATTTTTTTTTTTTTTTTGTAAAATACAATGAAATCGAAGAGAAAAATTCTCTAGTGCTAGAATTGAAACAACAATAATAAAAAAGCTGTGTAAGTTATTATCGTGATGCAAAAAGAATAGTTTTTTTTCCTTACAACTTTATTGGTAGGCAATTCCTAGCTGTAGCACATTATGATGCTTCATTACCAATTTCATAATTTAAGATATAATATCATCGAATTTTGAATAATATAAATAACAATAAAATCTTTTAACTTGAAGGAAATGTATTTTTAAAGCTAGCTAGCTGAAGTTATTGGGAATTTAAATTATATTTCGTTCAAACTAATATATATTAAAAATATTTATTATAAAATATAAATAAGTTTTAACTTATTAAACTAATTTTCAAACAATAATAAATCATTATATGAAAATTAGTCTGTTAAAGTACAGTATAAAGACAAATATGTTAGTATGGAACATGGATTAAGAAGGCAAATAATTTTAAACATAAAGTATTTTTTTTATAGAATTTAAATTAATAAAATCATTATTATTGATATTTTTTAACTTCAAATAATTGAAAATACTCTTCGCCTCTCTCTTATTAATAATTAACTATTATATTATTAATATTTGAAATATGAAGCATTTTATACAAAGTCAAATAATAAATTTATGAATTTCTCACAATCTGTCTTTATAATAATTATTAAACATAAATTTCCTATATGTATATGTTGTTTTATTCTTTCTTTCTATTAAAAATATATATATATTGGCCAAATTCATTCATTCACTGGCTTAAAATGTTGGAACGGAAGGATACTGAAATAATTCATGTATTATCGAAAAAGTAAATGGTCCATTGAAAAAAGTAGTTCCAGTAGATTACCAGAAGAATCCAAAATCTCAAAAAATCAAATATTTTATGTCCTAAGAGACGTCAAAGTTTAACCCTTAATATCTGCGAAACAAAATGGTCTATGAGCTGTCTACTTTTGAGTAAGTTTATAGCTACTAATGTACTCATTACTTTAAGTTAAAAAGTTTCTTTTTAAATCGATTATTCTTATTAAAAATATATATATATATATATAGATCGAATAATTGTAAATAATATATATAAAGCTAACATTGTCCATAAAGAATTGTTATAAATTTTAAAAAAAGATGCATTTTTTATCCCTGTTTTTGCACAATCCCTGTATTTTTGCTAAAATACAGGGATTTTCTCATAAAATAAGCAATATGTGGGCTCTGTTCATGTTTTCATTAATTTATTAAATAACAAGCAGACTGGCCTATAGAAGACATAAACATATGACAAAGTTCATACACTGCTTAGTAGTTCAATCTTCGCACCACAAAAGGTACCACAAAGAGAGTCTAAAACAAAGGTATTATAGCTTAACAAAAGCCACCTCTCGACAACATTTAAATCCATAACAGGTCGAAAACAGGTCAAAAGCAAAGAATCTAGGAAATATAATTTAATATTTTAAAATATTTTTACAAATAGAATAGGAAATGTCACTGGACAATTAATTTCCTCCTCCAGATAAAAAAAATACCCTTAAAAGCTATAACAAAAGAAAAAAATATACATATAACAAACAATTGAGTGGAAAAAATCAATAAGATAAAACAAAATTACATATAAAATAAGAAAATAGTCACAGACCAAGAGACGATTGCATATTGTACAGTGAACGTTTACTTAGGTATTTAAATGAAATAATTCAAATGAAAAATTGTACATTACAAATGTTTTGAGAAGAACGGTAAAAATTATCACGAACGAGCAACATTTCGTGGCGTCATCTGTTATGATATTTTAAAACTTTTTATATTTTTAAATATTATAATATGACAAAAGGCTTAATTTTGAGGGTAGAGATGGGTTTTATAAAAAATTGTAAATGATAATAACGAGTAAAATCGTCATTAAGTCCGGTCCTACTCGAGATATAACACACGACACATTTTATCAACTCACCCCTCGACCTTTACCAAAATTTAATAGCATCAATACCCCTAATAAACAAACTTCCCTGTCAAATTTCAGAAATTTTCGACAAAAAGCATAAGAGCTATTAAACTTCAAACAGGATGAACAAAATCGTTCCTTCCCACACACGCTAACATCCATACATATAGAAAAAAAAACCCAAATTTTTTTTTGCATTTCTCTACGTTCAAGATTCCCGAGTTTCAAAAAATGTAAAAATCTGAAAGTGGACGATTTTTTGCCGGATCGCCATACTTTCCCTCTGTTATATATAACAGCCAGAATAGTATTAAT
Organism: Centruroides vittatus; assembly: GCF_030686945.1. Taxonomy (NCBI): domain Eukaryota; kingdom Metazoa; phylum Arthropoda; class Arachnida; order Scorpiones; family Buthidae; genus Centruroides; species Centruroides vittatus. The sequence continues at coordinate 3,030,438 of NW_027122643.1, forward strand.
CAAGCTGCCAACTTAGTCTCTCTCCCATTTTATTTAAGAATAAGGAAATAAATGGCAAGCTAACAAAAATCGTATAAAAAAACATATATTTAAAAAAATTGAATTTAAAATAGTAATCAAACAATTTTCATTAATTAATTTCACGTGTTATTAACGCGATAAAAATCATTTATAGTGACTCGTTACAACGAATATACTTGAGATGGATATTTTATAGTTCAATAAAAAGTAAAAAAAAGGACAAAAATAAGAAATTCTTTTCATGCATGTGAATTTATAGATAAGCATATTGTCACATTCAAATTTGAATTGGTAAAGTTACACAGCCAACTCGAAACTCGATAATCTATAGAGCAGTATTCAATCATATTCCTTCTTGCACAAAGTATTACGTTACCACGCTGTCAGAATTTCAAATACGCCTTGATCTAATAATATATATATTTTTTAATGTAAACTAATCTTGGTTCGATGATAAAATATTTCATGAAATATGAAGCACTTTATTTATCATATTATCACATATACGTAAATTATTATATTTTGATCATCTGCAGTGTATCATACTATCTTTTCTAATACAGTAAATTTTTTATATAGATCATTTTTTTAATTAATCTCGTGATAACTACTGAACAAAAATACTTTAATGCAAATATATTTATTTATATGTAAAAGAAATATATAAGAGTAAGTCGTGCAGTACTGGTCACTACGTTTTTTGGAGGTACAAGTTTGTGGTTTGGTAGAAAATGATGGTGTCAATTTTGGAAACTGATCTTTTGTTAAAAAATTCAGCAACCAGTTGCTTAACTTTTCCGGTTCTTTTGGGGTTTTGTTTTAAAAATAATTTTTGTTTTCATATTATTAATCATAATAAGCAAAATAGTGTGTGGCGCCATCTGTTATATAATTTTGTTATAAAAACTTTTAATATAATTAAATATTATGAAATGGCAAAAGCTTAATTTTAAAGGTAGTGGTAATGTTTAAAAAATTGTAAATGATAATAACTAGTAAAATCTTCATTAAGTCCCATTTCTCTGGACATGACACATGAACTCATCTATTTTCTCTTCCGCTGGACCTCTAATCACCAAAATTTAATACCATCAATGTTCCTTATATACAGGTTACCATGCCAAATTTCGTTTCTTAATATTTACCCCATGCTGAGATATAAAACGAAATAGACACCAATACACACAAATCTACAGAATTTTTTTTTACTTCTTCGGATTCAGGATTTCTCAAAACGTGGAGATTTGCAAATAAAAACTCAGAGGTTCAAATTTGACACGATTTCATTACTTTCCCTTGTTATGTTCCCCATAAAAGCCGAGAAAGTCTGATGACAGAAGCCTGCGAGAAAACAATTACAATAAAGTTATGTAATTTCGACTTTTGTAACATGTTACATTTTTAACATTTCAAAAATTATTGGGTATATCGGACACTCTCATGTTTCCAAGTTTTTGTTCATGAAATGATAGTTGAAGTCTACCAGTTGGACGAGCTTTCTTGTTAAATCGATTGCTTAATTGTAAATGTTTTGCAAACGTAAATTCACAATTTAGGCAAATTCTTTCCTGCTTAGTGGCATAGCTAGTTATCCAGTTGTTTAAAATGGCTGTACAATTGTCCCTCTTTCTCTTCGGTAAAATATTCTTAAATATTTCCATGACTGGTTTGATTTTCGTCTCTTCTCTTTTGGAAATCATTTTCAGTTTTATTACATAATATGCTCTCGGCGAAAACTGTTCAATTGCTTCACGTATACTCAAACTCCTTATCACTGACAACATTTTCAATTGCTACTTTCATGTTTTCCTCCATCTATTTACTTTTCTTACTTTTCCTTCGGACGTTTTTTCTCTATCTTCACCAAAAACAATTAACAGAACTATCAAAATCTGCTTCAAAATTGTCAAATGATTGACTGTTTGATGTTACCCAACCGTCACGCGACATAAAAACGTATCACTGAACAAAATGCGATAATTGCACATTGGTGTTTTATAGCGTATTTACACACTATGTGCATTTCTATCACCAGAAATAATAACACTTAACCTTTCCTTTTCTCGTATTTACGAAACAGCTTTACGAAGTTATCTAGCAGCACTTGGTTACGCCGTAAAAACAACAAAATGTCTCACAGTTCCCGAACAATACAACCGGAACTTCCAATATACGAGGTAGTAATTCTATGCTTTCCTTAAATAAAGCTAAAAACAGATTACTGTCTAGTGGTCCATTCTTGCGCCCGTTGCCAGATAATGACACTGTCTGATACCAGTAGTTGTCCTATACTAACGACTTCCCAATAATAAATATATAAATATATACCTTCAAGTTTAAGAATGTAACATTATATTAAGGCTTAAACAATATTAACTAAGAAATTGAAATATCGAATATTAAAAAATGAAAATTTTTACAATGAAAAGTTGTCGAAATTTTCTGTAATTACTGTTTACAATTGACTTTTCTATTCTTATGTAAATTTGTCGATGTAATCATCAAATAACTTTTTATTTACATAAATGTTATCGATTATACTTTTAACATATTTAACATATAACTTTAAATTGCACAAAATCAATTAGCATATTATTTGATTAATACTACAGTTATCTACATGGCAGGATCCAAAAGTTCAGGGACCTGGCATATAGTTTCTTGCCTTGAATAGTTTAAACTATCGACGCACAACCACCTTGAAAAGAATCCCTTTGGGAAACGATATACCTTTTCCAGCGGTCGTACAGCTTCTGGAAGCATTGCTGGAAGTCATCTTTTGCAACACTTTTTAATGCCTGCTGCAATGCTGCTTTTACTTCATTTGATGACTCAAAATAATGTCTATGCAGATTTTTCATAAGTGGAGACTGACCCACTTACGATTATACCAGTCAGATAAATAGGCGTGATGTGAAGCATTATTTCTGGCAAGGAATTCTGTAACCTTTATGGACCAATATGCTGTTGTTTGTTTTAAGTTAAGGCAACGCAACAGTTGGGCGATCTGCCAAGGGGGATGACTTCCGGGAGGTCTTTTAAGTGAAACTGGCCCCTATTTAGGCGTTACAAACGTAGAGAAAACCCGAAAACTCCACGTGGCCAGCCCGTCCGAGCGAGGCGCAAACCCACGACCGAACTCCCAGTGTTTAGGGAACGAAGACTGCTTGGACATTGGTAGGCCTACCAATATGCAGGTACTGTACGTTGTCATGGAGATAATAGAAAAAATTATCATGGAGAAGATACCATTGTCCACTTCGTCACATCTCAGGCTGTTTATGGCTGATGGCCACTCAAATGATGTAAAATGTCCAGATATGTGGCGAAATGGATAACGGTATCTTCTCCGTGACAATTATCTCCACGACAACATGCCTGCACACTGGTCCATAATGATCAGAATTTCTCCATGACAGAAATAATATACTGTACTTCCACATCTGGCATATTCGCCCGACTTAGCCACTTGCGATTCACTCTCTTTCACTGATGAAATAGATTCATAGGCATCATTTTGAGTCATCAAATGAAATAAAAACAGCATTGCAGTAGGCATTAAAAATGTTGCAAAAGATGACTTGCAGCAATGCTTCCAGAAGCTGTACGACTGCTGGAAAAGGTATATCGTTACCCAAAGAGATTCTTTTGAAGGTGGTTGTGCGTCGATAGTTTAAACTGTTCAAGGCAAGGAACTATACGTCAGGTCCCGAACTTTTGGATCCTACCATGTATATCAGGTACAGTACTGTACATCTTAAACTAAGTCGCAACCCCAAAGTAGGGTTAAATATGGAGGTCACGAAAATTTGACAATAGTAAAATTTTGTGCTACTTATTTAAGTGAAGCAGCGTTTTCAGCATTGACGATTATAAATCGAAATGTTGGCAACTCGAAAAAAAGTTGAGAAGGCCCTGTGTTCTGCATTATTGAACATTCGGCCAAGATTTAATTTTTTATGAAAACATAAATAAGCACATGCATCTCATCAGTATGCAGGTTTGCTTTCGTCTTTAATAAATGATAATAAATGGTAAAATAATTTGTACTGTATATCAAAGAATCGTTTTGAAATAAATTGTTTTATGATCTATCATCAGTAAGTGATTTTATTTGTATATCTATTTTACATACCTATATAACGGGAGACGTAAAATTTTCTCTGGTAAAAAAGAATGAAAAAGTTTAAGAGGTCTTGATCTATATTAAAGAAAAACTCTTAAATTTTCCATTTAAAGCATTATTACTGTTGTTTCATAGTAGATATTATTTAATATAATGTTATATTATTTGTGATATAGTTCACAGAATTTTAAATCATTTATATTTTACTTATATAACATTTCTTATATTTTTAAAATTTCTTTAAAAATATAAAATTATGAAAATATCGGAAATATAATTGAATTATAAATTATATATTCACGTAGTTAAAAACTCACTTCAATACGAATGTAAACGGCCGGATGACCGAGTGGTCAAGGTTGTACCCTACCATTCTAGGGGACACGAAATCGAATTCATAATGGGCTTGTAAAAAGAACCCGTCTAAGTGCTCACAGGAATAAAGAGTAAAAATATATACGTATTGTAAATACAATGAATTCTTGAGAGAATGGATCAATCATATCTTTCAGTCATTACTCCATGCGCCAAAACCCTTCGTACCCGCAATCGAACTTAGTTCGAGCGGTTTACATAGCGTTACACAGAAAACGGTCTTTTAGACCCTCGGGGTAAAAAACTCGGGGAAAAAAAAATTTTTTTGAATTTTCGGATGTTTTTTCAGTCCCCAAATTTTTTGAAAAATTTTTACCCGCGCGAAAAAATTTTATTGCGATTTTAATTAACCCTTAATGATGCGCGATTAACGCTTAATTGTTTTTTATGGGATTTTTTTATGGAACTTTATTCATCCTTCTAAAGTTCTAGCGCGCCGATTTTACTTCGGTAAAGTTATTTAAAGCTATTTTCTGATGTAAAAAATAACATCCAATAGTTTTTTAATTTTTTTAATTAATAGATTTTTTTATAATTACGTTTAATTAATTCCAATCACCTCAGCTCCTTCAATAGCTTGATTATTAACTGAATATAAATTTTCTTCACATTTTGTTCTTTTACATAATTAATGTAATTTTTACATAAATTTTAGATAATTAGCGAATAATACTTTATTAATGTTTCTATTTAATGCATTTAATAATAGCCTATATACAGGGTGTTCCATAAGTCTGTAATCATACAATTATATGACTTTTGCTTATTCTCTTACATGTAAAACATGGCACTTAGTAAGGTCGAATAAATCTAATTAGTTTGATGGTGGAAACTTATAATCAAAAGTTTAACGGTCTCTGTCTAAACTTCCGGCCAATTACATAATTTATAACGATCTGGATGCAATCTGTTAAACTTTTCAGTACAGTAGAACCTCAATTATCCCGACCTCGATTATCCGGACTACATTCATCCCCAATTAGTCCGGATAATCGAGGTCCTACTGTAACTTTATGCAGGCTGTGGGTCTCCATTATCAAAATAATGTAAATTCGTTTCTTCTTGCTTATCGCCATGCGCGTAAAAATAATCTTTATATGTAAAATAATAAACAAAGTTCAACATAATTACTATGATTCTATATTTATGGGACACCCTGTATGTACTGTACATCATACAATAAATCAATTACTAGAATATCATCACTATAAATAAAATATTTTTCATGTATTGTCTTAGTATCATTATTTACTTATTATTGATTTTAATTATAGTTTGAACAATATAGTTTGAAAACTATAAGCTACAGAATTTGCACTCGACGTATTTTACGTTATAAAAACGTCCGTTATAACTTTATGCATAACATACCTGTATAATCATAAGAAAAGTTTCACGTTAGAAGTTTATTTTATAAAATTGTGGAACTAATTGTATTCGATCCTTTATTGATGCCAGTGTATCGTCATCATTACGCAGACTTAAATAATAATGCGCTTGGTATTTGTCGTCCATATTGTTTTTGCTTCGTTACATGTGTTTGTAATCTTAGTTTTAGTTATCGTCTATTATTTAATTGCCAATGCGACGACATAACCTTCGATATCTCCAGGAGAAAACAAAGCGAGCGCTTCAATAGCGTCCATGTTTGTTATATTTTTACAACATAACTAGCTTGAATGCGCAAACGCCATAGTAATGTTCAAAATAACCACTCAGTCGGTTTGACGAAAACACATATTTTATATTTACAGTAATGTACAAAATAATCCACTTTAGAGTTACAATTAAATATGCACAACACTAATTCCAACAACAACCGACTATTCCCGTACAAATTCGTCGAAAGAACTCCTTACGAACAAACAGACTTGTAATTAACAAAACCTCCGAGTCAGGAACAAGTTCATACACAAACACGTAACTTCCAACGAGAGAGTTAGTTAGCACCTCGATAACGACGATCTCCCTTGATCCGATCCGATCCGATCACCTCCGATACGATCACACCATCCCAGCCGATCGCGATACGAACTTAAATAGTCGACGGCGTTCGAACCCTGCTCCAATCAAATTTGAATGTTCCCGCAACGGCCGCCAACGGTCACTTCCCGCCGGCCAATCGTCCGATGGTTGACGATTCGAAACTTAACGGTTCTTCCCACGGAAGTTCCTAACGGTCGTTTCCAACGGCCGATCCTAACGACTTTTCCGTTATGACAGTTCGTTATAACAAACAGGTGGGAATCGCGCGTCTTGGCGATTCCATACCTTACACCTCCGCGGCCAAGGATCAAACTGAGCTTAGCCCAAGCCTGTTTGATCCAACAACACTCAGCAATTTTACAAATGTCCGTTCGTGCGGACTGACCCTTACCTCCGGTACAACCGGGCAAACTCGCTATAACCCGCGCACAGAGATGCCTCGCGATAGTGTAGGACCCCTTGGATCCCCGAGACCTATCCGCGCGGGTCCCCCTACGAGGAGGTCGTCCCCGTCGCCTTCGGCGCGTCATCCGGTTTTGTTGGTCACCAGATGTCGCTCGGCCCTTCTCACGGAATTTGGGTTTCTTACCGCGAGCTCGGTTGTGACCGTTGTCCGTCGTTTTCCGGACCGGCGATATGCCTCCCTCCGGACTTAGCACGTGTGTGGGTGGTTCCGATTGGCCACTGGCCGCGCCCGCCGTGGCCCGAGACCTCCGGGTCTCTTCACCGCTGTGTTTTCTTTGAACCCGAGTGACGGTCGCCAAGATCACGTTCGCCTGTTGCCCAATCAATCCGGCCAAGTCGTCCACGGAATGACACTCCTTCGTAGCATCCAGGGGCTTATCCCGTGTCGCATTCAGTAACCCTAGCAGCGGTTCGCTAGTTTCCCCGATCGCTCGTCTTTGGTCATCGGCGTGTTGCGCCAACTGCGTCGCGGGTTCCCGGCCGATATCTCCCAAGTCGATTATTTCCCCGACGCCACAATTTTGACCCTGAGGCGTCCCAGCTACCCCATTCTTTACTGCTCTGACTCCCGGCCTCCCTTCATCAGCGTCCTCGCCCTCCAGTTTCCTGTTCGCGGCGGGTCGTTCGCTTTGGCTATCCGATTCGCTACCGGAATATCTCCTCGCAATAGGAGTCGCGTCCCCTGCTTTATTTTGCTCAGACTGCGCCCTCCGCTCACACTGGGCCGTGCGCTGCCGCTCTTGTGTCTGGTCAAGCGGTCCTATGACCATCCCCCGGTTTTTGTCGTCGGGCGGCTCTCGTTTAACCGCCTCGCTCGCTTCCACGAACATCCCCGCTACCGCACTTAATATACTCTGCTCCTCAGCTAATTCCCTTTTTCTTGCCTCGGAATCCGCTTTCTCTCTCGCTTCTACCAGCGCTCGGAAGTCCCTTTCCGTTAAGAGAGCGTCTGTCGCTTTCCCTAACCTATTGGTGATCGCACACGTCACCCGTGCCGATCCTGGCGTTTCTTCGCGTCCTTCCTCCCACAATCCAAGCGGTACTGACGCTAAGCCTGCCTCTACCTGGTGACCGAAGGCTCCAACGAGTTGCCTTTCCTCCTTCGTTCCCGTCACCACTTTAGAGACCCATGACTCCCTTAACGCCGACGCTTCCGTTCCCGAAACGTCCTTAACTGGGGGACCATTTCTGCCGCTTACTGTCTCAGCTTCCTTCAGCGACCTCCCGACTTCGGGTTGGATATTATGAACTGCCTCCTCTCGTCTTGCCGCGACTCCACTAGGCTCCCTAATGTCCCGGTCTACCTGTGAGCTGCGCCTACTTTCTACTCTTAGCATGGGGACTTTGGCCACCCTGACCCCAGCGGTTCCCGTCCTCGATCCGGCTACGTACGTGGGCCTTCCTTCTCCCCGCATTGCCTTGACCCGATCCTTTGCTTCCCCGCTCCCCGGTGGGCAAGAGAGTTTGGATGCTCTCACCTCCACCACCACGCGGTCCGCTGCCTTGGGTCGCATGCGTTCGGCCTCGTCGTCTACCCGCCTATCAGGACACCCTCTTTTCTGCCGGTCAGTTTCCCTTGGCCTATCCAATTCCCCCTGCGGCTTGTTTCCCGACAAGCTAATTCTATCCCCGAAGTCGCGGTTCCCCTCGACTTTAAGTCCTTCGGATCGTGTTTGCTGTTCCTGCCGCTTCGTATCGTCTAATTTCCCGGTGATCCCCAGCCGTAACTTAAGTCGTTCTAACTCTATCTCTGCTCTCCTCACCTCGGATTCGATCTCTGCTCTTTTTGTCACTGCCTCGGTTTCCGCGATTCTCTCTTTGCTTGCCGCCTCGATTTCCGCTCTTTTTGTCTCTGCCTCGGACCTGATTCTCTCGATCTCGAGCTGTATCTTAAGCGCTTCGAGGTCGTCTCCCGACCCGCTTGTCCTGCGCGATGAACTCGGCTCGTCATCCTCCCAGTCCCTAGCATCTAGCTGCCGCGATTTCGCGCGTCTAGGCATCTCTGTGTGCTAGCGAGAAACAAAAAATTTACCTGGGTCTAATTGCTGGTGATGCTCTGTACGTACGTCTGCTTCTCTGTCGTAGCTCAGTTCTTCCGATTCTTTGGAGTGTAATCCAGGATAATCCAACGTAATCCAAAGTATCCAAAATATCCTGTCGACTGCGCCAGTAATGTTCAAAATAACCACTCAGTCGGTTTGACGAAAACACAAATTTTATATTTACAGTAATGTACAAAATAATCCACTTTAGAGTTACAATTAAATATGCACAACACTAATTCCAACAACAACCGACTATTCCCGTACAAATTCGTCGAAAGAACTCCTTACGAACAAACAGACTTGTAATTAACAAAACCTCCGAGTCAGGAACAAGTTCATACACAAACACGTAACTTCCCACGAGAGAGTTAGTTAGCACCTCGATAACGACGATCTCCCTTGATCCGATCCGATCCGATCACCTCCGATACGATCACACCATCCCAGCCGATCGCGATACGAACTTAAATAGTCGACGGCGTTCGAACCCTGCTCCAATCAAATTTGAATGTTCCCGCAACGGCCGCCAACGGTCACTTCCCGCCGGCCAATCGTCCGATGGTTGACGATTCGAAACTTAACGGTTCTTCCCACGGAAGTTCCTAACGGTCGTTTCCAACGGCCGATCCTAACGACTTTTCCGTTATGACAGTTCGTTATAACAAACAGGTGGGAATCGCGCGTCTTGGCGATTCCATACCTTACAGCCATCTAACGTTATGATTTATAATTGTAACGTCCAGTAAATATAACGTAAAATACGTCCTGATCATGCTCTATATTATCTCTTAAAGAATTGTAATTTTAAAAAATATTTTTCTCTATTGGCGTCATTATATTTCTTTCTAGTGTTATCTTAATGTAAACTAATAGTACATTTAAATTAAATAAAGTAGTAAAATGTAGAAAATTTGAAAGGTTCTAATATAACGTTTTTCAAGTTCACTGTAAAACTGTACATAAGATAAAATGTATTTTTATGAAAGATTATTTTACTTAGCTTATGTGTTTATACAAAATTATTTTTTTAATTTAGAAAATAAGTTAAATGTATAAATATATAACTTTTAAAATGTAGTCGATGTAAAATGAAAATAATTATTGTAAATCAATCAAATTTACTTCTACAAAATCTATTATACGCAATTAATTTAGCAAAAATGGAATAAAAGTTTGAATTTATATTTTTAAATATTTATTTCCTTATAAATTTGTTAATCTTAAAAATATTTATCAAAAAATCAATTAGTGTTTAATTAAATTAGTAGTTGATATCGTTTTTGAGATTTTCAGTAAATGAGGAAAAAGAAGAAAAAAGACTTCTCTATATATACATTATTAAAATACTTTATTCATATTTTATTCTTCCCAAAAGAAAAACAATATAAATAGTTAATAATACGTTTCGATAACAGGTGCCAAGACAGTTGTAAATAAATACTTAGTGTTTTTCAAATAATTCTGAACAAATTCAACAGATGGCACTAAAAGTGGGGTTCGTGAAATTTGTCATTATCTGGATCAATACTAACATTTCACAACGAAGATGCTATTTATTATTTTTTTAATAAAAAATGTTATTTAATAATATCAAACATACTGTCAAATTATACCATATTTGACAAAATTCAGTAATATATTTTATAAAACTCAAATGTCTCAAGGGTCTCAAACTCAAAACGCAGCAAAATGCCATTCAAATAGATGTATATCAGACAAGGGTCGTATTTTTGGTAAACCAAAATATGCTGTAAACTTATAAAAAGGCTCTTTTATTTCCAGGCTTTTATGACTTATGTAAACAGAATTGTTTCTGTTTTAATTCCCGTAAGATGTTAGAAACATTGATTTTTAGAAAAGTAATCTTCAAGGCTGTGGGCCGGATAGGCAGCCTTAACAGGTCTCATCCGGCCAGCGGGCCGCAAGTTTGCGACCCCTGTTTTAGAAGAATGTTTGAGAATCGATCTTCAATATTCTTCAAGTATCTCATTACTTTACGAAAGCTTCTTGAACGGTGCAAGTGGAATTTTTCTAAATTTTAATACTGTCAAATTAACATAAGTAAACAGTGAATAATACTTAAAATTTTAACAGTTTTTAAATTTATAAATTAATAAAATATTATTTTTTTAGTGTACAATATAATTTAAGCAATTATCCTTTATTGCGAATGAGATATTTTTAAATGCATTTTTAAATTAAGAAATGCATTAAATAAAATATTTTTACTCCTAAAAACAAAGGAAAAAACCGAAACAAATTACCAAAATTCAGGTAGAAAAATTCCAACAATTTTTCGGGAGTGGTCTATTCTGGATGTCAGACCCCATTTCTCACCACCCATCTGTTCCATTGCGGGCCTGCCGAACCCACGAGGAACTTGAAAAAAGACCCTCATAGTGCCCACTAGGTGGAACGAGTAAGAAAATAAATAAATATGTAAATATATATATATATATATATATATTTGACTTCAATATTTGAGGCCACTTCATGTTGTAACATAGTATATTGTTTTAGATTAAATTAAAGGTTTTAAAGTCCCCCCATACCAAAAGCAACAACAAAAAGAAGCAAACTTCTGCATGCTTGGACGTATATTTATGTATTTGCGTGTATTTTATTTTATATCTCAGGACTCCAATAAGCAAAAATTTTAAAATCTGACAAGAATATTTTTATGTATGGGGCATTGTTAATATTACATTTTGGAGATAAAGGAAGAAAATACAGGAGTCGAGACATATTTAGTGTGAGATCAGACTTAATAAAACTTTCACTTTTTATTGTCATTTACAATTTTTAAAAAACTCGCTTTAACCCCAAAATAAGGCTTTTGCCTTTTACAATAATTATTATAAAAGAAATTATTTTATAAATCTCTTAACAGATGGCGCCACACAATTTTAAAATTAGCCGTGCTGTTAGTGTTTTTTCCCCTATAATGCAATAATCCGTTTTTAAACGTTAAATTTCTCATATTCAACACAATGGCTTCTTTCAAGCTTTTATTATTATTTAAATTTTATATTGTATTATATAATTTCTTAACTGTTGTAATTTTCAGTTCCTTTTATTAACCTCTACCTCAACTGTAATCTGATACAATACAATGATAATTAATAAGAGCAGTTTTATTCATCACAATATCACCCACTCTGATGTGAATAAGATCATGGAGCATCTTTTTTCTACGATGAAAGAACAACTTCCTCAATTAATGAATTCGTTCTCAATAAATAAAGGGTTATAGTGCGAAAACTGGTAAGTGCGTTAATGAAAGTTTAGAGAAAATGGAAAAATTAAACATCTTAAGAAGTTTTCTGCTTTGTTTTCTTTAATCAGAATTAATTGCATGTTATAGTTAAAAAGTATATGTAATATTTAACATGAAATATATTGCTGTTTAGTTGTTAGCACGCGTTATAACGTACGAATGGAAATGGTTCTTATAAAACGTACGGATGGCCGATCCGTCAAAATAGCACCTACTGCTCTGAGAGACCCAGGATAGAAACCGAATGGATCCAAAAATCCTGGGGTCCACCAGTGGCCAAGAGGTTCTATTCCCTGAACATTGAAAGTTCGGTCGTGGATTTGCCCCTCGTGGAGTTTTCCGGTTTTCTCCACGTCTGTAACGCCTCAATAGGGACAGTTATCCTTAAGCAGATCCCCAAGCAGATCGCCCAAGTGTTGCGTTGGTTGCTGTAACTAAACAAACAATCGAAAAACCCCAGGAATTTTTCGGGGTGTGAACTGTGTAGATATTTTGGGTCTCGTCCCTGACCACCGTTGTAGAACCCACAACGGGCTTGTTAAAAAACAGACCCTCTTAGGTCCCACAGAGCACTCTTTGCTCTGTGGGACCCAGAACCCTTCAAATATATTGTGACTACTATTACAATTCCTACACAATACTTTAACAATAATTTTTTAAAAAATATTTACATAAAATTATTAGTAATTTCAAACTTTACATTCATTAAAAACAGTGATTATTCTAAATTTTCGTGGATAAAATATACAAAAATTACACTGTTGTATGCAATTACTTATAGCTAAAAACACATTTTTAAATATTTAATTTTATGAAAATAAAAAAGAAATGTAAAATAATATAAGCATTTTGAAAATAAACTTTATTATTTTTCTCATTTAGTTACATCAGAATAGTAATGCATTTAACTGATTAACAGTAAAAAAATTCAAAGTATTTCATACTTTAAATCAGTTTTCATAACTTAAAACGTTTTAATCATTACAGATAAGTTATAGAACGCACTTATTCAAATGTTGTTAGTTTATTAACTTTACGAACTTTTTATAAAATGTTTATTCATTACACAATTATTCTCTTTTAATAAATATATAGGATATAATATAATAATATTGCAATAGAGCCTTATTTGATAGCTATGTTTAATGTTTAACATTTCCAAAAGAAAATGTGGAAAAAAAACATATTTCAAAAAGAAACAAAGCCATGTATTGATGGCTGCACAATCAAATTCTAGACACATTGACTAAAGATATTCTTTTCGAGGTAATTTTATTCGCAGATATTACTTTTGAACATCGAAGAAAATACTTTTTCCAAATATTCATGGACATAAAATAATTAAATATTAAAGTAATTATAATTATCATTCTCCTATTTTTTCCTTTCTAATAAAGCTTTTTATTGTGTATAAAGTAAAATCAGTGTTAAATTAATACTAAAATATTATTAATTACTGTTATTTAGCGTAGAAATATTTCGCCTGATAATTTTAATAATATTAGACAATTTTAAATCGTGTTTAAAATATAAAATAAATTTTGGAGGTAATTTGTTAATGTTCGTTGGAAATAATATGTAGAAGTTTCTTCTAATGTTGCATTATATCATTTTTTTTTATGATTTTGTAAATTTCGGACTGCAAATTTTTGCCACGTTTATATTTTAAATGTAACAAAATTTGCATTTTATTCGGAATATATTCTGTTTTCTCTCATGAGGATTTAAGTTTAAAATATTTAAATAAAATGTCAAGTTTATGAGAAAAACAAGAAAATTCCATACATTACGATTTTTTTGTGAAATTTCTCTAGTGTATTTCTTTTTGTTCTATCCTGTCTCTTCTTTAAATAAAAAAAAAATAAGAAATCTGAGATGGTATTTGAGAATTCTGGAGTGTTTGATTCTGAAGATTACAGAATTCTTTTTATTGCAATATTTTTGTATTTTGAGTATCAAGATATTTTTTGACATTTCGAGATTCTTGAGAATGTGTCTGTTGATTTTTAACACCTAAACTTTATACAGTATATGTATTTATCTATACAACGTTCTTTGTTGTTTATTTGAGAACAAATATATATTTAATCCCAATGACTCATTACAAATTTTTAACAAAACAATATGCGGATAAACATTTATATCTAATCATAAATTATTTACAATAAATTACTCGGAATAAGATACTTGCAACAAAATCTTTCGAAACAATAAGAAATTTTATACTAGCACTAAAACACCTGCTTCAGATTTACAATGGAATCCGTTAATCTGGCACCCGACAACTGTAATGTCCGGTAATCCGGCACACTCTGATGTATTTTCTTTTCCACAGGGCAATGCAAAGACAGCATACCTAAAATCAGATTTCTCTACTCAGAGCATAGATAGCTTTTCTGAATCGTATGTATATGGTATATGTCTGAAAAATAAATACTCTGTTACAATATATGCGCATGAGATATCGTGAATGTTGATTTTGTATAATAACGTCTCATTAAGTCGTTTTTTGCAGGTTTTTCAATCTCATTACAATATAGTCATGCAGGCAACTGGATCTTCTTCGGACAGATTAAAGTGTTTGTAATCAAATTGTAAACATGGAGCAGCATATGCTGGTACAAAATATACATCTGCAATGTTTGGATCGAATATACCTTTAAATTTAATGCGAAATACAAAAACGCTTGGTAATCTGACATTGTTGATAATTCGGTACCATTTCGTCCCATAGGTGCCGGATTAATAAACTTTTATTGTACTACACAAACGTTTCTAATCACCAGGTAAAGGAAATCTGTCCTCATTCTTTGATAGAGAGATTTAAATTTAAATAATAATAATAACAATTATGTGAGTATTGCGTGAATTTCGTACGGACCTCGCATCGCTTGTGGCAACGCGGTCGACCCTCTTTTGTTGTGGAAGAGATCAGTTACTCAGGTCGAGTGGTGGCGGATACTGAGGCAAGACTCAGCTTTTACGAAAGAACTGTTTATTAGGGAACAAGGCTTACAATATTGTAGCGAATATCCTCGGTTTTGATCCCAATACTACAAGAAATTTTTCTTGATTGAAGAGTCGTCTATGTCGCTTTGTCAGATGGAGAAAGATAAGTCGGCAAGAGAGCACTGTTAAGATGAGTTTGAAGGCTGAGGTGATGGTCACGCGGTCCTAGTTCGGGAAGGACACCTTAACTTTGGTGAAGTCGATGCTTGGAGTCTTACGATTCAGATCGGTGCATAATCAACGAAAACTGTTCGAATTGGGCCAATGGAAATTATCGTGAGGTTTCCGAACTTCTTCGAGAGAAAAGACGAATCTTGGCGAAAAGAACGAGACAAAGAACTTCGTTTTTTGTCAAAGACTTTTAAAATATCAAACTATGCGAAAGAAACCTTTCTGTAGAAATATTTCTGGGTATTTGCGATAAGAATGTTACGGAACGAAGCGTTCCTTCCACCTTCTTATCGCAGCGGAAAGAGGATCAGTTCGGATTCTTGAGACACGGACATTTGTTCGATCGCCTGTCCCGATTGGTTTCGGACCCACGTCCTTGTTTTTTATTGGTCTCTTGCCTGCTTCCAAATATCACTCGAGAACAACTTAAATCTCAGGAGAGAGGTCGACGTCAAAGTTTAATACGGCGCCGCATTCCGATTCTAACGAGAGATGTCGATCGCCTTATATTGTTTATACGTTCCTTTCGTAAAGTAAACTTTACCGACAATATTTTTTTTTTAAAGAGTTTCTCCTATATTCAAAACATTTCAAAACAGATTTTTTGTGATGGGTTCGGACTCTGTGAGGAGTCTTACAAGCAAATTAATTTTAAAAGAAGTTGACAATTATAAGAAAGTCGCAAGAAAATCAATGGTCTTATTAAAAGAGCATTTGCGTGAAACTTATCCAGATTCGTGTCGAAATCTTGCACAGTAAGTTTGTATTTTGTAAATTTGTATAAACCATTTTAAAGTTTTGACTTTAAGAAATATATAATGCAGACTAGTGAGATGTATTTTACTTTTGAATTTGGAAAGATGATGGAAGAAATAAACTTTTCAAAAGAAATTCAGACAAGTATAATAGAAATGTGCAAGAAATCTTATTCAAATAATTGATGGTACAATAATCCAAATTTAAACCTTTATTTAAAAAAATATATACTTTGATTATATATGAACAGATAACACATCTTTTTAAAACTATTTTAAAGCTTTCAGTCCAAAAATGGTTTCTTTGTAGTCACACTAAATTCAGTTCGTATAGTTTATATGCTTAAATCATTTTAATAGTTTGAAAGAAATATGATGATGAGAATTGCCATGTATGAGCCCTAAGATGGCACGCGCAAGTGAGAGTTTTCCTCCAAAAAATACAAATTTTTAGTACTTAATATCCTCAAAACATTGCATTGTTATTTATGAAACATAAATTTATTAATGTGTTTATTATAAAAAAAACAATTAGTACAATAATACAATACAGTAGTCAATACAATTCAATATTCTGTGATCAGTACAGTAATTTATTTTTCTGATAATTAAACAGAAAAGATGTAAATTCAAGAGAAATATAAGTTAAAAAAGCATAGAATTGAAAAAAGGTTAACACTTCTATATAGATAGGGTCGGCAACGTGACGCCCATGGAACATTTCAGATCCGCCCTATAGAATCATGGTCACGCAAAGCGCAAATATCTACTCGTACTTTTATTTAATTTGACTTTGTGTTATTTTATGTACGTACTTTTAATTTTCATTTTTTAATTATTGCATGCATGTATAATCTTTATTTTGTATAAATACATATACTTCAAAACATAATTATTTTTATTTATTGCAATATATTTTTTTTTTTTTTTTTTTTTTTGTCAAATTTAAATTATGCGCCCTCGATGGTTTTTAAAATTTTTATTGCGCCCTTAGTAACAAAAAGGTTACTTACACCTGCTGTAGAGGGTAACGTATACAAAATTAAATAATCTACATATATGAATGATTTAAATCTACAGGAGTCCGCACAAGCGACACGCTTGTGAGGACTCCTGGAGTTTATCACAATTCTAGGTATTTCATAATTTAAAAGTTTTCTAGAGGTTTTCGAGTACGTCACCAGAAGTCAAGGATGACTAAAATTCAGCATCAATGATTGAGATTGTCGTTATTAAAATATATATCAGAAAACAGTGTTAGGTATGTAAAATGAAAACACTAATACCAGATGCTAAGTTCCTTGTCAAAATGTATGGGACAAGAACTTATTTTACTGTATATTGTTAATCACATTGCGTGTTTTTAGTGTTATTCTTTTAATACATATACTTTTATTGTTTAGATGGTTTACTTGATTAATTAAAAAATACGTTGCTCTTATTTATCGCTTGTGTTTTGAGCTATAAACTTCTTTGTCCATATTGTGGTGCTGGTTGCACTGGGGCTAACTTGGCCTTGAAATTAAGGATTGTAGTTTCAATAAACATATGAAGTTGCATGGGACAATGAACAAATATCGTTCATTAGTTTCTTTTATATTTGCTGAATAGCCTTGCTATAAGTCATAAATTTTCTATTATTTGTTGATAATGAAAATTAAAGCCCTCTTTGATATGAGGAAAAAGGACAACCAAGACGAAAAAAAGGCACCCTATATACCCCAGTGTATTGGCGCCCCTGCGTAACTTCTCTGGTCTTAACACTTTAAACACTTAAAACTTTTGCTGATTATACTCGTATTTCGAATCTACTCTATTTAGTAGACCTACTTTTAGTAGACTACTAATACTTTTACATACTTTATTCCTGTTTCATTTAGTTCATATATAATTTTAATTCTAAAGCAAAATCTCACTGAATTTCACTGAATTGTTTTGTCCAGCGTGAGACAGAACAATGGGAGGCGAAAAAAGTTCAAAATTTCGAAAATAATTTATTTTAAAGTATAAATTATTCAAAATATTGAATTAATATATAAATTTATTAATCTTATATCGTAATAAATGCTTTTAATGTCGAAAATTTGCATTATTTTTAATTTATAAGCATTATTAATGTAGAGGATTGACATCACGTAATCACTTGTTGGTGAAAGGGCGGTGAAAGGGGGGTGAGGCCTTACTCGGAGATATAGCCCTAGAAGAAGAAAGGAGGGAAGGAGGAGTCAGGAGGTGGGATAAGGAGAGGTGGGGAAGGGGATTAGGGAAAGAAAATAGAGGAGGGAAGAGGAGGATGAGGGTGCCTTCTGGGAACCGTCTGTTAAGACGTAGAAAAGCAAAATTACAAATTACAATTTCTGTACCTAAGAATTAATAGGTGAAATAACTGAACAACAATAATGGCACCTTGGTTTGGCTTACATTACAATTGAAGACATAGGATGGGTGCCGGTGAGAGTTACGAGGAAGAATTAGCACCCTTTTGGAGACACTGAATAAGTCCTTGAAGTGTGGTCCTTTGATGGTTGCCAACCTTGTGCCTGATGTTATGGAGTCTGGCTGTGGTTAACCGGTGAGTTAGCTGGCGTATTGTATTGAGTAGCAGTTGGAAGATGATAGTCTGCTAAATTTAGGTTGTTAATGAATTTGACGAATTTGGTGTATATGTCCTTGTCCTCGAGGAATACGCTAAGGTGACAAGGCCAGGTGTGCCCTTTATGGATTGTCAGGTCTCTCAGTTGTGCGATGCTGAATGAGCTTGGTGCAAGTAAATATTAGATGGAAAGGGTCGTCCCTCTCCTTTACAAGACAGTCACAAAGTCCATTTCCCTTCTTAAGGAAACGACGAAGGTAGCACTTAAAATTGCCATGGGCTGTGAGAATCTTTGTAATAGAATGAGTCGTACTCAGGAAAGTGAGCGGGACCTACTGTTGACGTCCGGGAGGAAGTTGTGGGTATTCCGTCCAGTGTGGCTACTGTCCCAGTCATTTTGCCATCTTGACATAGTGATGGCGGTGTGTTCCTTTCTGAGGAAGGAGATGGGAACGGAAGTGTAGGAGTACTTGGAGGCTACTTTATGAGCCTTCTTTGCCAAATTGTCCACAGTTTCGTTTCCGATGTTGCCGGAGTGACCCCTGACCCAGTAAAAGGTAATGAGAGTCACACCAGCAAGGGCACATAATGTGTCCAGACAATTACTTATGATGGGGAGTTTACGGTTTCCCTTTTTTATCTGATGCAGTGCAGTTTTGCTGTCACTTATTATGTCAAAATTCGTTGGTCAAAAACGTCTATTTCCACTTTATACAAAATATTTCAAAGTAGCGATTGAGAAACAGAATTTCACTTTGTCTTTCATATTTAGAGAATTATTAAATTTTAAAGGAGTGCTTATCAGCCTTCCTGAGGCCGCAGAGCACCATTTATGTGGGGTTTGGACGAGTAACATTCCTAAACCGTTAAGATTTACGAGGGGTTGCGGGGGTAACGAGGAGAACGAGGGAATGAGAACGAGAAAGGGGAGAAGTGGGGAAGACGACAGTTGGTGACGGCAAGACCAAAACAACAGTTGGTGACGGCGCGAAAGGAAGAAAGGACGAAACACGTTACGAAGAAGATTATCATTCTATCAAGATGGTTGCAAGACGCTGGAAGACTGTTGTCAATTCTGGTTCTCTCTATTTCTATCTCAATCACTATTTTTACAAATTTTGGAGGATCGTCCGGGATATTGAAAAAAATTTATACGAGAACTTTTAGAAGGGCAATGGAATCCAGACAAGATGGCGGAGTTAGTAGCGAGGTTGAGGCCGAAGTTTTAAACGCGAAAACATTACGCTGGACGTTCAGCGCCACTTTCCTGTAAACCTAGAAGTTCGGCAATGGCGTTTGGAATGCCGAGCATGATTCCACTGACTTTCTAAACGCAATTGTCAAACTTCTAGGCTTACAGGAAAGCGGCACTGAACATCCGACGTGCATGTTTTCGCGTTTAAAACTTCGGCCTCAACCTCACTAGTGACGTTACGGTGAACGACGAAGAACTACAACTGACTGTTATATCTAAGGACAATACGATGACGGATGTAAAACATCTTAAGTGCGCTGATTTGGAAATTGAACTAGGACGACGAAAATTGAAAACGACGGGTAGCAAGAGAGAGTTGGTGCAAAGATTGGAAGCGGCACTTTTGATTGAGAATGCCAGAGACGACGACGCTGACGAAAGTGAGGACGAAGATAGCAATATTATGCGACATAGAAGTGAGTACTCTAAGCCAATGTTTATCTTTAAAGATGTTGACGAATCCCTTGAAACGTTCATTGGTGACGACGGAAAGAATGCTGTTAAGTGGATCTCTAATTTCGAAGACATGGCGGAAGTGTGTGACTGGAATGGCATGCAGAAGATAATTTACGACTAACGACTACTCAGAGGTTCAGCAAGAATGTACGTAAACTATGAACAATGTATTAAATCATGGAGAGCATTAAAAGAAGCTCTTTGCGCCGAGTTTTCTCCGAAACTAAACAGTTGGAAGATTCATAAGTAACTTTCGATGGAAGTGAAGCATCAGAGTGAAACGTATCAGGAATGTATGTATCGAATGATTGAAATTTCGTCACAAATTACGATTGAGGAAGAATCAGTGATACAATACATGATCGATGGAATTCAGGATGAGCAAGTAAGTAAAACAGTACTTTATGGTGTTACTAATTTCAAAGAATTTTCGACAAAATCTGCGAATTTATAAAAACATGAAATCAAGTCGTAAGCTAAATGCTAAAATGTCGGTGGTATCTAAGAAGCTAGAACGTGAGATTAAGCCTAATAATGCTTGTGGAGATAAACGTTGCTATAACTGTGGCGGGAAAAACCATGTGAGTAAAAGTTGTCCGGAGAATGGCAAAGGAATGAAATGTTTTAGTTGTAATAATTTTGGTCATATTTCGACTCAATGTCCTCGAAATGTTGAGAAGAGGAGTTATGAAGTAAAGGTAGAAGAATTTAAGTCAAAGCCTGTAAAAGAAGTCAAGATAGAGGAACTGAGCTTCACAGCACTTATAGACTCAGGAAGTGATATAAATCTAATGAGAGCCGATGATTACGTAAAGTTGGGCTCACCAAATTTAACTGGTAGTTCCTTAAAATTTCATGGAGTAAGTGAGCGTAAGAGTTCTACACTGGGAAGTTTTTGGACTGTAGTAAGCGTTGACAGAGACCAATTTTCAGTCCCCATACATGTGGTTCCTAGTTCATTCCTTGCTTATCAGTTATCGTTGGGAGCAGACTTTCTGAAACAAGTTCATATCGGTTTAAAAGAAGGTCGTGTTGTAAAAATTATTAAAGCAAGAGGTGCAGAAGTGAACATTTCAGACGTATACGATATCGATGTTGCCTACGTTAATTAATGTTGGTGGTGTTGGTTTGAGCCCCACCAATGACGCAAAATATAGAAGAGAGTTTCTAGATCAAAAAAAATCTACAAAGCAGTCAGAGAACAAGAAACAGAGATCAAAATGAACACTATTTTAAAAAATGATGCTCCAGTTTGTCAATGTCCAAGACAGCTATCTACTAATAAGAAGGCTGAAGTAAGATGAAAGAATGGTTACACGAAACACCTAAACAACCCACAGAAGCACAAGAAATAATGAAACTTTGTGACCAGTCAAAAGAAAAAAGAGAAGCTTCACATAAGTCTTCAGAACCTAATCATTGGTTACAGCAACGTCATGCATCAAACGTTAAGCAAGCAGAAGTTGCAGTTGTTCAGGAGAAACAGATGGAAGTTTGTGGTTCCTTTTTGATAGTTGGTGATGCACAGCAACGCGTTGATAATCATTCAATGGAAAAACAGCATGATGATTATGCAAGATTAAAATCGGCAGGTGAAGATTGTTCATAAGAGAGGAAGAGAGCGAGAAGAACGAAAGCAACAAAAACAAAAGAAACACAGACAAAATTATCATAGTAGATCGGATGATCGAAAACGTGACGTGAGACGAAGTAGACGCGAAGTAGAAGAAGTAGAAAACATAGAAGCAGAAGAAGAGACAGATCTTACTATAATAGAAGAGGATATTATAGAGAAAGAGAAAAAATGAAAGAAAGATCTAAATATAAATCTAGATCAAGAGGTACTGATCAAAGACGATATGACAAGCACACTCGATCACGTGATTCAAAATATCAAAGACAGTCTAGAAGATCTCCAGAAATTAGAGCAATGGCAAAGGAGAACATTAAATTAATTAAGAAACTGCAAGCGAACAGCATAAAAGCGTGAGTCCGTTTAACTAACGAAGTATTCGACCGGTCAGACGAGGACATCGGAGTCAGCTGTCAGGATGACCGAATGTAGGGTTTGGACATTCCTAAACCGAGGGATTTACGAGGAGTTGCGGGGGAGACGAGGAGAACGAGGGTGGGGAGAAGTGGGGAAGACGACAGTTGGTGACGGCGCGAAAGGAAGAAAGGACAAAAGACGTTACGAAGATTATCGTTCTATCAAGACGGTTGCAAGACGCTGGAAGACTGTTGTCAATTCTGGTTCTCTCTATTTCTATCTCAATTACTATTCCTACATTTATATACTTTTTATTACGCGATGCCTTATCATCAATACATTCAAAAATCGATAAACAATTCCGTCTTTATTATTCTCACAAAACAACGAGGCAATAAACTAATAAACTTTATTATATCGAATAAAACAATAAACATGGAATTATCTATGAATAAAGTAATAAGCTTTAGTACATTGAAATAAATTTGCAATAAAAACTTTAAAATCTTGTTTTTGTTTCTTTTTTTTCTTGTGGAACATGGTTTGAGAATCTCTGTTTTCAAATAAGATAAGCGATTTTTGTTAAAAAAGGTTGATTGCTAACAAGTTAATTTTAAAATTTAAGGAACGGTGTCTCATAAAAATAATTGTTAATAAGTACAGAAAACCTTTTTATAAAGATGACAGCACAAAATTTTTACAAATGGAAGCAATTAGAAGCCACGAATTCACTCTTATTTTGCAGGTCATAAATCTTCTCTCCTTTTGTTTACTTTATGAGGGGGTGTGGCATGGGTCATATTTCTGTTCTCATGTAAAGTAGTAAAGTTTTTCTTTCCCTGGCTTTTAAATATGATACTTCGATTTCATTGCAATAACAAACTGATGTAGGTGTAATTTAACACTGCAGGTAGAGTTGAAAGTCAATGTTTATTTTTAGGTTTTTACATCAAATTATATAGAAAATAATTTTAAAAATAGAATTATTTCTTAACTAAAAGTGGTTAGAAAGTAGACGAACGACGGAATAAGAAAAAAAACAGTTGTTTTGATGCGATCTGCATATTTACACAAATCAGATTAAGAAATGGCGTCTGACACAGAAATGGATAGTTCCGGTTGAATCATTCCAAAGGAACAGTTTCGGATTCGGAACTACTAGGAACAGTTCACACCGAGTGTTGAGATATTTCCAGTCGGAACTATTAACGGGTTTTTCATTTTGTAGAATACTGATTTTCACGGAACAGTGAATTCTTTCTCTAGATTTGAAAATTTTTTACAACTGTTTTCCTTATAATTATTGTTATTATTGATATAAGTAGGCCTAATAAAATTAAGATTGTAGAATGCTTGTATACGAAATTGATTTTTCTTTTCTGTTTTGAATAACATCAAAATAGATATTTTATGTAAGGTCGTAGTCATAGAGCCATTTCAATTGCAATAGTTTTAAACATTTGAATATTTCCTTGTTTATTCAAACTTTTCATTGTCATACATTGGTGATTTTCTTTTTGTCCTTATAATACTATATGAATCTATGAGCACTGAGTTTTGACGCTGTGGAGGACTTATCACCCACTATTGACGTTGTCGGAATAATCACACAGAGTACGCATTTCTGTGTAATTACTGAGGAGGGAAATATTGTAATTTCTGAAATACATCTAGGTACAATAAAGTTGTTAATTGGCTAATAATTACGGCGTCTGTGAATGTGATAATTCCTAGAAAATTAAGGTGGTTTGACCAGTTATATATTGAGATAGTTTTGGATATATTTGGACGAAGTGCAATATAGCCGAGACGGAAAAAGCAACCTACTGAAAAATTCGAATTCGAGTCTGAATATGCATTGAGCATTGAATAAAAAAACCCTCGTAATATCCGTGAAGACAAAAGCGTTTTAACAAAACTAAAACACTAAAAATATCGGAATATCAATGCCAAGAAATGTAATAAAATCTACCCATCCTCCTCAATTTTGTTTCAGAAGGTATGCGAATGTTTTCATCTGTTGTGAAAAGCAGAGCAGACATGAAAATTACTAGAAACTAAATCCAAATTGTATGGAGTTGGAAAAGAATTTACAATTCCAAATCATAAACTTTTGCAAGATGACACGTACTGTATGGACACGCCGTGTTATTAACCTTCTGAATAAAACATATTTTTATATTAAATCAATACGTTTTGTGACTATCTCACATTATTTCTTAGTAGGTTGTAAATATTTCTCTTCTCAACATATTATGAATATTTAGCAAGATTTAAATAATATCCGTGTTGATTACGGATCTAAAAGATACAGGCAACTCCATTTGAAGCCTTCTAAACTTTACAAACTTGTCCGCTGTTTGGCACCACGAATATACACCATCGATAATTTTCTTTTCTTGAATTAAACAAACACTATATTACTGACGTAAACAAAGTTATATTAACCAAATACTTTTATATGTCAAGAATTTCCTCTTCGAATTATATTTGGAATTTTCTAGGAATTTTAATAAATCTCAAGGTTTATGCAATCAAAATTTTATCATTTAAGTCCTTTATATGTTTACACCAGCAGAAAACATGTTTAATAATCAACTTTCACTTATGTTTTGATCGTTTGTAATCTTGTTAATAATATCATTTAATTGATTAATTTACGAAAAGCACGCTGCTAATTTGTAATCCCTCAAGATGGTTTGTTAAATATATTGATAATTTCAATGCCTTTACGATGTTTCTGTAAATACAGTTTTTACCAGATTTTTTACAGCGGTGAAAAGTTGTATCGGGTCAAATTGATTACATTGATTACATACACAAATAACATGGCCAGAAGTCTTAGTTATATGATGTTCACAGGGTCATGGATATTGAAAGCAACGATCGCTCGGAATAAAATATTTTAAAACACCAGAATAAATTTAAATAAAAATATTCGTGCATTATTCTAAATTTTTAAAACTCAAATAAATAGAATACGTAAATGGGGATCTAAGCGATAACTGAACATAAAGGCCGATGGCTATTACATATTTATACATATATTTGCAGCTTTAGTTCAATATATCTAGCAGCTGAGACAGCCGAAAGAATAAATATAGTAATAGTTTACATTTAGATACAAATAAATTACATGTTACGTGATCAATTTGCAATCATAAAACAATTTTTAAGCTAAAAATATCATACCTAATAATATAGAAAAATGTACAGTAGAGAGTCGAAAATCGGAATCAATTGGGGACTGGGGTTGTTCCGATTAGTCATTTGTTCCGATTACCCATTATGTACGAAAAAATACATTAACCTGTCCGATGTTCAAATTTTTCTCCATTGCGTGTCGCTTCGTGTTGAATTTTTCTCCGTTGCGTGTCGCTTCGTGTTGAATTTTCGTCGATTTTAAGCCTAACGAAAATTTTTATAATAATAATCGAGGCTATCGTATCGTTAAAAATTATTTCTTTATTTTGTACACACAAAATAAATATATTGAAGAATATAAAATCATGAAAATTATACTTTAGAAGTAAATCTAGTATCAAAAACGTTCGATTCAGCATGACACAGTCCGACTGAAAATCGTTCCGATTACCGGCGTTCCGATTAACGACTCTCTACTGTATAAATTATGTCTCTTATATGCATTACAAATAGATATTATGATTTTTGCAATATCGTGTATGTATTGTCATTCGTAAATCATTCATAGCCTTAATGTTCATATGTAAAGTTTTTTCATAATAATTTTTCTGTAGGCATTAGAAGAACTTTGTTCCTTACTGGCTGTGAGTTCGGCTAAACCCACAATAGAGACATCCGAGTGATGAAAAACGGGCTATGTTTTATCAGGACCAACCTGCCCATGAAAATTTATAAGCAGACCTAGAATCGAACCAGATCCCATACAGTAGTAAGATGGTGTCTTTACGGCCTCTACTGTCTAGTTATTTGGCTATACCAATATCAAGTTATTGACAGAAAGAAAGAAGAGCTGATATAATTGATACTTGTGGAGATAAATTTATTGCAGAAATTCTGCTGTTTTCAATACATTAGAATTCACAAATAATGAATACAAAAAATAGACAAAGAAACTAACCTAGAGAACTTTTGGTTAGTGACAGGTACAGAAGTAACTTACAGAAGTCTCGACAATAATTTTGTAGAATATAATTATGGCAAACACCATTTATAATTCTATAATATATATTAAATCTAGTTGAGGTTATATCAAAATGAAATCTTATATATGAGAAAAATAATAGTTTCATCAAGACATTATCTGTTCTTTTCAAAAAGCCATGATAGGAACATTACCATATATAGGTATATATGATAATATATTTTCATGCTTTCATGATCCTTCAGCCACAGAACTGAAAATGTTACGTTTTAATTTGGCTTTGTTCGTGTACATTTTGTAGTTTACACACATAAGAAAGAATAAAATATTTTTAAATTTCATGTCAAAATTTTAGTTGAGTTATTTTTATTTTATGCTATAGATATTTAATATATTTCATTTCTTAAAACTGACGAGAGGCAGACCATTTTAGTCTAAATCACAGTTTATTTGTAAATATTCAATTTTCATTTATGTTATAAACGAGTAGCATCGTACTACAAGACAGGTTGTCGCATACAATCGAGAGAGAAAAAAAGGGAGGGGTATATTATAGAATAACCAGTAGATCGAAGTACTAGCAATAAATATATGAATTTCAAACTACAATGCTTGAATTAGTTACTTCAAAAACTGAAAAGACGAACTGGGATGTCTAAGAATGGCAATCGCTTCACGAATTTTCATAATTTGGAATGAGACGATAGATTCGACTAAGCGAAAATCATAAGAAATTAACTCGTCTTAAGTCCATTTATGATAAGTTTACTTCTAAAAGACTTGTTAAAAACTCTTTTCGACTCAACGAACAACAAGGACTAATCCCGTTTAGATGCAACGATGAAGACTGATCTTTTCGACATGCAAATTTACTACATTTTTCTTCAATTCTCCATTTAAACGTCTCCACAAACTTTCTTTTTAGTAGACAGTTGATTCCGCTTGTCTCATTGGATCATCAAATTGACATAGAACGTTTACAGGGATTATACAGAGATTGTTTTTTTTTTTTTCAAGATCATACCTCTTATCTAGTTCTCATTCTTTCTCTCTCTGTCTCATTGTTACACTTACTGGTCTAATCGAGATTAGGAGAGTCCGAAAAAAATTGGCAAATCAATTCAGATTTATCAGTACAACTTGACATTATCTTCCGATTCGAGTATTATTTACCTGTTTTGTTTTTTTTTTAAATTTTGGTTATTTACATAAGCCACGTGCTATGTGTCATATATGTTTAACAAATTCTTCAATCATTGAAGAAATTTCTAATTGATTTTGACAACGCAAGATACAAATACCTTAAGGCTGTAAAGGCTGGCTATAATTAAGCCCATCAGAATGAAGCCTGAACCGAAATGAAGTCAATCAGCATAAACGAAGAATAGAAACAGTATCACGATTCGTCCAATTCATTATAAATTATGGAACTCGATTTGCATTCGAAATCCGAGCCTCCAGGCGATAGAATAACATTTTACAGCTCAACCATACAGCCAACAGCGAAAAAATTATTAAATTCCAAAAATCAGAGTTTAAAATTAAACTTTATAATAAGCGAAAAAAGAATTGTAATTCATAGCATTTCAAATTGGAATTTCGAAATGGAGTTTAAACAGAAAAGATAGAACAGTTTATGTAATTATATAAATCATTAATAATTATTAGCTTCGTGAATCTTTAATTCATAAATACCTGAAAAGTGTAGAGAGCAAATAAATAAATTTATTCGAGTATATGAATATGTATATATATTATTAAGGCATACGATTGTTCAGTTGTGGTTTAGGAAGTTCAACGTATCGGAAAGGAAACATTTCGTAAATCTAGAAAAGACTTTAACCATACAACTTATTTATAGAAAACTTTGCGTTACAATATATAATTTAAATGTAATTATTGACAGTTTAATTAATTATATATTATATATTTTTTACAAAAATTGAAAAGAAGTCAATGCTACGGATCAACAAGTAAGAAGAAATGGAAGATAATATATCAGGTTATTAAACCAATATGGTATACCGCTCTTTTGTTAGATGGAGTGGAAGAAATTTACCGGATAAAGTGCAATATTCGTTGAATTACACGATACATATTGTATTACTTCCGAAACATCTACGAGAAATAAGTTTTCTTGCAACTTAGTGAAAACATAAACCTACCTTTAAGATTCAATTTTATTTACAGATTTGGACAAATGTTGCTACTTTCTATCGATAATAAATTATTTCTAGATTGATAAAATGATAAATGGAAGTTAAACTGAGTTCGACCGATCCTATTTTTTCTGTAATGCAGCCAGTTTAGAGACAGATTGAAAAGAAGGAAGAGGGTCAAAGGTTCTTCTCTTTAAATTGAACTATTGATTTCACTTATCTTCTACGTTCGATAAGTAAAATCAATGGAACGAAATGTAGTCGTTGGTCTATTCCCAACTGTAGCATTGGAAATCTTTAAATTCGTGTAAAAATTTCATACAAAATCTAAACATAGCGTACAATAATCGATTTTAAAAATTTCTATTGGGAATTCATTCTTTCAGTAGTTAAAGGAAGCTTTTAAAATGTAATTAAATCAAAAATTTTAATGTTTAACTCCAAAATATTTTTTCTTTAAATTATTATTTTTTTCCTATTAAAGTTTCCTGGACTTTTATTGTAAGAAAATGTATAGTTTTTATTGTAAATTATGAATTGATTTGTTTGCAAGTGCTCCCGGAAAGGATTTTCAAAGAAAACGAAAACACTATCCTCCTCACAAGTTAACAGATAACTTCGTCATGAGCTAGCTTCTGTACGTACTGCATACATGTAAGTCCTTATACACAATTAAATTTGCAAGTTTGAAGAGTACATGGAAGAATGCTTAAATATTTACAGATAGAATCACTTATCAACATTTAATATCTTAAAAAATTAATGCCAGTCCCACTTTCAATTATAAACATGAAAAGTTGTTCAGTTGTTCTTAATACCTATTGTTTGTATTTATATATATATATATATATAATCATTAAGAAAAATAATTTTAAAATGATTTAAAACAAGGATTAAATCCAGTTTTATAATTTGATGTTATGTACTTGCAAAAATAAATTAACTGTCTAATATTTTAGCAATAAATTTTCCAATTATTAATGATTGAAATTTTAAGTTTTTAATTAAATTTATAAAAGACACCTATATATAATTTAATTAAATTTGGTTAAATCTAAGTTCATTACGTTACATTTATTCATTTGATTTTGATTGATATTGAATAAAGATAAATAATATATACTAAATTAATTATTTAAAATAACTTTGTAGATATTATGTTCTACCTTCTTAATTTTTTGAAAACTAAATTAAGACTACTGTAAATTATAACACTCAGAAATAAAATTATCGTAACATCTTGACGTAATTAAAAGACCAAATGTAATTAAATTTATTTTTCATTTTGAGATTCATCTTGAAAATGAGTGATGTTGTAGCCGTAATTCCTAGTCTCTATGGTGTTCTCTTTCTCTTAGGCGAATTTCTCTCATTAATTAGATATAAAATTAGTTGGAGCTGAAGAAGATTTCAATAATCTTTTGTTCTTAAAATTTCAATAAGTAAAATACTACCCTCGTTAGTAATATGCCTCGAGAACTTAAAACTCTAAAAGCATGGAACTTCAAATCTAAACACAATATGTGCATAATAAATGCAAGTGTTATATTTAGATTTGAAGTTCTCGCGTTTCAGTTTTATAATTATTCACGCATTAATTAATTTTGAATTATAGTGTAATAATAAATGGAAGGATATTTTCATTATATTGTATGTCCTTTTACAAGATAATTAGTACAGACAAATGAATAACTCGAAATCACTTGTTCTTTTATAAGATTAAACTTTTCAATTGATCCCTATAGAGCATATTTTAGTGAGGAATCCAAGATTAAATTCGTGATTTTTATTCTTGAGCATCTTATAAATCGAGCATCGTTCTCTATCTCTCATATATGTTTGCACATCTCTATAACGGGTCCGTTTTAAAGCTGTTAATGTGAAAATCTATGGCATTTTCACACTAACAGCTTTAAATCATAGCTATTTAAACCATACTAATAACTTTAAACCATGACTAAAGGGAAGGACGACACTAACAGTTTTGGACCCAGACTTATTATAGAGATCGATATATGTCTATGAGAGCTAGAAAACGATGGGCGATGCCAACTTTTTACTAGATTTGTGTTATGTCGGTTTCTACTACACTTAAATGTAAATAAAGGAACTGAAGAGAGCTATCATTAAAGAATTTTTTCTTTCTTTTTACAGAATGGTTAAGATTATTTATGCCAATAGTATTCAAATAAGACAAAGTAATAACAGAAATATATAATTTTTTTTACATAGACTATTCCACGAAAATTAACGATTCGAGACAGTAAGAGTATTTTTCTTTTAAATTTGTGCACTATTAAACATCCACACAAAACAAACTGCAGAAGGGTGCATTATTCAAGTGATTCAGATTAAAACATCCCTTGTGAAAAACTAAATATATTAATAGTTTAAAAATTTATATTAATATATAAATTATTATTATAATTTATAAAATTAGCAGCATTATATTATTGATAGAATTATTCCATACTATTTAACTTACTAATTTATTAAAAGTAATTACTTTAATTTAAATAATTTAATTATAATCTACTAAATATAATTAAATTTCATATACTTTTAATATATAATAATATAATATTTAACATTTTAAATTTATAAAATAACTAAGAAATTTTAAAACGAATCAATGAAATTATAAATAATAGCATACAAAAAATAATGTTTCGGTTAAAAATACACTAAATAATTATAAAATATTACTTTATTTGTTATTAAAAATAAAATCTTTATTAGCTCAAACATCATTATTTTGTAAAATAATACAAAGCAATTATTTTTAATATTATAAAAATTTTAATAAAAAATTATTAATATTGGAACAGATATCATTACTCTAATTGCTTCGTACGTAAAATGTAAATATTTTCTAACAAAAAAGAAATTACGTACCTTATTTCCGGGATAGAAACTTGCTGCATTTTTTTTTTAATCGACTTTTCCATGTCTCCATCTGTTGAGGAAATTTTAAACTATTTTAATTTTTATGAATTTAATATTTTAAAAGTTAAATATAATAATTTTCTATGGAATAAGATAAATTATTTAAATCTATATTTTTATATTTTTACTATTTTTAATTATATATAAGCCTATATATATTTGCATTTATTTTAACTATTACAGTATTACATTATTAAGTTTTCTTTTCAAACAAGATTTACTTATATATACTTACAGTAATACTGCAATAGTTAAAATAAATACAAAATTGTAAAATAAATTTAAATTAGATTATACTTTGAATTTATATACTGTAATACGCTTATTAAAAATAAATTAAATTATAAAAAGCCTTTATTAATAAAACATTAAAATGTTTATAATTATATTAATATAATATTTTATGTTCTTATTTATCTATTATCACCGTAAATATTGTTTTTATAATTTAAATGACAAAATAATAGTTTTATATTTCAACACCAGATGGTAGCATGAACAGTTTGAATTTTTAAATTTTATATTCATCTCTATATGAATAAAATGTAATTTTATTATAAATTATAACCTAAACTATTAAAAATTATATATATATATATGTCTTATTTATAAATACGGCTAGAAGAAAATGGTGTTAACTTGGTGATAATTTGTGTTGCTCTTAAAAAATTTAATTAAAATAATAATCAAATGTTCTGTATGTCTGTTCGTAAGATTTATATTTAATCTCTTTATACCAAATGTAATTAATAATATCTAATCTATGAACAAATTAATAAATCAAATTTAAAAATATATATCTGGAGAAATGGGTAAAATCTAAAAGCACAAGCCATTTGAAGACAGCCTATTATATTATTATAATTCTGTGTTCAAACTATTATTATTTTAAAATTAGTTTATAAATATTATATATTGTATATGCATATATTACTAAGAAATGTAATGTAGTCTATTAAGTATCAAGTACAATTTATGTACATAAACATAATTTATAAATATCAAGTTAGTTTATTGATAATTTAACATAGTTTATAAATATTAAATTTCTGTTTACTTGCATTAAACACAAATCTAATGTTTACAGATGTCTGACACAGCCTTTACAATAGCATTTAACCATAATGTACAAGCGCATAGAATTTTAATATGCTAAATTAAACTATTTTTGTATTAAATATTATTATTTTTTATAAGTTTAAGATAATTTTACTAAATTTATAATAAATTAACTAATTTATTAACACTTAAGCATGATATATTATAGGAATACTAAACCAGTTCTATGGAGATTTTTAATGAAATTTATTAAAATAATCACCTACTGTAACAGATTAAAACACACTTTATACTTTAAATTTAATTAAAATAAATAATATTTATAAACATTAAATATATTTTTAATCAATAAATACAATTAATAGCATAAATTTTATATACATTTTAAAAGATTTTATTATTATTTTATTCAAATTCAGCAACTCATTCATAATAATAAAAAGCATAGTTAATACGATCAATTTTGAAAATAAATATTTTATGTTATAGTAAACTTCTCGTTTATAAGAAATATTGTTATTCAGTAACTCATGAATTCTTATGTCGGTTGTTTAATGTGTAATAATCAGCATAATGTTCAAAATTCCTAAAAGTATATACATCACATTGGTATATACATGCCACATTAGAACAGCGGGAGTTAGATATCTTAAGAGAAAAAATTCTGCAGAATTTCCTCTTCTTTTTCCAAATTTGGACATCTTTATAGATGAGTGGTATCGTTTGTTACACTATAGTAACCTATACGTATATAAGATATTAGATATTCAATATTTCTTTTGCATATGAAACCAAAGAAACGTTTTCTTTCAGAGCGCAAGATATATATTTGCTCCCTTTCATTATTCATATTTTTATTTCTTCGATAAAAAATTATATTTCTTAATAGTAGAAGAAGAAATATTTTTTTAATATATTTTTTTTCCATAAATCTTTTTATAAAAATTATTTTTAAACTTTATAAAACTGTTAACAACATCAGAGTAACATAGACAAATTATCAGTTTAGGTAGCTAATAATCGAAAGGTTACGCCCTGGTCTAATCATCTAGTTAACCAGGGCGTAACCGTAACCTTGTTTTTTTTTTTTTCGTTATTTTTGATGTAACGTGGAAAATATCGAAACTCTTCAATTTTGACATCAATACTTTCGGGAATAGAGCGTAACAATGTTGGCATCGTCTATCCTTTCACAACATTTCCTAAACTTTTAAACATAAAAATGATGTATCGTAACTAGAAAAAAATAATAATAATAAATAAAATAAAATAAGTTTTAAGTTGAATTTAATTTATAATATTCTTTTCTTACTTTTTTTTAAAAAAATCTAATTTTCAAGTTTTAAATTAATATATTTAATATACTTTTGATTAGTATAAAATTGGATTTTTATTATCAAGAGATACGCTATTTTTGTGGATTTTTATACGTAAACAAATTAAAATTTAAAAAGTAAAAATAAATAAATTAGATTTCTTGAAATTATATATATCATTCTATTCTTAAAATAAAATAAATTAAGGCAATTTATTTCGAATGAAAGAGTAATTAGAGTTTATTCAAGAAACTTTTCAATTTTTCATCCATTCCTTTGACTTGTTTGTTCTTTTAAGATCTTCTATTGGCTTTTCGCTACTTTTCTCCATGTAAATATGTAAATTAATCATTCAATCAGCAGATAAACTTTCTTCCTTTCTCAGTGGGGCGTTATGTGCTGAAGAATACCCTCTTTAATTTTATTCCTGCTACTTGTTTAACTAAATATACCCTGGAGTTTAACAAAGTTTTATTCACTTTTTTTTATTTCGAGAACAAACCGAAAAAATATAACTTTTTTTAATTTTTAAATTTATTTTTTTTAACTTTTCTTTTATATATATATATTATTCTCTAAAGCTACAGCGTTAGAAAAATTTAATAAGAGAAGAGTGAAATGCTTCTCCTTTAACATTTTTCAACATCAACCAAATGTTTCATTTAAGTGCTATGATGGCTTGAATACTCGAGTTGAAGTAAGAATAATAAAAATTCTTTAAAATTAGAGATTTTTACCTTATCAAAACAGTAATATATCCTATCAAAATGTAAAATAATTTAACATTTAAAACCTAATTTATTATGCTGTTTAAATAAGACAATTTTTATAACAGCTTCTACGTTTAGAATTATAATTAATTATTATTATTATGGTTTTATTTATTTAAAATGTGGATTTTAGTATAATTTGATACTTTAAAAATGTTTTTTTTTTGTTTTATAGATTTATTTACATTATAATCGAACATTTAAATGATAATTTTTATTGCTGTAAGCATTTACAATAAAAAATTTTTAAATGTATTTTATCTTTAAAAGAAAAAAAACACGTTAAATTACAGGAAAAATTCTACATTAGCTTGCTTAATTTAATAAAAGATTTGCTTTAATATATCCTTGTAATTTTTTAAAAGTGTGTGTAATTTAATTCAAGAAATTCTTGTTATTTTGAAAGTATAAATGGTTCGAATAAATATAATCCGAACAGAATGCTCAACGATTTATCGATTCCAATAAAAACTTTTCAAACTAGAATCGTTGAAAACACTTTGAAATATGAAACAATAACCAAATACGAAGAAAAATAGTAAAAAAAAAAACCGAAGATAATTTAGAATAATTTGATATATTTCTCCACTACAAAGGTAGTTTTTTCCCCCATAAACAAAAGCTGGGTTGTAGAATCTATGTTTAAAAGACCGTTACAAACTAAACGTGTATAAAAATAATCAGTTTGAACTTCCATTTTGTGTTTACTTTTCTTTTTAGCTTTAACTGAAATCTATACTATCAGATTGTTCATTCAGGCTATCGGAGAGAGAACAGTTGATGAACCTCATTCTACTATTGTTCGTGCTTGACGTTATCAAAATTGAGCATGTCTGAAGATGTTTGCAGACAGATATCGATGAAACAATTTTACCTTTCTGATAAGAATAGCTCATACCACTACACGCCAGCTGAATGAGTATAGAAACCCCTTTCATTACGTGACACACTGTAGCTATATACATTATTCTCATAGTTGCCAATGTATTATTGGAGAATATTTTCACTTAACTTGAAGATAACTCGTAAATTGATATAAATCTTTGCAATTCCCGAAACTGTATGACAAACAGGTAATGCATTATTAACTTGCCTTTTTCTTTCAACGCGCCTATTGTTCGGATTAGATACTAATAAATCTAGATCGTTCGTGATGATAAATCACCAATACACATGGCACACATAATAACTAATTGGATCTTTCTGTACCAGAAGTGGTCAATCACTATCTCTGATACGTCACAATGTACTTTCTGTAACTTATTATACTTATCATTTATTCATTTTTATACATTTATTATCACTGCAGAATTATATGTTATCTTTATATATAAAAAAAATCACGACAGAATTTATTCCTTTTTTTATTTTATAAATATATATATATTATTTTAATTAGTCATATCTTGTAGAATTGAGTGAAAAACACATTACAATTTCTGTTAAGGATGATTACCTTCAAAATTAAAATGTTGAAATTAAATTAAAAGATGGAGAGCATTCAATAAGTTAAAATCATCTTTTATTTAATAAAAACCGGTGAAGCAGATAATTCTGTGGAGTCCAATACTTCTTAAAAGGATAAAAGAGAAAAAGTTGTCCGGCAAAAAACTTTTTATAACGCTTTACAATTATATTAGAAGATCATTTATTCGATAGTTCTTGAGTTAACCATGAGTCAACTGCATTAATCTTTCCTGTTTTCTTTTTCTTTTTTCCCCCTTCTCTTATTAAAGCATCCCATAGCTTTACACTGTTTAAAACAGCCACCAATAATTTTTAACATTATAAAATTTTCATTTATTTAATTGATAACGTAATTAAAAAACGATAATAAAGGTATATTATATCTGATTTTACTGTATATTTATACAGTAAAATCAGATATAATAATAATAAAGTCATAATTTATTAATTCTATACGGATCGATCGAATCGAAAGGGAAAAAAATTATTAAATAGCTTCTATAAATTATTTACAAAAAGGAATCAAAATCAAATTATCTATAAATGGGCAAAAGAATCATATCAAAATTGAATTTTGGTTTTGTTTGT
The DNA here is from genome assembly GCF_030686945.1 of Centruroides vittatus. Lineage (NCBI taxonomy): Eukaryota > Metazoa > Arthropoda > Arachnida > Scorpiones > Buthidae > Centruroides > Centruroides vittatus. Next base: position 3,067,393 of record NW_027122643.1, read on the forward strand.
TGTGGATCAGTTTTTTCTCCTTTACTATTGTCGAATTTCATTTTTATCTCAAAATGAAAATGTCATCATATCATAGTGGTCTGTATTTCATTGCCAAAAGCAATAACTTTGTAGATGTTTGAAATTCTGCCTTAAGCTGAAGCATTTTTTAAGGCTGTATAGCATTATTATCTTTCTTTGATCTACCAAAGAATTTATTTCAAAACAGTATGTAAATATCATCTTAAATTCATACGTACAGTACATATTTATTCAATATAACATTGCCCACAACGTAATAACAATTAAGTCAACAAATATATTAAATATCTCTTGGATATTTACAATATCATATTGAATGATAATTATTATTTATCTAACAAATAAAAATAACGAATATTATCGTTACGTGGGATTTTTTTTCCAACTCTCATACCCTTTAAAAATCAAGTTTAACCTGCACTTAATTGATTTGCAACTTTGATTCAAATTAATTTAATTAATTATTCGAAAATTCGAACAATGTATAAACTAACGAACAATGTATGAAGTTATAAATTATGTGTAAAATCACAATAGTTGTCACACATAAATTATCAAAAATAATAAAAGTCTTGAGATGACAGGGAGAGGTTTCTTCCCTGTTTAAGAATAAATGTCAAACTTCCTTAAGTTATTTAAACAAAATTCTCTTTTTGTTTAATCAAAATTGTTTAAAGTATTAAAATTCATATAAAGTGATAAAGTTTTAATAACGTTAAATATGCACAAATTAAATTAATAAATAAAAATTTTAGTGCTTTGTTAGTAGAATAAGATTTAGTATGTGTTCGAGGCGTTTATTATTAATTTTAACAGTATTAAAGTGTAAATATCTTATAATATTCATTTACACAAATGTTATATAAGTTTTTATATGTTATAATTATAATTTTATATTATTTCTTTGATAAAATAACTAAACACTTAAAAAATATTGAACAAAATTACTTAACAAAATCGAAATTTTAGCAATTACTTTCTCAGAAAAGTATCCACTAAAATTCCTGTTTGTCATAAGATAGCGTGTATATGCTTTTTTAGAAGAGTGTTTTATATATATATATAGATAGTATAAAGTTTTTAAACAGTAAAAATATATTTCTATATCCTGAAATACTTATCTCGCTATTAGTACTGTTGCACTGTATATATATTTCATTACCATTAGTAAGAGAAATAAATAAAAATAGTGTCTAATCTGTATGATATACGTGCCCAAAATATAAGCTACTATCCATTAGCCACATTTTTATAAAATAAACAAAATAATACATAAGATTTGCTTCAACAAACATCAGAAAGTGTATACTAAAACACATCAAGGACTGAGAAAACAGTTTGGATGTGAGAGGGGGAAGAAACAGTGATCCAAACAAGAACTGATAATGTGCTGAATTCTCGTTTCTTTTTTGTTTGTGTTAAACATCCCTTCGATTAAGGAGAATGAAATGAAGATTCTTTGAAACTTCTAATCTTAGCAATTTTGAATGTAACATAAAAGTGATGAATCGATTCTTCTCATAAGATATCTCAATAGAAAAGTTTGCAGATGATATAAATTTTCATATATATATTTTCCAAGTTAAATATTGTATTTTGAGAATTTAAATAAAATATATTTTAATATAAAACATTTACTTATCAGAATTTCTAATTATTTCAATCGAAATAAATTGCTATTGAATTATAGACAATTAAGAAAAAGAGTGAAACTAATGATTATAAAATATATTAAAATATACTTTAAATATAAAAATTATTTAAAACTTTATACTATTATAAAATAAACGAGTGATTTTATGCTGTATTAACTTAAAATTATAATATAATAAGATGAATTTTAACAAATTTATGATATTTGGATAGAAGAATGAAGCCCACTCGAGTCAGAACTAAATAAAATAGAAGGTAATTTAGAGTTATGATTTTATAGAAATGTTTGAACAAATAAACCAAACTAAATAGAAGAAATAGTAAAATATTTAGACATATAAATCAATGTTTTGTCACTAAGCTTTCTATTACATTAGAAAAAAATCAGTGTACAGGTGAAGACCATAGAGTTTACATATAAAAATCCAAACAAAATGTAAATATGTTTCTTTATGTATTTTGTTATATTAATGTATTTTAATGAATTAATGTATTTTATAAAATCCGTTTAGTTGACTCAGATATAATTAAATTAAATTTGTTATTAACATAGTAATTAATATTGATAAATTGCCTAAACGACCAAATTTAAAGATCTGATATTTGATCAAGGAAAGAGTTTCATAATGGAAACATTTTCGTGCTTAATGGAACCGCTCTAGATATGCTTATTGGACTGTAAGATAATTCAGTAATTAGATTAACGTTAATCTAATTGAAAAATTACGATACAATATAAATTATAGAATTGGTATTCTCTATAACAAGGAATTGAATTACCAATTTCGCATTAAAAATGGAAATATATACAACTGTAATTCATCATATAATAAGCGAATACAAATATGATTTTTATGGTTTATTTCAGGCGTTAAATACTACGTGTAAACATACAAAGAATGATTTACGAATGGAAAGATTAGAACAAAACATTACATTGAAAGTGACCCTCAGAAGAAAAAATGTAATCAAATAGCTAAAATCGTTTATCAAACTCAAGTACAGAAGTCAAGTTTACTCAAGACATCTTTATTACAAATGCACTCCAGGCTCAATTTTTTAAACAAGATATAATTATTGTTACAATTTCCTTAAACAATTATTTATAGTAGGATAAGAATCCGACCAGTTGAAACTGTTTACACTAAGTATTTGTTGTTTCAAAAATATTTTGATCAATGTATTACTAACTTACTTTACATTGTCATGTGCATACTAAATGATAAACGATTACATTGGCATAATTCCAAGACAGTGTACAAAGTAATACAAAGATCTGCTTCCTACGCTAGTGTACTTACACTTACGACTATACGACGTGGTACAGAATAATTTAATTTATTCTTTTTCATTATTCCATGTACAAAGATGGTCATTCGGGAAGAAAGATTTCTTCTAATCAAAATCCTTCTCTTCTATACTGCCATTTGGCAAACTAACAATTCACATTAGAAACTTAGTAAAAGACTGGATATCGATTTTACAATATCCTACAGTTTAAGTTGTTCTTAAATAATAAAATATATAGAAATATTTTAATTAATGGATTTACTCGATAAAATTTATAATTTATTAAAGGAAACATCAATAAAAGGTATAATTAATATAACATTTTAATTAAAGCGCTTCTTTAAAATATATCATGTACTTGTATAATTACTAAATGAAGATAACTCTGAGAATTTGTATACTTTAGTAAATTAATTAAAATAAAAATACAAAAATAAATATAAACATTATACCTTTATTTACATATGTATACATTATATTTTAAGTATCTGTAAACACAATAAAATTATATTATGCTGTAATTACAATGAATCTTATCAACAGCTCAGGAAGATTTATAGCTTTGATTTAAATTTGAAATTATAAACTTTACAACTTTTAATAAATTGAAAACAGTTTTTATTGTATAAAAAATAAGTAGTAAAATTTCAGTATGGTAAATATATAATATGCAGTCTCTTTGCTTACTATTTATAGGAATTATTTTCCCAATACAATATTAAGTCAGTTGAGAACTTCAACAAAAATCTTATTATGGAAATCAATGCATAAACAGACATTTTATAAACTTTTTCCTGTTTGGATTTTTACCTCAATTTTCTCTGAATAAAATTTATAATACCTAGAGCAATTTTAATTTTAAATCTTCGAAACTTTATAAAAATGCAATAACACTAGAAAGGTTTTTACATTAAATAAAGAAAAATAAATCAATGACAAATGATCGAGTTCCATCTAAAAAATAAGAAGGAAAATTTAATATTTATATGATTCTATTATTTTATGTATATAAAAAAATTTGCATAAAGTTTGAAAAAAATGCTAAATGATAGAAAAATAAAATCCTTCATGTTTATTTTATTGAGTAATATGTAATATTTAATATGACATAAACGAGGAATTTATAATATATTTGAATTTTAATTTAAAAAAAATTAATTAAAATGATAAAAAAATATATATATATATATATTTAAATTTATACACTATATTTACATTTTATACTTAGAGTCTAACGTAAAAAAATTTTTTTTTTTAATTTCTTATTACATTCGATTAGAAGAACAAATGAAAAATTTTTAACTTTATTAAAGAAATTAAATGTAAAAATAAATAGCATGATAGAAACCTTTCGTATTCTGACAGCACATCATCCATTATCTTAATTAAAAATGAATATTTATCGCGTATTTACAAACCCAACGTAAGTTAAAAAAAGAAACTCTTAGAGAAAAATTTTGACATATTGTTATGTTAATATCAATCAGGCAACTTGTGAATATTTTCAATTAAAATTTTTCTTCTGTTTATTCAAGCAAAAATAATATCTTATCTAAGCAACAAAACATAATATTTATATATAACTGAAAGTGTTATTCAATATATGAAGTTTACATTTAAAAAATTTATATTTTTATTATTAATTTTCCTTTTTTTTTAATCTTTTCAAAAAAAAAAAAAAATTCTATGTTAATATCCTAGTTATGATTAACTATCCAGTAATAATTTCTCAATCATTTTTCTTATTTTACTCTAAAAAATTAAGTAAAATATTATTTTTATTGTATTCTAAGAAGCAATTTGAGTAATATATATATATATTTTTTTATATTTTTTTAAATCAATATTAGCAAACTTTATTTAAGAAAAATAACTTATCTAGCTCAATAAATCAACCGTACGAAATTTGTTTTGTTTAAATTTGATTTATCGGACATCTGAAAGGCGCCAGAGTTTAATGTAACATATGCAACTCACTATTTTTCTTTAAAAAATCACGTTAATATTAAAAAAAAATTGTAAACAAATTATATAAAAATATAATTAGCCTTTTTTATATAAAAGAAAACGAGTTAAAGACAAAAATATTTAAATTAACTGCATAAAAAATAAAAAAATAGTTATTAAAAAATCATTAATTGATTTTATTCTTATAATTTTTTATAAATAAAAAATAAAAATAGTATTTATTAAGACATTTATAAAAAGATATTTTAATTATTATTAATTTTTAAATTTATTTAAGATTGATTTTAATATTTTTTATATTTTTTTCAGATGCTTACATTTCATAATAAATTTTCTTTATGGATTATTGTCATTCGTATATATAATATATATGTATTTTTTATTTATTTATAAAGTTATAAGTGTATAAAACATGACACTTCTTGTTTACGATACATCTATTTATGAAGGGGATAAATAAATAAATAAATATAATATATTATATTTATTTGTTGATACGGATATTTATCTCTATTAAGAAAGATTATATCTGAATATAAGTGAGATAATATAATATATTATAAATGTATTCTCCGAATAAAGACTAAAGTTCATATAAAGCGAGATTGTTTATATAAATTGTATACAGATGTTTTATCTTATACATTTTTAATCAGTGAATTTGCTTGTATCCTTGTTACTTCATATTAATGTATAATCCTTCTTATCTGAAGAAAATACCTACATCAACAAATAACTATTATATATAAATATATGCATATAAGTTATATATTTGTATGTTACATAAATAAGTTACATGCATATATACATACATATGTATTAGTGGAATATAAGAAGGTAATTTCGAAGTATGTTTATATATATAAAGGAGTACTTAAAGCATCTTCTATTTTATCATATTCTATATATAAAGCTTAATAATATATAATCTTAATAAGCACTTTTCTTTGTAAAAGAAATATATAAATAGGTTTTTACAATTTTATATAGTATTTCTATATAAAGAAATCATAAATATTAATAAGTTTCATTTATTTTTTCTTATTAAATTTAATAATAAAAAAGAAAGTACAGTATTTTTCATCTGCTTCTAAAAAATAAATAAAGGTTGTAATTTAAGATTCTTTATTTTATCCCAAATCTTGTATATTTAAATATTTTATATAAAGATTAAGCTTACGATAATGACTAATGTGTCTATACAGGAAAAATATATTATTTTATTAATTTAATTTTAATAATCAAATATTTCATGAAATTTTAATAACGTGTGAATTGTGTAGAAATGTTTCTTTAAATCAGTGTTTGTCACTCTTTCCTTAAAAATTGTCTCTTAAAGGGTATTGTTTCAGTCAATTTATTTTTTTAAACTATCCCCTAATAAATTTAAGAGAACATATATTATTGTTATTTATTCATGATATTGAAAATTAAAAATTTATTAACTTATTTGTTTTATATATATAGGCTGTGTCCATTATCTTTTGTCTGATAACGTTACTTACCTTCTCTCTCCCCTCCTCGTCTGGCTGGTGTAATTCCTAATGTTTTTTTGCACCTAAAACTAATTTTCCTTTCTCAAGAAACCTATTTTCGACTCGTTGAGAAACATTCCTCTAAACCATTCACATAATATTAAAATTGAATCCAAGTATACGTATTTGGTAGCAATATTATTCGCTACAGCAGATATTGAACTGTTCTTTTTTGTTTTTCCTATTTAAAAACTGAGTAATGATTTATGATATAGATGTAATTTCATTTTTAAATCTCAATATTGTTGTTTTATTTTAGAATTTGAATATTTATATTTTTATTTGGGTGTTCGCTTTCGTTATCTGATCTCACTTCTGAACTACAACTGTTTTCATTCACTCTTTTATTATATTCTTTCATGCTGCTAGTCAATTAATAAAAATAAATTCTTTATAAATTTAAATGTTTTTTTGATATATAATCGTTGCTTTTTTAAAATAAAAACTAGTAGTAGATAATGTCTTTTATTATATATTTTTGTTTAGAATAAAATTATCTGAACCGAAATCAATTTTAATTTCCTCATTTATGTTAAACGGATTTTGATTAATCTATAATAAAAAAATATAGGCTTTTATATATATTTTTAACTATAAATTAAAAGTTAAACTTATTATTTTCTTAGATAAAATTACTTTTTTTTAATTATATCAACAATAACCTGTTGATTGAATGCAGCTGGAAACAGAAATAATATCTTAAATAAAAATTTTAATTTGAAATTTATAAAGTCTAGAATTTGTATTTTCACATAATAAATATATAATTACTTTAAGGATTAAAAAATGAAAAGTATAAAAAGTATTTAATATTTTAATTTTTATATAAATATTAAATTCATAATATTATAACTATATATGATTTGTTTTTGTTAAAATCTAAAATGATTTGATTAAAAATTTAAATTAATTTTTAACTTTTAGATTTAAAAAATAGATTTTTCTTATAATTTAAGTAATGAGAATTAATAAAATTATTTTATAAAGCTAAACTTATGACTACTCAAGAATACTGATGTAAATTCGCTAGACTGTAATCGTATTGTCTAAGTTATTATGAAAAATTAAATAATAATTCGCTTAAAAGTGAATTAGTTTAGCAAAATATCAGACAACTTTTCTTCTTAATTTTTATTGAAAGAATCAAGATTTATATTTTACATAAATTTTCAAATATTTCACACAAAATAACTTTCAAGATTAATTATTGAATTATTTTTGACATGGTGAAGGAACTTGTCGGCTTTTACTACACTAAGTCGAACTTCCATAGTAAATAAATAATAAAAACGAAAAAACAGAAGAAAATCAATATAAAATGCATATAGAGAAACACATTAAAATTTATTTAATTCAGAGACAAAAATATAAAAATAGTTTAAGAGGATAAAAGAGTTCGAATGCGGAGATCTGTAAAGTATTCTTGAATATTAATTTCAATAAAAAAAATTATTATTCTGTCTTTTTATTAGAATAGATAATCATACTTTAATCATAACTAAAGTGTAGAATAGATAGACAATGTTGTTTATCATAATTATGATGAATCAAACAGCGTTATGTATTATACACTTGCTAAGATGGCATTTTTTTTCTGTATATATAATTATCTTTATAATAAGCTTAATCTCTTTGAAGTTTGTTTCTGTCTATTATAGTTACAAAAATTTGTGTTTAATTACAAATTCGAAATCAATAATTCATATCTAAAGACACACTTAACGTAGCGGTTGCATTTACTTAAATGTCTCTCCTAATGCAGCTAGAAACTAGAAACTTTGATATTGTATTTATTTTATCTTTTATGTTAGGAAATGTATTATAGAATGATATTCATTTAAATGATCAAACGAACAGCGATTACCTAGATTACCTTTCTGGAGGAGACCGACTTGTAACGAATTCAATTGAATCTACCATATGCAATATCTCAACAAATCAAACAATCTGTTTTTTTAAATTGCAGGGTTTGTGTATATTTACTATTAGATATTCTCTTAACGAAACTATAATTTCTTAATATTTTAATAAACTTGATTTAATTAAATTATTTTAAACAAATGCATGTTTTTATTATTAATGATTGCACGCTAATAAATGACGATAATCTTGTCTCAAAACAATTTTTAATGTATTATTCTAATAATAGTTATTTTCAAACTTGTATATCACGAGTTTTATCTTTATTTGTACATTTTCGAAATAACATATTAAGATTTAGTTAATTAAAATAATTTAATTAACTTAATGTTCGGCAATGATTTCACTTTTGAACCCAATTCGATGTCAAATTAATTTACTACGACCTCTTTTGTTAATGTACTTTGACATAACTGACTCTCGATATTGACCGTTTAGGGAATATTTCGAAAAATAGCATAACTTAAATTTAATTAAAAATGTAGAAAATATAAACGTTTTGAATTGATTTATATAACACTAAGTATATAATAAATAAAGCAACAACTCATATTATACTTTCTTTCATCCATTCCATTCTTTGTCAGTCGTTCTCTCATCGTATTGTTGTGTAAGAGTTCATATCTTTATATGAAAGAGAACCTTCCTGGTGACTTCACGGAATCTGTGATTATCCATACATACACTTATCGGTATTCTTTTTGCTTCTGTGATAATGTGAAGCCAAGGGTGATTGAGGCTAGAAGATATCTTGATCCCATATATCCTTGATAAAGAGTTTATTCTTGGCTGACATGATCGGGATACATTATATTATTTACGGCTAAGAATTTATTTCTGTGAAGAACCATATCGAATTAATATTTGCTATTTTCAATAAATAGAAAATTAAACATAAATTCAATTCAATTCAATTCAATTCAAATGAATTAGCAAAAGAGAGAGATTTCCCTGTTACAGGGGGTGATACACATAGATGACATTAGTTAACAATTTTAGTTTACAAAAGTATTATATTGATAATAAAACAATCGTAATTTAACAGAACTGTCCAATCATTTAAAATTTTTCTGTGATTTTAACAAAGTAATTATAAATTTTATATAAATCCTTTTTATTGAGAAAATTTTAATTTATTTTGAGTTCAAGAGGAGATCTACAGTTACATATTCGTATATCATATTGTTCACGCATATTTGTAAATTCTTGACAGTTTTGTAGAAGGTGGAATGCTGAGAAGTCTTCGGATTGACATAAACAACAATGGGGAATTTTATAGGTATTATGTAGGTATTATTGACAAAGAGAGAATATTTGTTAAGGCGTAGCTAGATTATTAGTCGTTTCACGTTCAAATCAATTGGTTGCCACATATATGGCTGGAAAGACGGGATTTCAAATAAGTTGATGCACCAGGAATGATAATTACTATGGTTTAAAGAGAGTTGGTCTTTATTTATAGATTGAGATATGGCAAAGTTTAATAGAAGAGTATAACCGTATTTCCAATCCTGAATGATATCTTTAAATAATAGTTCTGATACGCCAAATGAGTTCAAAATTTTACATAATTTGTATTGCCATAGCTGTTTGTAATTTACGTTTTTACTCTGCTTGATTATTTCTTGATGTAGGAAAGTTATATTATTGTCACTTTTGAATTTGAGTCTATAATAAAATTTAATTATACGTTTTAACAGCAGGGGAAATGACCAGATACGATTTGTTTCATGTCGGAGAGCATAATCGGGAATTGTTCTTTCTAGATGGAATAATTTACGTAGGAAATAGATACGAAAGGGCTCGAGTTTATATAAATAATCCAGACTCCAGATAGGGCTTGCATAGTAAATAATAGGGTTGATTATAGAATTGTATAGTTTTATATGGATATTCAAATTAGAGGTTTTCAGGGTTGAGCATAGGAATAGAAGGTTGTCGATAGCCTGCTTTACTTTGATGTTGATTCTTGAGATTTGAGCTTTGAAGGTTACGTTCCAAAGACGACTCCCAGATAGTTTACTTCATTAACTATTTGTAGTAGAGTATTGTCACGATATATTTTGGTTTCTTTTCCAGATATTTTGCTATTATTGCGAAAAATAATAATGTTGGTTTTAGCCGGATTTATTACTAAGTGAATTGATTTAAAATAAAGACTTAACTGGTTAATTTTTCTTTGTAATGATATTTTGGTGGGAGCTATTATTACTAGATCATCTGCGAATAGTATGTAGTGAAAGATTCTGTTATTTATTTCAATACCATCGGTAGAATTATGAAAAAGTTGATCAATGCCGAGTAGATAGAAATTAAATAAATATGGCGAAAGGGGATCACCTTGAAGAACACCTCGAGAAAGAGTTAGACAGGGGGAAAGGATCTTGCCTTGTTTGATCTTTATGTTATAATTTGAGAAAAGCTGTTTTATAGTAGGTACGAATCGGGTACTTGCACCGCAGGCTTTTAAATTATTTACTAGTAGTGGGATATAGATTGAATCAAAAGCTTTTTGTATATCAATGAAAATAGCATATACTTTTCTATTTTTTTAATAGATTTTATAGATTGTTAATAGGTTGTGTTATTAGAGTAATGTTCAAAATAACCACTCTCAGTCGGTTTGACGAAACACAAAATTTATATTTACAGTAAAATGTACAAAATAATCCAAATTAGAGTTACAATTAATTATGCACAACCACTAGTCTGAACAACAACCGACTATTCCCGTACAAATTCGTCGAAAGAACTCCTTACGAACAAACAGACTTGTAATTAACAAAACCTCCGCGTCAGGAACAAGTTCATACACAAACACGTAACCTCCAACGAGAGAGTTAGTTAGCACCTCGATAACGACGATCTCCCTTGATCCGATCCGATCCGATCCGATCCGATCACCTCCGATACGATGCCAGCCGATCCGAACTCCCGATACGAGCTCGATCCGAGCTTAAATAGTCGACGGCGTTCGAACACTGCTCCAATCAAATTTGAATGTTCCCGCAACGGCCGCCAACGGTCACTTCCCGCCGGCCAATCGTCCGATGGTCGACGATTTGAAACTTAACGGTTCTTCCCACGGAAGTTCCTAACGGTCGTTTCCAACGGCCGATCCTAACGACTTTTCCGTTATGACAGTTCGTTATAACAAACAGGTGGGAATCGCGCGTCTTGGCGATTCCATACCTTACAATTAGTAACATGAATATTGCTAATTCAGTTCCTTTATTTTTGGTAAAAGCATATTAAAATTTAGCTTCCAGATCAGTAACTTTAGTCCATTGTTGAAATTTATTTGCCAGTATTGAGGTGAAGCATTTTCTTATAGTTGATAATAATGCTATAGGTCTATAATTACTAGGGGAAAGTTGATCACCCTTTTTATGGATCATAGTAAGAATAACTGTATTCCAAAAATCAAGATACGAAGTGGCTTTGTACATGGTGTTAAAAGGATTTAACAATTTTAACCTGGAGCTATTTGGAAGCATTTTTAGAAATTTAGTAGGAAGATTATCATTTCCTGGGGTCGAGTTACTTTTTGTTTTCTGAATTGCTTCATTCAGTTCTTCAATAGTAAAATCGGAGTCTAAATATTCGTTATAAACATCAGTGTTTATTATTGGTAGTAAGTTTGAATGAATTTTTGGGAATCTTTGATAAAAATTTTTCCAAGTATCGAAGTCAATGATTGATGAATTTTCAGTTAGGTTTGATTTAAAACGGAATCTTCTTATTATAAACCAGAATAATTTACTGTCTTTACTATTTTTGATTAAGTTTGATTCGAGTTTCCTGAAGTAGTTTTTCTTTTTTGTCTCGAGTAAGTTGTTGTAGGATTGTTTGGCTTTCTTGTAATTAATAAAATTAGTATCATTAGAGTTTAGTCTGAAAATTTTTAGTTTAGATTTCTTTTCCATTTTTATTTTATGACGATCAAAATCGTACCAAATTTGTCTGAATCTATTATGGAGATTTCTTTTTTCATTATTATTGTATATATAATCATTCATTATATTTGTCATTAATTTATAAATTTCTTCACTATTGTTTTCTGTTATTATCGGAATGTCAGTAAATCGATTTTCGATTTGTGTTGAATATCTTGAAGTTTTGTATTTTATTCTTTGACTTTTAATTTGATAAGTTGTCTGATTTCTTAGTCGAAAATAGCAAAAATTTTGCTATTGTAGGTAGGTGGTCGGAGATGTCGAAAGTAGTTGTGGTGAAGTCCAGACAGCAATCCAGTAGTAAGTCTGAGCAGATTGTATAATCAATAGTAGATTTTCCGGCATATGTTAAACAAGTGTATTCTGCAGGAATACCAGGCTTGATGCGTTCATTTATTATGTACATTTTAAGATCCGTTATTATTTCTATTAGTTTTTTCCCCAGTCTATTAAGCTGTTTATCTTTCGATTGACGAGTATTTCGTATTAGAAGATTAGGTTCATCATATTTAGAGTCCATTGTTTCACCGATTCTTGCATTAAAATCTCCTAGTATAATAGAGTAGGAAGTCGTATGTTGCCAAATATCAATTAGTTTGGAGGTTTTATTTAGATTTGTTAAATCATCAGGAGGGAGCATTAGAGTCATTAGTTTATTAGTTATATTTGGAAGGATGGGTTTGTTGATTGAGATAAGGAGCAAGATGTAGTGGTCGGATTTTTTGTTTGTATTATTTTACAAAAATCTTTTTTTTATTAATATACAAAGACCACCGCTTGGACGACCTGGGCTATTAGTTTATGTGCCATTACTGATTCTATTATAAGTCAAATTTTTTTGATAAATTTATAAGTTAATTCAGAGGTTATCTAAGATTCAGTTATAGCGAAGATATCGGGTTCAAGCTTGGAATAAAGAGAGTTGATTAGAGAAATTTTATGTTTAAGACCTTGGCTATTCCAGTTGACAATAGTAAATAATTGGTTGTTCAAATAAGTTTTATCGTATTGAATTTTACTTTGCTTCTTAGTATATCACCTTGTTGTATTTGTTAACCTAGAAGACGGAAGAAAGGTATCTACATGTACTAATTTCCCGGTATTTAAACTATAAATTAATTTTTCACGTTCAATTATTAAAGTGTCATTACGTAGTTTGACCTGAGGATTATTTCGCAGTTCGTAGAAAGTTGGAAAAGAAATATTTTCGTCCAATCCTTGAGTTTTTTGTTAAGTCCGGTGATATTTGCATATTTTTTCCATTCTAGCAAACTCTGTTGTTTCTTCCATACAAACGTGGAAAAAAATGCGATCACGAATATGATTATTGCCAAGAGTTAGTCTTATAGTTGAATTTGGTGATTTAGTTAGTTGAACTATTTCCAGGATGTCTTCTTGAGCTATGTTTTGCAAGTTTAATGAAGTAGTAATAAAATTATGAATTTCTAGTCTAGAAATAGTTTTAGAATTGGGATAATTATATATAATTATATTGTTGTGGTGATGATCATTAATTAGAGAGTCCATTTTAAATTGAATACAGCCCTTATCTACTTGTAATTTGTCGACCTATTGCTTTAGGTTATTTATTTGTTCTTCTATTTTTTTTCTGCTGTTCTTTAGTTTCACGGATGTTTTCATGTATAAGGTCAAGATCTTCTTTTATAAGGATTATTTGGCTAAAAAGTTTATCGTTAGAAGTGTTAATCAAGTTGGAGATTTTGTTCCGTAGGACTATTGTAGAGGTGTCTGGTAGATTGTCCGGCTTGTTAAGTAAAGTAGGGTCGAAGTTAATTGCCTCACCTGAGAGATTGAGTGCTTAGTTGTGACAAATTCAGGTTAGGGTTCAAGTCCTCTGTGAAGTCTTTACCAGAGTTTTTTTTTCGGAACTTAAGTTAAAATCCGTTATTAGCCTGGAGTTTGATGAGGATTCTTTTTGCCGTCTGGTTCAGAGCGATTCATTGGCGATCTTCCCCGCTTTGGTGGCGAACGTCGCATTTTTACTAATATTATTATTACCTCTGGTGATATTAGTTAAAACAAATATAAACTTTTTTAACACTTTAAGTTAGTCAGGATCAATCAACACTTAAACTTTATGCAGATAACAAAGTGCGCAGAAAAAGTTGCCAGCAGCCTTGACGGTTGGAACACGCCCCTCAAAATAGAACATAAATAATTACATAGCTCTTACTAAAACTAGCATATTACAGTCTCTATGTAACATATTCTTATACACAGATTCAAAATTTCATAATATAAATATAAAGATTTTATCGGTGATAAAATAAGTTTTAATTCTAATAGAAACGTATCGCTGAATATTTAAAGTTTAATAGGTAAATTATTTATTTATTCCTGTATGAAAGTATAATTTTTGGAAGAATGCAGCTGAGATTAGAATATTAAAAATGCTGTCGAAGAGTGTTGGCGCGGATCTCGTCTAAGACCATACTTCTTCTATCTGCATCTTTCTTGTTTTCTTTAAGACAGGGGTCCTCAAAGTATTCGATATCGACCCCCAGGCGTCGATAAGGCTCTTTCTGAAGTCGAAAATTAGTTGGAGGTCGATTGAAAACGATTCATTAAAAATTATTATTCAAATGGGTTAGATATACGACAGTTCAGGATGTTGTAAATTTGCATACAAGTAGACCTTTTCTATGAAAACGGCGTGCGGATTAATATTGTCTCGCCAGATTTATCTATTTACTGTTAACTGTATTTAAAAAAAGAAGAGAGGTCGATAAAAGGTCAAGGAATCCTTGAATGAGTCGACAATCAAAAAAATTTGGGAAATGTCTGCTTTAGATGAACATTTAACTTTTCTCATTACTTGTGTGTTAACAATATTGACTATTTAATATAAAGACAATGCTGAATTATTTTTCTTACTTATAAATGCTGCCAACAGAGATCATTTTTCAACTACACTTAATCTTACCCTCAATTCGATAAGGTAGAAAATAATTCAATTACGTTTAACTGTTAATCTAGCATGATTATATTTTATACTCGTTATAATATTAATATGAAAGTAATAAATACTTTCGAATATATTTTTAAAAAAATTAACTTTTTGAAAAATATAATGAATCTGTATCTATAATATCTTTTTTAAATTAATAACTAAAAGCATTATAAATTCGATTATATTCATTAGATAACTGAATAAGGGGATAACTGATTCTAGAAAAATGTATAAATAAAATCTAAATTTATCTAATATTTAATTAATGTAAATAATTCGCAGAGTTTCTGTTTGATTATCTTTCAATATAATTATTGTATGGAATAGCCACAAATTCATAAATTACGAATAATATAATGTCTTTTAGTCATTAAAATTAGAGAGGAAGACTTGAAGGCAAACGATTATTGAACTCCCTTTACTGATCAACCTCACTGTTTCTCTCAAAATTCTGCAGGCAAATGTTCACTTCACAGCTAATTAGAGGCGTATCTCCACTTAGTCTAGACTGAATTAACCAATTTAGTCAGAAACCTGTTCATGAATAATTTACATAGATGTAGTGGATTTTATGCAATTGCAGTAATATTATCTCATCACATTCTTTCAGGTAGATTAACTTTCTAAAAATTTATAAAATTTAATAAAGAAACGTTCAGTGAATCACAGCTCGCCATTCTGATTGATTTGTTATGTCTTAGAAACCTACAGAAAGTTCAGGAAATGCTCTCTCTATGCTTCGGGAAATTGCATTTCCTGGATACATATAAACTGGAACGGTTCATCCATTCGGAGGTCAGTTCAGAAAATTTTTTTTCTATTTTTTGTCTTGTGTTAAACATTGTGTTATAAAAAAATGACACTCATTGCAAAGGCCAATTTCATGTGGTATGAAAGCAATGCTTTCACTCACAGTTCTTGTGCTCTAACAGCTGTTTATTTATATCATTTATCTTCGAAAATGGAGTGCAGAACACGACGTCAAACCCTTCAATGCTGCCAGGGAACACGCCTTCTCTGTCAGTCCATCCTGTTGACAGATGTGACCAAAATCTTACGGGCATTTCAGATATGTTGCTTGATGTAGAGAAAGGCACTGACAAAATTCTTTATGTAATCATAATGGAATGATTTTTAGTAAGAATAGCATTCTCGTATTTTTCAATTATAAGAGATTAAAATAAATACTTATAACTAAAATTTTATGAAAGTAACAGTTATCTCTACGTTAAGATTCTGAAAATGAAAATTAATTTCTTACGTTATTTTCTTGGATTAAAAATATTTTGACATATATTATTTTTAAAGTTTAAATTTAAATACTTTTAAATCAACATTTCTATTCCTGGTTTTATTTCTTTTATTTTAGAATTCATTTCCTCTTCTTTTTTTCAGTATCATTAGAAATAAATGCATTTTTTTTTAATTTAACATATTTTTCTAAAAAATCAACAAGTCGAAATTCTCGTTTATAAATGCAAAATTTCTTAAAATAGTTTAAAATAAAAATAATTCTATATAATAAACGTATCGTAAAAATAAAAGTTTTGTTACAACTTAAATTGTTCAATACGTAAGAACACTGAAAAAGTTGGCACAGTACCCAAAAAATAACAATTTAAATTGTCAGAATGGCAGACAGTCAAACTAAAAATATATACAAATGCTAAGATTTCGTTAATTTTCTCTTACTCGATAAAGAAAATGGAATTGAAAATCTCCTGAAAGTCAAAATCTATAAGGATTTAAAATCTAAAACTTAATCAGATTTTACATTTTTATACAGTTATAATACAAAATTTTTTTAAATTACATTTTCATCATAAATTATTAAAATATCTTCATTTTAAACAACCATATACAAAACTATTTAATCTTGAAAACAAATTTAAGAAAAATAAATTTGGCACTTGTTCAATAAAGTTATAAAACTCCATAAAGAATCTGATACTTTTTGACTATTGTTGTGTGAGTTAACATCAAGTTAATGATACCAACTTTAAGATTTCTGGACACAATAAATTATTAGAATTAATATAGAAATTGAAGAAATTTTAATATCAAAACATATCTTACCTTAAATTTTATCAAAATCGTTATCTTTACAATATTCATAGACTTCAGTTTGGAGTCGCAATAGACGACTGCAACCACACTTTGGAAAGCTTTAAAAATGAAAAAATAATAGATACGTGAACACATTTTTGGGTTTTATTCTAGAAGAAACTTCGAGCAGGTTAAAAGTACTTTTTCATCAGAAAAACTTGTGATACCTTTGAGCTGTAGCTTATCTTCCAAAGTGCATCCTGCAAATACAATGGACTTGACGTAGGGTCGCATGGCAAAACTTAGAATAAAACGTGTACCTATAATATATTAAAAATGTAACTGTATCCTGAAGAAATAATATTTTCAAAGGTAACATTGCTACTTTCTCTAAAGCTATACTATTTTTTCTCATTAATTTTATAGTATGTACATACTGTATATATTTTTGTGTGTGTTGTTATTCAAATATTTATTTTAATTGATAAATTGTAAACATAATTGATGTGGATTTAAAAATAAGCATGCAGACTTTTTAATATTGAATAATTATCTAGTGATTAAAATTTATAATTTTCCATTATTCGATAGAAATAATGTCGTGTAATTGAATTTAAAAATATTCTAATTCAAAATTTAATGTAAATATTACAAGTTTAGTTAAATAGTTATAATTTAATGCATTCAATTTAAAATTTTTTCTCGATAAAAGAATTTATCAAACTGGTAAATGTAAAAATTAAATAATAGATTTCATTTTGAAAAATAAAATATTATTTTTTGTAAACAAAGTTGAGGGGAGGAAAAGAATATTCTTCTAAAATATTTATTTTTCTATATCTAATTAGTTTTTATTTTTTATTTTTAAAATTTATATTAGATTTACAATGAAAATTTATAACTGTTAAAACATTGCGATAGAATACACAGTTTTAATTGAATAAATTTAAAGTGATTATATACTGACAGCCGGGAAATAAATTAAATATGTTTCTTTTAATATTTTATTTTATATTGAAATAATAATAAAATTTTTATTATTTCATTGGAGGAAAATATTTTATAAGGTTTAAATTAAAATATTTTTATTATTTATTTGGATACATTAAATATAATGGCAATAGAAATAACTCTTATAACATTATTCGCGACTATAAAAGAGCAAAATGTTTCATATTCAGTATATGATTGCGAATTCAATTTTCAAGTTTCAATTTTCCTTTTCAAAAGTAGAAAATTTAATTTTATACAGAAATTCTTTAGAAACTAAAATATCAAAAGATTTTTGTGCTCTATCATCAAAGATCTTTACAAATTTAATCTTTAACGTTCTACATTTTCTCTTTGAATCACTAAATTTATTATTTAAATTTTATTAATTTTCGAAATTATATTTCGTTACTTTAATTAATTTTTTATGAAATATTTCTATAAAATTATTATAAAGTATATTACTTTTTAGTACTATACAAACGAACCTCCAATTAAGTCCACCTGTCAACAACGACCACCTGTAAACGGCGGCCATTCAGGGACGTTGAACATAAATGCGTATAAAACAACCTCCAGACGACAGTATTTCTTTACGTATTCATCAGTGGCTGTTGTTTAGAGGTTTGATTATATTTATTTTATACTTAATGTAAATTTATTTCTTAGTAGGTCTATTGATAAATAAAGAATAAATTTAATAAAATAAATTATGAATAATGATTTAAAAAATAATTAATTAAATTCAAAAAGAGAATTTGTAAGTTTTGTTTAAATGAATTTAATTTTTCAAAAATTATTATATTTTTTTAATAGAATAAATTCATAAATATAAATATCTTTTATTTGTTTATTCTGTATGTTTGTGTTTAAGATGATTTTCATCTCATTGATTTAAATGAAACGATTATTAAAAGTATTACTTATTTTATTTCTACTCTAAAAAAACCTTTATATATTAATATTTACATAATTTTAATTTATATATGTGTCCATGTGTAACAATCTTTAAATTATTTATTTGTTTTACCCATTAAAAACAACAGCAAAGTGTAAAAATTTAGATAACAGAGTGTATACCTTTTACGTTTTTGTATGTTTATAAATTTGAAATTAATTTTAAGAATTTTTACATTATTAAATATATAAAAACTATTTTAATGTAATATCAAATAAATTTAAAATATTCAAATAATTAATCTAACATTTTTTTACAATTCAATTAACTTTCATATATTTATTCCATTAAAATGATTGCAAATATTTTAATAGAAAATTCATTTCTTGTATTTATTCTGAAGTTTTTGAATTTATTTCAACTTATATTTTATATTATTCTGGAAAAGAAGTTAATGTTTACACTCGAAATGTTGTTGAGAGAATGATTTAGAACACAAATTTTTGATTTACACATATATAATGGAAAGTGAAAGAATTTATACAACATTAACTTATGTATAATTTTATATCTGTATGAATTATTTATATTTAAAAAAATAATAAAAATAGAATGAATATCGGTAATAAAAGAAGAAAAAGAATTTTCTGAAAACGGGGTCATATTTAATGTCCACAGCACTCATAATTGTCGGTTTATTTATTCTCAATTCAATGAATTTCATTATAATTTATGGCTTTGCTTTCAGCAAAGGATGCAATACACAACCGAATATGACTAACGATGTACATGAAACTGTAGGTTAGTCGAGCTTTCACCAGATTGAATTTCCTACTTTATGACTGTTTTAACTATTCTGTCTTGCAATTAACACCGGCGGTTCCATAATACGACACTGTTATATTATGCAAAATGAGATCACATCTCGTTTAAACCAAATTTAATCAAAATTTATATAATTGCTTGTTTATCATTAAAGATCATTTTTATTTTTTTCAATAATTTTATTTCCAAATTATACTTCATTTTTGTAAAAATGTTAAGAAAATTTTATCGATTTTCATTAAGTTTCCTAATTGATATTGTTATATTTTAAATAACTTTAAAAATATTTATCGCTCTTTATACTTGAATAATTCAACAACAATTAAGGAATAATGATAATATTTTAATATTTACGTTATTTAAATGTTACGCAGATAATTCTCAGAATTATTTAATTTTAAAACTAATGTCTATTATGGAACAATTCTGAGACAACAGTTTAGCATTTTCGGTAATTATCATTAATATTCTTAATGCTATAATTAATTTAAGTGCTTTTCGCTTATCTTATTGTCTAATAATGAAAGAAATGAACATCAAAAACTATTTTAATCTATACTTATAATTATTTTCACCTTTAAAGTTTACAAATATAATCAAGATAATATTAACAGTAAATGTAGAAGTTTTGCTAATCTGAAGAACAAGTAAATCAAAGCAAATTTTCTAGTTTATATCTGAACTTGAATTAAAATGAACAAAAGTAATTAAAATGCCATACGTAACTGAAGAAAAAAAATTACAAATTATTCTGTTTAGCTTGACAATTCTTAAATGAGCTAATAGTTTTACATTCAGAACTCTATGCTGATGTAGAAATAATATTTGCATATATTATTTTCCCATTAACGTATTTAAAAAACATTCACTCCATTGGAACAGTTACAGAAAATAAGAACCGAAGAAAACGTTAACTTTCATCTTATCTAAACTCTTCTCTTCCTGCTAGTTGATAATTATGTGATATATAATTCATCTGTTTAAAAAATATATTAATGATTTATCATATTTACATCTATCAAAAATACTTAAAAATTAGTGTATCATTTATGTTAGAAATCCTACTTATTTTTTCGTAAATATATAATAATCCGACATAAGATTTAATGTCTTTTAATTATTTCTTTTTATTTTAAAAAGAGTAAAAATCTCTTTGATTTATAAATAATATATTTCTATATATATATATATATACACGCTCTTTAAACCTTTATTACGAATCGCATAAACATAAAAATGCTTTTATTCATAAGGTTAATAAATAAAGAGCTTTTCTTGTATAAAGAAGGGAAGAAGGGAAAAAAAGAAAAATAAAAAATCTGCAACGGAACTAACTTGTTTGTCGTGCATTTTTACTTCTATAAAGTCAAGGCTTCACTTCATTTAACATTTTCAGAGAATTCTATATCTGAAGAGAGATAGGCCATCTTTTTTTTCTGTTTCGATTTCTTTTCAAAGCGATTCCCTAATGTCAAAGGAAATTATTGCAGCATAAAGGGACAGATACGGTATCTCTGTAACTACAGTACTGCGGAATATCATGTTTCTATCGGTATGAACTGTAATGATGCGAAAGATAGGTCTCGGAGTAGAGGATTACACAAAAGTAATCGCCTTATTACGAAATGTATTCGCTACTGAATCTATATGAATAATATGTATTACCTAAGTTTAATTATTCAAATTTTTACTTTAATACTTTTAGTAAAATGCGATGTTAATCGATGAAAGTATTTTTGGGTACTCAGGCATGATTTAAAACTCGTGGTTTTGGTGAACGATTATGCATATCTAATAGAAGCCTTGCCTTGTTTAATCTTCGATAAAATCGTAGAATTTCTTCGAAAACTTTCTAAAATTTTACTGAATATTCGTAAAATACCAGAGGCATTTACTTCACGGGTAATTATTATTGTAGTAGCTAATGAAACTTCGTTAATTAAAATGCATTGAACTTACTTATTCGTCGATGATCAAAGAAGAATTATCAAAGAAATATTTAATCTAAGAAAACTTAATTACAGTACTTTTAAACTATGTCGTTGCAATGTTATTTATTTATTTATTTATTCGTATTTATTAGTACGGCCAAAGTATTGATAATTAGGATACTTAATGAGTCAAAATGTTTTTTGACGCTTGTAAATAATTATAATTAATTAAATTCTTCGAATATATCAACACATATTTTAAGATTATAAGATTTTTAATGAGGAAAAAAATAAAGGAAAAAAATTAATTCTATTTATCCAATGAACATATAAAGAAGAAGTAAGTATATAGAGAATTATATAATATTTTCATTTTTTTTTATAAGTTAAGATGTGATTCTGAACTTATGAGTTTCTTCTAAGCTTGAACATTTCGATATATAGTCTCTTGAAAACATTCCTGAAAGCATAAACCGATCGATCATAAAATATCCAACGGATGAAAAAAAGAAAAATAGGGATCTGTATGAACAAATAACTTAACATTCGTACAGTGACAAAAAATTGTTTGTATTCGATTCGACATTTCTTTGGATACCATCGATTTGTGGCGAGATCAATAACTAGTCCTGGATGGGTTTGTTTAATGTTGTTGTAGACATAACCAGATGTGTGCACCACTGATATCTAGCCAGGAATACGTGACTTACTTTTGAATGTGGATGAGATTAACAGTGATATAGCTACTACAATCAAACGATGCAAACTTTAACTAGTACTTACTGAAAAGATGATAATTAAAACATGTAACGTGATTCGACTTTTAGAATAATAAATCCGTGTTTATTTATTTAATTATTCAAACATATTTCCAACTTTTCAATGTATACAATTTATGCATTTCTCCATCCTTTCCAGATAATTTCATTGGCACACTTACTAAATAATTCTCTTTATGTTTAGAATTTGTTTTAGTTTATAGATACACATTGTATATTTACATTTTCAAATGCAATTTATATAATTAATAATTGTTTGTTTGTTATTCTACAGCATATAAAATGTTACAACTGCAAAATGCATTAATAGATGGGGAAAAAATATCAAATTATTTACCGAATTAAATTTAAACTCGAAAAAAATATAGCAAAAATTAAATATTATCTAAAGATCTTAATATATTTAGACATTACTTTTTATAACTTCATAAAACTTCACACAATTATATTCTTTAATGCCTTCAAATTTAAATGTTAGGTCTATTATATGCATTAATAAATTATATAATTTTAATTTTCCAAATAACTTTACAAAAATATTATAAATAGGAAATTGTAACATGTGTTAATGCAGTAATAATTAAATTTAATGCCTAAATAATATTAATAGTTACGCTTCTATATTAAATTAATAAACACTAATTAATATGTTATAATTGTTAAATTATGTTAATTACGCATAACTATTTAATAACTAATTTGGATTCTGCAGTTATATATAAACAAATATAACCATTTAAAGCTCTATTTTATTATTTATTTTCAGTATTGTGATTTAATTATTTTATCATATTTATTATTATTATCATCATCATTATTATTATCATAGAAATATCACAACGTTAATTTTAAATGAAATTTCGTTAATGCGATAAAATTCTTGCTATTTTAAATATTTAATTATGCTTAAGTACCTAAAGTTGTTAAGTAAAAACAATTTAAAATATTATCATCATATCAAAAAAATTATTTTTATTTGTTTAAAAAATAATTTTCCTTAAATTATTTCAATATTTTTAATTACACGAAAATATTAAAAATACAGTTATTTTAAAAAGTTATGTCTAACAGTTTAATGGAAATATTTAATTGCTTTACAAGGTAAGATAGTAATTTAAATTTTAAAAAATATACAATTTATATTGCAAGAATTCTGCATGATATTTTTAAAATTTTCTTTATAATTAAAATTACATTATAATTAAAACATTTATAAATGAATTTAAACCAAAATTTGATATAATTTCGATGCAGCTAGCTATGAAACTTAAATTACATGAAAGAATATTCAATATTAATTAAGGACCTACATTTAGCTGCTAGTCGTTCAGTTCCAAAAATTAAGATATTTTATCTGAAAAAGATAAAACAATGATCCTTATCTCATGCTGCCTGCAGGAAAAAAAAGCAAAAAACTAACTTGTTGATGTAGTTTGATAGAAGTTAAATCAAATCCACGACAATTTTATTAAATTTGGACGAATATATTATTTATAAATGCAATTTAATAAGAGCATTAACTAATTCTAAGTTTGAAAAATAATTTTTCTATTCTTTTATATAATTTATTAATAGTAACGTGCACTTAAAGTATTTATATAATAGTTCTTTGAAGGTAAATTCCACAAATACTTGGTAAAAGATACGTAAAAATGTTTCATCAGTTTCAAGCATAAACGTTTTCTCTTAATTTTATTCTCTAGAAAATAAAATATAGTGATGAATTTATTTTCTGAAGATAAAAGAAGCTAAGCAAAATGTTGGCATGTACTGTACATTCCACACCCTATCAGGGCTTAAAAGAACGTGTAAGGACGTATAATATGGAGACAAAACGAGCTTCAGGCAAAATTGCCTCACAGAAACAGAATAGGATGAAACTTCTAATGACTTTGGAGAAATACAATAAAAGAGTTTCCAATATTGTCTACGTATTCTGCTGACACTCTGCACTTTTCAATTGGTTGTTGAATTTTATTTTGTTAATTTTCATGATTTGAAAATTTTCAATTAAAATAAATGACATTTTTATAATGAAAGTAGATTTAATATACTTTAAATGTATGTGCTATATTTAGAAACTTATCAAATATATATATTTTTAATTTTTAAACATAAATATAGTTTTAATTACAGCAAAAACATCAGCTTCTATCTAATCTGGCTTTTTATATTTAAAAATTTTATTAGGAAAACTATTTTTGATTCGATCTTTTTTACATCTAAAAAAGAAATTTTGTTATGGTTTAGTAAAATTACGTCTAGAAAATCTCTCTTGCTGAAGATAATCTTGGAAAATTATTAGCAAAAGCAAGAAAGATTCGAGATGAAATATTTTTTAATCATTAATTTTAATTAGTTTATTATAAAATTTTATTTTTATAAATTTTATTTGGTGTGAAAAAAACAAACTTTAACGTCGTTTCATTGTAAAAAAAAAGGAAAAATATTTTTATTATACATTCCTATATCTAGCTGTATACGAAGGTAATACATAAAAGAGAAACATGAACGAAGTGCGCCTAGGTTAAAACCGTAAATTTCATTTTACGATCTAGTTAATGTATTTTGTCTTACAGTCTGCCGTTATTGTTTTACTTGCCTGAACTTATTAATATTAAGCAGTTTATGAATATCTGTGAATATTCATAGGTTGATTCTGTCCAGTTTCAAAAGTAAATTTGACATTTTTCATGCTTTAATATAAACCGAATGAAATCGTTTCATTAAGTCAATAAATATCCGAACTTAATTGAATTAATAACTGTTCATGTAGTTATTAATAATTGCAGAGTTTTACTGAGTTATGCATGAATCATGACAAGCCATGCGAAAATTTAAATGACTGAATCGATCATTTCAATGATTATAGGTCTTCTCTAAAGACTTACATTGAAATGGTGCTAAGATATCGATCTGCTTCAAATTTATCGTATTTGATTAAGCTTGTATTGCCTCTAATGAATTTTAAATGTATGATTTAAAAGAATAATATTTTTTAAAGCCTGTTTAAAAATTAATTCGGAACGAAAACAGTTTTTAAAGTAGTCTATTCAATTAAAATTTTAATATTCTAAGAATACAATATTGAATAATTGCTTTCTTTTTAAATTCTTAAACTTTCGGATGTATAAAACCCAATAAATTATTAAATGTTACGAGTTTCCTTTCAAATTATTGATAAAAACTAAAGTTTTATTATTTATTTGTCTACTATGTGATGAATAAATACGAAAGATCTATAGAAGAATGAGATATTTCTACATTAAAATACGTATTTATACTACTGAACTTATGTAGAGACAAAATACTTTATTTCAATAATTAAATAATTGATAATTGTCTCTATCGTGTATTCGAATATTTTAATAATGAAATAATTATTTGAAGATAAACATGCAGGTTAATATTGACAACGAAAAAATATAAGAAAATGATATTGTAAATAGAAACGAAACAATCGCACACAGCTGATACACGAACAATTCAGTAGGACATACATCATTAAACATTAAATAACAGATTTCACTTCATTAAACAAAACATTTAATACAAATACAGTACTGTACGTAAACACATTAAAATATATTTTATAATGTAAAATAATTTATTTATTGTTATGCATTTATTCAAAACCTCTATAAATTTAAAAGGAAAGTAAATTATTTTTTCAAAAATCTATAAAAGTATATTAATAAATTTAACCTTTAACAATAGTTGAATTTTAATGAATTCTTATCAAAGGAAGAAATAATTATGCGAAGAATTTATCATTATTTCATTTACAGTAGAACATCATCATTTTTCAGTTTGGAACTTTTATTAATTAGATCTTTTAATATCCAATACCCCTAAGACGAATTGGGTTTTATTCAAATATGTAGCAAACACTTGATTAAAGCAAGTATTGAACTCTTCCTTAATTACAAAGAGTAATCAAACATTACCAATCATCCGAATTGATATTCAGTCTGAGAAATTCAATTTAGCCGGAGAATGGTAATTACGGTTTCTATTGGAAACACACAGAAATGCGTTTAGAATCCGACTATATCTAATAAAATATTCTTTTATTAAAGTTTTTAATGCTATTATGAGCACTTTGTTAGATTTAATTACGACATTCTCACACAATTAAAATTAATTTAAAAAATAATAACTTGGAATGTATGAGTTGTAGGTGTGTAAAATTATCATTTCTCGATTTTCACTTGTTTATTTTTAATTATAACTGACATTGTTTATAAATTAACGCTTATTAGAATGCATATATCGATTTTCTTTAGCTTAATTATATATTTATGCGTTGAATTTTAACGACTATCAATAAATACCTAGTTAATATTGCAAGAACTTCAACACCATTATTAAAATATGTGAAAGGGAATTAGTAAAACAAATTAGTTCAGTAAAGTGCTAATGAATCCTGATTTTCTGAGGATTAATACTTTATGAGAATTAGACTTCTTTATTAAATTATAGTGATTTACAGTATATACGTAATTGTTTGCTACTATTCTAATGAATTTTTGGTTTCTGTATTTCTGTTACTTAAAGATTTAAAATTTTAGGATAAATTTTTTCTATTAAATATTTTATATTTTAATTAGCTTGAATTCAACATAATTAAATTATTAAATTTCTTTATTTATAAAGAAACTTACAAAGTCATTTTCAAACTAGTTTAAATAGTGCATAAATAGATAATAAATTCAAAAATAAATGCGTTTAAGTTACAAAGAATTATTTAACATAAAAAAAAATTAATTATGTTAAAACACAAATATCTCAAAATTAATGGTAATTAAATGTAAAATGTAGCATGCAAATTAATTTAAAAAATATAAACGCTATAATTGAATAAAATATATGTAAAATAAATTAAAGTATACAGGTTAAATCTAATTGAAACAAAAAGAAGCAGTCGTAAAACGTACACCAAGGATGCTGACTTGTTTGTTTTATCCTCAGCATCTCGTGTTGCTCTAAGTAATCTTCTAATAAGGATTTCCGAAAACTTTCGTTGCAAAGGATATGAAATCTTTGAAAACAAAATTGAAACTTTCCTGATTAATGACGACAAAAACATTTAAAAGGGGAAAAAATATATATAAACTAAAAACTTATATACTTCTTTTCGTTTTTATTGAGAGCTAAAGTAAGTTTTATGTTTCAAAGTTCTTATTTTTCTTGAAAAGAAAACAATTACTTAAATTGTATTCCCATTAAATACCATTATTCATAAATAATAGGAATACAGTTTAAGTAAATTGGAAAATATTCATGTTAAATTGATTAAGTTTTTATTATTTTCGAATGATTTAACTAAATTTGCATAATTCATTATAATTTGTACATTATTATTTAATCGAAATAATTTTTTAAAAATTAATATTATTTTTTTCATATTTAAATTTAATTAAATTTTTTTTAATTTTTACATTTAATATAGGTGTTAATTCAAAACATAGTTATTTAAATTTTACAAAATATGTAACTTATATAATAAATAAAATAATAGGTACTGTAAAATTATAAGAGTTGAATTTTTAAATTATATATATATATTTTAAAGAAATAACATGAAAATAAAATTTAAATAAATATATAAAAATGCAATGCAACAATAATGCTATTCCTATAAAGCAGCATTGTAGAAAACGGTAACGTGAAAAATAAAGATAATTAAGAGAGAAAGCTATTTTAGTTGAGATAGTATCACTGCTGAGAGCGAATCGAAGTACTTTTTTCCTTTTTTCTTCTTTCTCTTTGTGTAATTTATTTTTTTCTTAGAACTCGGTTGAATTTTAAAATATTTTAAATTATCATAACAAATAAATAAACCAAGAGCGATGCAAAAATAAATCAAATAAAACTAATTATATACTGCCAATAGTTTTTTTTAATAAATGTGAGAACTGATTAAAAGAATTGAATTGTTTATTTTTAATTGATATTTTTCCCCCTTATATTCTCTATTTTACATATCAATAACGATCTGATTGCTTCTAAATTTATTTTTATAGCTTCCTGAAAATATTTATTATTAGTTCGTGATATAAAATACAGTTGCTGACATTTATATGTTATTTTAACTTAATATAGGTCTTTTAATTTTATTTATTTAAGTGTCTAAAATGTACTTAGCTTTGAGTGCAATCATTAAAAGTTATTATTTAATTTCTAAAGTAAATTTATTTATAATCTACTTTATAAATTAAATAATAACTTTGAATCATTTAAGCTATAAAAATAATATTCTATACTAATTTATTATAATAATTTTTAAAATTTTTCATCTAAATACTAATTTTTTAAAATATTTTATATAAAGTTAAATTTATTTCCTGTGTATTAAAAATTTTTAACGTTAAATAGATATTCAGAATAGGAAATTTGTAGCATTACTTGTATTCTGTTAATCCTAAATTATTTAGTTTAACCTTACTGTAAAATTACTAAAGTTAAATTAATAAAATTAAGTATAAAAATCCAATTAAGTTGCGTCATAAAATCCTTATAAGCGTCAGAAAACATGTGCTAAATATTAATAAGTATTTTAAATTTTATCGTAAAATTTAATTACGAAAAGAGGAGAATACGAAAAAAGAACAAACTGAACATCATTCGTGGCTTATTATCATTGTAAACTTTTATATGCGTTGAAAAATCAATTGAAACGTTGACTTATAAATCAGAATTTTTTGAGGTGTCTAAGTGCTTAAGCATCATTTCCTTATCACTTATATTTGCTTGAAGATCATTAAAGGTTTCTGCAGTCGCTAACTCTACCGAATTTTATTTGTCATCTGTAAAAAATGGATTATAACATGTAAGCAATGAGATGAGAAGAAAACCCAGTTGCTTTAGAAACTTCAAGGGAATAGTCGACTGTCGGTGGGTATCTAGGCAGACAATCACTGAACCAAAACGATACAAAAGATACTGGAAGAATCGCTGACCGAACTTAAATGTCGCTAGAATAAGATAGCAACAGATCTGAATTTTGATCGTTCGTCTTATTCTTTCTTAAAAGTTGTTTTATGTTTTCTTTTCAAAATGGAATCTTGGGAAATAGAACATTTCAAATCAAGGAGTCTCCATGATTGATCTAGAGCAAAGAGATTTTTTTCTTTTTTTATATATATATATATATTTACGAAATTCTCCATTTTAGCATGAAATATAATATTTGAATGATTTATCACTATTTACTTTTCATACAATATTTAAATTTAAAAATTTTTATTTTACAAAACTAAAGATATAAACTCGTGTTTCTTCCAATTTAATTTTTTTTTTATTTCAGTATTATTAGTCATCCCTGTAATTCTATAATGTTTATATGGTCGACGTGAATGAGAAATTATTTCTGTTTAACTACAGAAACAATTGTCATTTTATCAATTTGCAAATTAAACAATCAATAGTTTGGATCGGAAGAAACAGTTCCTCATCAACGAAGATAAACATTTGTTCTGTTATATTGTTTTCGCAAACTAGCACTGTTCTAACAGTAGGATATCGAAAGTAATACAGTTAAGAAACATCTTAAGAGAAAGAAAACTAACAATATTATTCGATAGTTGCAGTAGAACTATTATTGTAGCATTAATACAGCCGAGATAAAATTCTCTTTTAAGAATTTCAATATCTTCGTCTGTTACCTGATTACCAAACATATATCTAGAATCTTCTGACCATAAACGAGTTCGAAAATCTATGAACTTTTACGTAACATTTAGGTTTTTACGAAACTTATTCATAGTAAAGAGATGAGAATCATATTTTCCGCCCTCTGGTCTTAAATATTCATAAAACGGTATTAAGCCAAAACTATTGATTATAATATCAAATTATCTTCTTTATAAATATTAAATGAGTTTGCTTAATCTTTAAAGTTTTAAAGATATCAAGAAACGTTTAAAGTTTAAAAAGATTGGCAAAATAAGTTTTTTTGTCTTTGACGTCGTTACAAAGTCAAGCCAGACAATTTGAGAGAATTCAACTTGGTATCGAGAAAGTGATCAGGCTTGTCTATATAGACGATGCAATCCCAACGGATTTGTTGGTCCTGGGATTTAGGCGCTGATGTCTCAAGCAACGAAAGAAAGCAAAGACTTAGCTTCTAGGAACATATGACAAAACTTGATTAATCCTCATTACCTATTTTTTTTCAACTGTAATACGATCAGCGAGATTAGATTTCGTTTAATCTATCCAAATATTTTATATACTTTCAGAGTTATGAAATAATTTCACATATTTAATAATTTAAACAGCGATAGTTTGTGATAGATGCAATTGTTCTTAATTCTTCTGGATTAATACTAAATTACTATGATTAATTCAGAATATATTTAAATAAAATGAATAATATTTTGAAAGCATTTAAGATAAGAAATTGACGAGATTTATTTAATTATTCGCTTCGCTCTGTCATACAATACGATTCTGATATGCGAGCATTATTTTCGAAACTTCTAAAAATAATAAATTATTTCTTCACTATTATTTATAGAAAATGATTTGTTATATGAGAATGATACTTCTACTTTATAATGATGAATGCTTAGAAAGAAACGGCAGAGAAAAAATTTCGAGTTTATAACATTCACCTCAATATTTCTTCTTAGTGAAATCTCGGCGCTAGAAACGGCTACTCTTTTAAAAGGATTGTGTTTATCAATAAAGTTTCGAAATACGAAATCCTATTCATTCAGATGTATTTTCTGACGTGATAAACTAGATAACAGATCTCCATTCGACGAAGAAATAAGTGATGCAGTCACATAATCAACCAAAGAATAGTCTTCAATGATATCTCCAAGGACTCTCGAAAACTACTCGTAGATAAAAAAACATTTTTTTTTGAGAATCTTCTGCAACACATATCTATTGAAAGATCAAAAAAAAATCCATCAGTCGACTGATCTTTTTCATCCTTACATCATAACCCCATTGGAGTAGGTCTGGATAAAGTAGTTTATGTGCATTTTCTTTCGAGGTCTATTTCTATCTTGCCACATGTGATCCTCTCTTCCTTCAAATAAGGAGCTGGAAAATGTTTGAACTGAGCATGCGTCCCGTCCTTCCTCGCTTCGTGTCTGTTTGGAAGGACTGTCATTGATTTCGATTTGACAGTCTGCGAGAAGAGCGGGTATCGCCTGCTCCACTCTTACACTGTGCACAATGTCCGTTTTTCTGGTTTGGTTGGTCATAAGTACCGCTAAGGCAACAGGTTAGTTCTATATCTCATATTATCAGCTTTAACTTTTTAAAACTTTTAACGAGTATTAACACGTGTAACAAGTGATTTTTTTTCTTTTAACTAAAACGTATTTTATCATCATAAAAATTTATAATATAAAATTAAACGAAGAATAAATTCTGATTTTACGCGGTTTTACGGTTAATTGCTTTTATTTTAAATGATTAATTTTTAAAATTAATTTTGAAAAGTTTAAATATTTAAAAATACTTCTTTCTGTAGCGAACTTGACGGGGCCAAGTTTGGACTATGAGCCACCGTTTAAAGTTCATTTTGATAATAATACCGGTACTGCAGTAAGGTGTTCTGCTCAAGGAACCCCTAAGCCAACTATCCATTGGGAGCGAAGTGATCTAAATAGTAGAGTACAAGATATACCAGGCTTGCGCCTCATCAGACCAGATGGTTCTATGATTTTTCCACCTTTTTCTTCTAGTAATTATCGTCGAGATATCCACGATACCATCTACAGGTGTATCGCCGCTAATAGAGTAGGAAGCATTGGGAGCCGAGACGTACACGTTAAAGCAAGTATGTTGAACTTTTTTCTCCAATGATATCTTATAAAAATCGGACGTATATAAAAGGTCATAGAAAGTTTTCTATATTAATAATTCATCTTTATTAAAACTTAATAAACAAGAATTTCATTAGTGATAATTACATAATTTATATATAGAATTTCATTAATTCCTTCTATAAATTAGCATTAATTAATCTAATATTGCATGAATGTAACTGCAACAATAATATTTCTCTTCTAAGCTTTATCGGTTTACGTTCTAGTTGTAAATTTATGGTAATTGTCTTCACTGTTATAGCATCTCTTCCATGAATGAAATTGTCTTTTCCTTTTGAATAATTGATGCAAATTTTTCATTCAGGTGGAATAAACTTGAATATATGGATATACATCGACTGCAATCATAAATGCATGTTTTTAACTTACAGATAATTGTTCTTTACGAAATCCATAAGAAAATTCATAAAAGAAACGAGACATTATACTGTTGCAGATATTCACATCTTGATATTTTTTCTATTTGTTTCTTATTTTTTAATACTTTCTACTACTTCAGTCTGATTTTGTATTCAAATTAATTCAGCATTATTACTCGACGCTATAATAAAAAAATTGGTTATGTCTTTTAATATGCAAATAAACAGATTTTTGGACAAATTTCAAACTACTTTATAGTTAGAATGTCAATAAAAATCAAGTAAAAGGTATAGATATATATATTTTTTTTAGTAAAATCTATTAAAGAAAATACAAAAGTAACTTTCCAATAAAAACAGTTAAATTTGCAAAAAAAAATCATTAAACATTTATATAGGATCAGAGTTTAATCATAATAATAAAAATTTTATATAAACTAAAACAATTATAAACACAAAAGGAAAAAATAAGCAATGAATTGCAGTACTTTTATATAAATGTTTCTGGGGATTTAAAATAATATTAAGGAAGAAAAGAAATTTAAATAAAGTAATTTTATTTATAAATAGTTATAAAATACATATTTATAAAAATAAGATTTTCATTTAACTTATTTTATTTATCAGTCATCAATTTAAAGCGAAGAAATACTTTTTTTTTTTTTCCTTAAAATTTTTTTTATTAAATTCTTAAGAATAACAGCTCCCATGAGAAATGCTTTTCACGCGGATACAGATACAACTGGTAAAATAGAAGAAGATAAAATGAGAGATAGAATTCATGAATAAAAGATTGTTTTGCTTTATGTCTCTGGCGAACTATAGATTGTGCTTTTGCGAACTAGAGAAGCTACCTTGTTGAGTGGGAATTCGAGACATTGCCTATAAATAATTCAAATTCCTGACAACGTCGGTGCACACTAACTAATTTGCCTAGTGCTGCCACAATTAGAGTGCTGTGTTGCTGTGGATCTACTGTAGCTCTCTAGAATCGTGCTTTGACTTCAAAGTGAACATCATCATCTATTCTACGCTTTATGTTGATGAGTTATCCTACTTAACGAAGCCACACCTGGAGGGAAAATAAAAATCTTTTTTTTCCCCTTTCTTCTTCTTCTTTACTTTTTCTCTCTCTCTCTCTCCTTTTCCTTTAAATAAATATCTCAGATGTGACGATTCGATTTAACTATGCGAACTTATCCAGATTTTCTTTCTTGTTTCGTTTGAAAATTAAATTTTCTTCTTTAGATAAATACGCATTTCCTTAATTTTTTCCATAGAAAAAATTTAACTTTATATAAACTTAAATAATTATAATAATAAACATTTAATGTTTATTTACATCTTTGAAAAGTTTTCGACTTTTACATTTCTTTTTTTAAAACTTTTTAGTAAATTTATTTCTTTTCTTTCATTAATGTCTTATAAATAATTAAAAGTGATTTAAAACATTTTAAAGTTTACAAAGTTTTAATCTTTGTTTTTAATTCATTATGCATCAGTTTTAAGGTATTTTTAAACTTTAAAATACATTTTAATTTTTAAGACATAAATGTTATAATTTAATAATGTAATGGAATAGAATAAAATTTATAATTTAACATCTTCAAAGTTTATATTTTAAAATAGAATTTTAAATAAAATATAGAAAAATTTAATCGTATAAAATTCATAAATACAGCTTTTATTATTTATCAATTTACATACATATATATATATAAATATTTCTATTAATTTCTCTCCTTATATTAAAAAGATTTCAATAAAATTAATAATAATAATAATAATTAAAAATTGTCTATTATAATTAAGTCTTCTAAAATACATTTTAAATGTTGTCTTTTGTAATTATGTTTTGAAAATAAGCAGTTAAATTATCTTTTTACAATTAAGATATTATCAGTTATGTCCTTCAATACAATTAAAAAAATGTCATATTTAATTATCTATAAAATAAAATAAATAAACACAAATAAAATTTTATATTTTGATTAAAAAATATTTTATTTTTAATCAAAATATAAGTTGAAATTTTTTAATTTTTAAAGTTACAATACAAATTTTTAATAATAATTTTTTTATTATTCCATTTAAAAACTTCGTATTGATTAGTCGGAAATGAAGCGTATAATCTATCATTTATATATTATTTTTAATAAAACTTTTAATAATTTAAAAGTAAACTATATAAAATAATAAAATTTTAGTTTTTAATAAATAAAAAACTCAATTAATTTTATTAAAATTTGCCATTAAATAAATAATTTTTAAGTAGTTATGACGACGACGATGATGATGATGATAAAAATAATGATAATAATAATAATATATGATGTTTAAAGAATTGATAAGAGAAAAGATTTTTATTTCATGAATAATTTTTCAAACTAACGACTATTTTCAGTTAAAATTACAAAACGTCAGAAACACTCGACAAACTATTAAACTGTGTATTCAAAATCAATTATATTATTTTAGTTTGTCGATTTGATAAAAATTTCTTGATGAATATTGTCAGTAGTTGATTGCATTCTTGAAATAACAATTTTAAGAATTTCAAAAGTACTAGAAGCAGCAATAAAATAAGAGGAGGAAAAAGAAAAAAAACTTAATATGAAAATGAATTTTATTAAATGGGATTGTTTTTTTTATATTCTTATTATTATTGTTATTAAACTTATAACCGTAAAATTTAATTTTTAAAACAAAGATATTTTATTAAATTTAATAATGGTTGATTTAAAGAGAAAGATTTATAAGAGAGGTCGTTTGTGAATTTACTTTTTTCTTTATTATTATTGTTTGTATTTATTTAAATATCATTTTTCGCGTGAATTGTTTAGCAGATTTTCTTCTTCATTTTTTAAATATTTAATTGAATTTTTCTACCGCTTCCATCATTTTAGTAAAATCTTCGAACGGCTAAGATTCCAAACTATTGACAACCGTCTCTCTCCGCATATTTCTTTAATTACAAGAGGCGGAGAAATCGGTTTTCGGTTTTTGAAGATCGACGAATTTTCCAATTCTTTTGCCCGCATTTCTGTAATTACAATACTATCGAATAGAAGGTGGAGAGAAGAAGAAGAGGAGGAAGGGGAAAAAAGGGAAACTGGAAGACAGGGAATATTGACACGAGTTTGTACAAGTACACAACAATACAAATCAATAAAACGACATTTCATAAGAGAAAACTGCGAGTTGAGAAATTGTAAGAACATTTATCAAGGTTCAACAGACAAAGAAAGATCAAACGAAGAATTTAGTAAAGAAAATGATATTGCTATTCTGGATTAAACGACTCATCGATTCTATACTATCTGTCTGTACAGTAGAGTAGGCGTAGAGTCTAGCACAAGTTGGCTTTTGTGTCTTCTAGTTTCAAAAGAAAAACTCCACACAATAGGGATAAGAGAAAGCCTCTTCGCCATTCTCGAGATGAAAAATAGGATAATACAGTTGAAGACTAATTTCTTTTGGAATCTCACAATCCCCTTTACTTCTAAAGATTTTTGTTTGAGAAACTTACGTTTGTTGTAGGCTACTTCTACTAAAAACAAAATCCCTACTAAGCGGAAATAAAGAATAAATCGAGTCAAGGCCAATTTTAAAATGAATTATTTGATAGCTACAATACAAGAAATAAAAAAGCGCAAGGAAAAAAGAAATTTAAACTAACTTTGATCGCTAAAATAAAATGAAAGAGCGTTTTGGAATGTAAGTGACTCGGGGATTTTTATACAATGGATATTGTCTTTTGAGAACTTGTGCTGTTATACCGTTTTCTATTTCAATTGTGCTATCATCATTAACGCCACAAGAAATTGTCTCGGTCATTGGGGATTCCTTTTAATTTATCTTACTGTAGACACAAAATTACTTTTGCAATTGCAGATTAGAAAAGTTCTTTTAAATAAAAACTGCGTTTTTTTCTTCTTTCAGTTTTCAATAACAATTTCTCGGTTTTTAACCCTTCCGTACGTTTTATATATTTTTATTATCACATTTTGATTTTACTGCCGTGATTATTATGCATCCAGATTCAGAGTTTACGTGCTTTTCGACTAAAATAACAAAAGAAAATTATTCATAAAAATTCAAAAAAAGAAAATATTCAATATTTCTTTGATCTTAATGAGTTTATTTTCTTTGTTTATTTTTGCAATTTATTTTTAGTCATTTGATCTTATTTTTAAAAGTTTTTTTCAAATAATTGTGTATAATAAAGAATTCATGTTTCTTATCGTAAAATATTTAATTCTGACTTTTGATTAATTCAATATTTGATTTAGTAATCATTAAAAAAATGTTGAAAAAACTTCTTGAAAGTAATAAATAAATTTACAAACTTGTGAAACCAATTTTAAAGGAAAATTGCCAACACAATTTGCATTCTAGAAGTCGTACATTTTTGCTATTGGAAATCTGTAACATACTTTTTTTTTCTTGTGTATACAAATACAAGAAAAATCTCATTGCTATTCAATTCGATACCGACTATAAAATTCTGTTTACATAAATAATATTATTATAACCCCAACCGTTCAATTATTTCTATGATAAAGTTAATATTTTAAACTTTAACTTCTTTAAGTTTAATTCTGATATTTATTTTAATGATTACAGTTTTTGCTCTAATTCAATTTAATACTTGCAACTGAAGAAAGTTATTATCTAATATTTTCTGTTGCTATCGAATTGCTTGTCCTCCTTACTCTACCGGTTTATTGAATAAAAGTTAATGTTTATATAAGAAATTTTCTGAACCTTCCGAATGTATCTGACTGTCTTAAATTAGTCAGAAGTGTGGACTTCTCTGTGACAGCACCATTTGTTATTGTATACTAGAAGGCTCTTAACTTGCCAATATTGTTTAGACTGCCACAGTAGCAAACCATGGTTTATTCATTGAACGATTTTGAAAACGTGAAAAGCCCCGTTGAGAAAGATTTCCCTCTCAATCTTCCAAGATGATGACAAAACTAAGCTTTCTTTTAAAAATTGAATATATAAAAATTGCCGTGTTATAAAATTTATAAAACAAAAATGTAATTTTGTCGATATTTGTCTGAGCTTTTTTTTAAGTTTTAATATTTAAGTATGTTAATTGTTCCGAGTGAAATTGTTTTAGCTGCAGCATTGAGACAATGAATGACTTGCCACGATAAATGCACTACTGCACTAAATGATTTCAGCAACTAATACAAATGCTGGAAGGCAAACGTGTCCATTCGAAATTCCATTAATGTACAATCACAGTAATGGTTATGTCCTTTCTCTAAGCTATCATGTCCACAAGTAAAATTTTCATGTGGAAAATAAAACAAAGGAAAATAAAAGAGAAGAAGTTGTTTTGAACTATAGGATTTCTTTAACATTTTATTTTGTTTAAACTTTAGACGTCTGTATGAAAAATTGAAAGAAAATTCATTGGTCGTTCATGAAGAAAAATGATACGGGATATAACAGACAGTGAATATACCATGTGTTGTTGATATAGAAAAGAAGATGAACTTGAAAAGAAAACAAAGAACTGACAAAAACCTATGAAAACTACAACGATAAGTAGACAAATACCGATCGTCTAAATATACAAGTTAACCATAAAAATAATGAAAGTAACATAAGCGGAGGGATGTATATAAGGAAAACAAATGTAGAAGTTTTAGCGTAAAAGTATAAAATTCTTTAGGCTCGCGAAACAACATTAATAAGAACTTTTAAAAAATATATCAAATAACATTATTATTATTAATTTTTATGAAACATTTTAAATAGAAATTTTCTACAATTACTCGATTAAAATAACAAAATTGGATCATTACATAAAAGAAAAACAATAATGTTAAAGATAATGAGTATAGTAGCTAAAGAATAATCTCTTCAAATTAATTCTTTGACTGGGATAAAAGGCAAGATCTCGTTCATGGCGTTGAAAAAGGACAACTTTCTCCTGATTCTGGTCTGAAGCCAGTTTTAGACTTTCTACCCATCGACCTGGAAGATTTAGTTTAAAGATGTGGCAGTCATTTAGCACCATTACTGCAAGTTTGGGTTTAGAATGTTCACGGTTCATAACAGGAAATATAATTTGTATTATATACACGCGAACAAATTCTAACTATATAAAACAGACTTAGTTGTTTCTGTAATTAACTTGTTTTGTTCGTTATCGATTGGAATACGTTAATGCTTTTTCTATGTTTCAAATTTTTAAATTAATATATACCTTTCTTTTATCTCAAGCTTAATTGATGAAGAAACTTAGTTAAAAGTCAGATTTTCTGCTCTCTTATAAATTTCAAAGTTTCATAGTAAAATCAAACAATTTTTATACTAAAACTGACATTAAATAAAACTTTATTACGTTTACCACACGCAAATTTAAACAGAGATAAAAATTTGTAATATATATATATATATGTAAATAAACGATAACTTTTTCCTGTTTAAATATCTAAAAATTACAGAAGAAAAATGTTTAGGAAAATCGATTTTAAAATATTTTTCCAAAATTTCTGATGAATATAAATATCTTAAGCGAACTTTAATGTTCTGAAACCTAAACACTTTACAAGAAAAAATATTCTTAAAGATAATTTACAACTATTAATTATTCTACAAAAATAAATATTTAAAAGGATAAAATTCGATATTTTTACTAAAAAGTTATTTCAAATATTTATACATTTTAATAATTTTATTTTAGTTTTTTTTAAATTTCATTATTTTACAATTTTAAAAATGATTTATATTTTTAATTTTAATTAGACTTTGTATATTTATTTAATTTTTAATTAACTGTGCGTGTTCTTATCAATAAGTAATAGAAAATGTTGCGTTTTTTCCGATAACGCAAGGTTTTTTTTTTAGAAAAAATGCGAAAATTTTAATGATATACAATTGTTCTGAGAATTAAAATTTTGTAAATTTTATCCCTTACAAAAATAAAAAGAATATTGTAACGTTATTTATTAACTAATGTTATTTAATTTTTAAAAAATTTTTTCTAACAATTAAATTTCTGTTAACAATATTTTTAAAAAATTAAATAAATTATAACGTGTTTTATATTATACAAATGTAAAATAGTAAATTTTTTTATCGATTTAATTTTTTTATATGACGAATTTTGTGTTTCTTTTTTTTAATCTGATAAATTTTATTGGTTTATGGATCATCTCCACGAATAAATCAAA
This sequence comes from Centruroides vittatus, assembly GCF_030686945.1. Classification (NCBI taxonomy): domain Eukaryota; kingdom Metazoa; phylum Arthropoda; class Arachnida; order Scorpiones; family Buthidae; genus Centruroides; species Centruroides vittatus. The sequence continues at coordinate 3,107,585 of NW_027122643.1, forward strand.
GATAAAAAGTAAATTTTTCTTTAGAAAAATCTTATAATTTTTTTATATGCAAATTTTAAACTTTATTATTGTATTTATTATCATAAGATAATTTCGGGACGATAATGATGATAAATGCAAATGGATTTTCGATAAAACATTACTAATATTTGTTTATTATTTTATCAAATAAATATTTAATGATAAATGCTTAAAACTTTAGGAAAATAAAAGAATAGCAAAGGATGTTTTTAAATTTATTAAACTTTAATTACTCTAGTTTAAATTAATATAAATTATTGAATTTATAGGACGTTACTATATTAAATTCTCTATCATTATATCATTAGCAACATTTGGAAAGTTACAAATATAGAAAAGACAAAGTTAAATAGGTTATACGGTGATTGCTTTGATATGATCGAGAAGACTTGTCCAAACTTTGTATAATGAAAATTGGAAAGATCGCCTATTTTCTTCGATTTTATATTATTTTATTATTTTATTCAACCGTAAAACATTTGAAATATTTTATTTATAATAATTAAATTTGATTTTAAAAAAGTTAATTTACCATTTTGTAGCATAATAAAATACCTTTTATTTAAATAACTTACTTTCTTTTTCAGCTTATAAAATTATAAAAAATCACGTTATTTTTTTTAGTAAATAATGAAAGATATTATAATTAATTTTTACAATAAATCTATATCTTAGTGTCATTTTATCAGTGTATACTAATTAGGTTTTATGAATTAATGTATTATATCAACTGTTATCAAATTAAACATCATCCCGTTAAGTAAAAATCAATAAAATTTATCTTATAAATGACAAATTTCCGGAAAATATACAGTAATATAAATTTTACAATTAACTCTTTATCATTTTTGATTTATTCATCAATTAGGTTGGCTATTAAATAAGCTGAAATAATTTTATCTGATACAATCTATAAACTGTTATAGACAGAAGGTCCTGTACATATTTCTGGAACGTTTGCAAGCCAATTCGATTGCCATCTGTCTGTGCATTTTATCACTTTCGTTATTTATTATAAGAGCTTGAATCAATGCAGAAAATTTCCGATGCATTTTATTGGTCGAAACTTCTATTTTACATTACAAAAAATAATAAAAAATTGTCTGCAATCAATGATGATAAAGGATGACACCGTTTTGTTTCATTCTTTAATTTTTTTGTTTTAATTTTCAACAAAAAATAAATATGGAAAATAAATGCAATCTATATTTTCCATTAGAGAATAAATTCATAAATTATAAAACTTTTAATAAAATATTTATATAGGATATTTTTCTTATTTTAAAGAATATATACAAATAAATAATAATTAGATTTATTTACATTTTAAAGCATATATATACTCCGAAAAAAATGCAAAGAAAAACTCTAATAAATATTAAATTTTATTATAAAAAGTCCATTAAGCATTAGCTGTTTTATATACTTGTTTGGTAATTTTTTTAGATAAAAGAATTTTTTGTATACTCGTGAATAATGAGCTTAGTCGACATTAACATATCTCAAATTACTTATATTAAACTGAATTCCAATACATTAATATTAATTTATCCAGCATATATAATGTATATTATTTTGTGTCTATACTTTTCTTGGAAAAAAATTCTTTTACACATGAAATAATAAATATTGTATTACACACATGTTACAAATATAAAATTCTCATTAATAATAGACATAGCATGTAGCAGAATTAATAAATTATTTTCCTGAGAAATTTAATGTGAGTGTGATATACACAACTCGTACGTGAACTATTTGATAACTGTTATAAGTGATCGTTCTAGTTAAATATTAATTTTAAATCGACGTAGAAAGAATATTATTTAAATACAAGTAAATAATGTTAAACATTAAGTTTTAAAGCTCTTATTTACCTTAATTATTAGCTAAAAATGTAAGCATGTAAAGGTCGAGTATTATTTCTTAAAAAACTAATTAACTAATTAACTCATACATTAGATTTATTCACATGAACAAGCTTAACTAATCTCATAATGTATTAAATCCTACCCAATTCTGGGGTTATATTATTATCGTTATTAAATTTACAATAAGCAATTATTCAAAATTATTATCGATTTTTGTATAGATATTTTATGATATTTATAATTTGTTTATTAAATAAAAATTCCTTAAGGCTTTCAGATTTTCTTAAAAATTATTATAAATTATACATACATATATATATATATATATATATTTCTCTAAGATAAAAATAATCTTTATTACAAACCTTATATCTAAGATATAATTATATCTTATCCCTAATGCAAAAAATTTTCCATTTGATAAAACCTACCAGAAATTTCATTTTCTAATAATTTTATTTTAAAATATATATATATTTCGAATATTTTTCTCTTGAAATAAGTAAATTCTGAGAATAAATGAGTGTTTTGAAAATAGGTACATTTACTTTTTAAATGATAAAACTTAGAATAACGTAAAAATTACTTTTTCTTTAAGAATAATAAAATACATTCAATTATTTTACGTTTCAGTTAACAATTTTAAAGACATATCTTAATTTCTAACATATATTTTTCCCTTTTTAAAATTGTCTCGATAAATTCCAGCTTCATTAAAAACTTGTAGTGTATAATCATCTTTCTGAAAAATACAACGTTTTGACAGCTTTCCAATACGGCTATCGTAAATAATGAACTATTAGATGCTTTTCATAAATTTAATACCGAATAAATGAATGGTTCTAATATACATAACTCTAAATAAATAAATTTTTTTTTTGTAAGTGCTTAAAACAAGAACTGTTAGAAGAAGTTGAGTAAAATCGATACATCTAACAGTAAATTTTATTGTCCTTTGGTTTGTGGTGATTCTTTTTCTGTTTCTTTGAAAAAAATTTCTATTCCAAACAATTTCCATGAAAATCAATCAGTAATTGTAGCAGTAAGTAATTGTATTGACGTCATCAATTACTTTGACTCTATAAAAAACACCCAAATAGTGAACTTTCAGAAGTTTATCAAATAGGCACACGCAAAGCAACTCATTATATAAATTTTTTATTTGAAAATTATTCGATTTTTTTAAAGTAAATCCCTAATGACAGTTCAATTAGTTTCATCACTTTGTGTAGGTCATAACGGAGTTATTTTTGTAAAAATATTAAATAAGTGTAAAGTGAGAATAAGAAAACATTATCAATAGCAAAATTTAAAAGAAAAAAACTGTAATAAATAATTATTTTCAAAATAATTTTAGCTCCATCTTGAAAACCATTTTCTCTACAAAGAAGTAAGTGGTGTACTTTGAAAATAATTATACAAAACTTACAGTTTTTATTTATTACTTCATTCGTCTCGCCGTTACTGTTTCATATTTTTAACAGCGTCATTAGTTTAGTCGTGCTTATAGGGAATAAAAGCGATTAACAAATTGAATAAGTAAAACAAAATTGGGAACTAAGCTTGATTTACAGCTTAAGGATCACTCGAGATGACAGTACATTTTATGGATGCAAAGAGGAAAATAGAAATTTGGCAAACAATCATTCAAGATGAGAATGATCTTTCTACTGAGAAAATATAATCGCCACGAATAAATCATTTAGATAAATGTTTCTTGGATTTTCACTTCAGGACTATTTCGTACTGAAGATCACTACTATTAAAGGATCAAGCTAACATTGAGTGATAGCTTACCAAATCACCATTTTACATCTTCATACTGAAACATGTAACATTAAAAGTTAATTTTCTTTTGCAATGTATTTGATAAATGATTTTTAAAACATTAATGATTTTAAATTGTTTTAATACTGATAACAAAATTAAATAGACTTATCTAAATGACATTTATGTGCTATGATTTTCTATTTGATTGCAGTTCTTTTGTAGAATTATACGTAAATTTTTATATCTGTTATAGAATAAATGGTTATTATATTATTATTATAGAAGTATTATAATACTAAATATACGTATAGGATCTATAATGGTAAACAATCTGATATTATTATTATTTAAAACATTAAATATTTTTCTGTTTAAGAAGTTCATATTCTTAATTTTTAATACAAAATGAAAAATACACAAAAAGTACTTAGTTTAATTATAAAATTAAATATTTATATAATATTGTATATATACATTTTAAATTTATATATTTAAACTAAAATATCTTTATTCTTATTTTCGCAGAACTCGTTTTCTTATTTTAGCGGTAAAGAAATTAAAAAATTAGATTCTTTCTGTAAATAAAAAAGTAAAAAATTATTTGAACAAAGTTTTGTTTGAGAGCTTTTAATTACTTTTAATTATATTAAAAATGTGTTCAGCTAGTCGTTAGAAAATAACGACGTGTATCATACTTAATCAAATATTCCACAATGCTTTAAACGTAAAAGTGTATTGGAACTGCAAAGCTGCAATAGCGTGGTAATAAACAGCAGTCAATTCGTACTAATTATTGTATAGAATAAGGTCCCAATAGGATGCAGGAGGAAGATAAACAGTAGATCTAACGCAGTGCATCAAGTAATTTCCTTTTCTGCTATCCAGCATTACAACTTTCATCAAACACAAGCATCTGATGCACACAACAGTCAGATTTAATTAAACCTTTTAATTGACTATCAGGCTTAGTTCAATTTCTGATTTGGAGAAAGTTAACAACAACTCTTTGTACGGTTTCTTCATTGATTTACGAATTCAATCGTAATAAGTCTCGTAAGTATTCCTTATAAGGGATTATTGTAGGAAGATTTCATAAGTCATTTGCATCATTATAATCAGTAATTAATGATGTCAACCATCTTTATTAAACCTAGTTATCAATCTTAACAAGAGATCGAAATTCCTAAGGCACTACTCTCTCTTTTCATTGACATTTTTGAATAAGCAAGTACTATAATGATTGATTTTTAAATTATCCGATTACTATACTTTATTCGTTAGGGAATTATTCTTTCTAGATAAGATATTGCTCTTTTTTTGAATCGAATTTCTTTTAGAAAAGCCGTTACGAATCTTAAAATTAATAGTTCAAGTAATGTCGGTTAGATATGATTCGAGTACCAGGTGGACTAAACACTCAATTGAAGCAGCCTTCTCTCACTCCTCTTATATATATATTACAATCGAAGAGAGAGACAACGTTAGTTTCCTTTTTTCCAATCTGTCAGCTTCACTGTCTAATTCAGCATCTTCTACAACATCCTTTCCATTCAGTTTCTTCTTCATAAATCCAATATTTTTGTGCACCTGGGTTACATACACACTCAATGCCTGGAGTCAAAAAAATTTTTTTCTTCAGCATATTGCTAGTTTCTATATCTTCTTCTAGTACTCAATTTCAAAGAGTCTTTTTATTTTCTTTTCTTGCATTTTCTTTTCTAGTTTATTTTTAAAAGGGATTTCGAAAAATCGCAACTTTCCTTTTTTATTTTCTTTTTTTGTTTCTCACTTTCTCTTTCTCTCCCTCTCTCCCTGGGTTTGGTATAGAAATACCAATAGGTATACTATTTTATTTTATACAAAAATAACTGATTTACCGGTGTAAAAATTTCTGTCATATAAGGAATGATAAATGTGAATGGAGCTGAAAAACGTTAGTTTATAGTGTAGTTCAAAAAAATATATATAGATAGATATTTTTGAATAGGAAAAGGTATATTTTTTCCTTTAATCTATTACATTTTCAATAGTTTACGGATCGATTATGCAACTTGTTTAATTACGAATTATAAACTAAGGATTAATGATTAATTTCGGATAATTCCTTTATAGATACATAAATTATTTATAATATTAATTAAGATAAATCTGTGATAAACAATTATTATTCGTATATTTTTATACGTTCATAAAATATCTTTATAACAAAATTAAATTAAATTTTATGTACTTTATTGATTATGTAAACATAATAAAACATTAAGTTAATTATTAAAAGTTTATTTATATGCAAAGTTATGATAGCATTTTATATAATTCTTTCAGAATTTATAAAGCTATAAATAATATTTCTTCCAAAACTACATTTCGTTTTATAAATCCCCATACCAACTTGTTACTATTTTTTCTCGAAAAGTTTAGAAAATAATATATAGTTGGGTATATACAGTATATATATATTATTTTTTTTACCCCTCAGAATATCGATCAACTATAGCTACTGTATCAATATGCTTCAAATTCCATATTCTTTGTCACGATTTTCTTTCAACTTTAACTCGTTTCATACTATCTAATAGGATAAAAAAAACCCTTCGGGTATCTTCAATAATTTTGTTTATCCATGCGTTATTCGTAGATATTTTTAATATTCTTCTATTGTACGCAAAAATCTCTTATTCGAAAAAAATATATAAGTCATAAAAAGAATTTATAATAACTGATATTGTAAATGTAAGGATTTTTTTACAGTTTTTATTAATATTTTGGTTAATTTTATATCAATTGAAAAAGTTGAATATTGTAGATAAGTTTTCTATGGTTATCTCTGTAATATATTCATATATTTATTATTTATTTCCATTGCTGCAGTCGTACTCAGGAGCTACAAAGTTACTGCTCGTGATGCTGAGTTTATTATTCGTGGAAATACTGCAGTTTTGAAATGTGATATTTCTTCTTTTAGTAGAGATTATGTACTAGTCACGTCTTGGTATAGAGATGACGGTTTGTCTATCTCCATTAAAGATAATACAGGTAAGAATTATATCTGCCTTGAATAATTTATTTCTTTAATTATTTCACGTTAGGGAATTTTTTAATTTAAATTTATTATTATATTTGCTTTATAAAATTTATTTTCTGTGTGTTATTCCGTTTATAAAATTATAAATGTTTTATTTTGTTTTATATAAAATTTGTGCATTTAATTCTTATGTTATAAAGAAAGGATTGTTTCGTGTAATTTTAAAAGAAATAAATGTATATAATTATATTTTATGAGAAACTTGAGTAATTTTCTGTATTTAAAATTGTTACTTGCAAAATTAATGTTATATTATTTGATACAAGTATATTTTTTCGTCGTTATTTCAAGTAAATGATTCAGTTTATACATTACACTAAAACCGTATGCATTTTTTTCAATTCGTGCTTTAAAGTAAAAATATAAAGTACGTTAATTTTTCATTTTTATACTATATTAAAAATTAATCTACATTAAATATTGTGAATAAATTTACATTAAAATATTTGCATAAATACTTTTACGATTAATTATATTATTCTTTTTCTATGCATTTTTTATGTATCACAGTTAGGTTATTTAGATCAAGTAAAATTTAACTCAATAAATATTACTTAATGTTATAATTACTACATATATTTTTATTAAAGTTCGATAAAGTATCAAGATTAAGAGTAATTCGTACATGAAATCTAGAATTTAATTCCTACAGTATCCAATAAATTTACATTCATGGTCTACCTGGTATAATCTCAGTACAGGCATTACTATATACAATGGATCATAATCCCTTTAGTGCATCTGATATGACTTAGCTTAATACGCCTGCAACAAAGAATAAATGCTAACAGAAAGCTAACAGGATATTACTAAAGGATAATATAAAACTAATATTAATTAAACTCGGTAAAATATATTATAGACTTTTATAATGAATAAATGCCTTTAATGGGTTTATCTCTAGTCATTTTAATCAAACAGATCATTTTTCAGCTTTAATATATGGATGTATGTCAAATCAATGGTAATATCTTTTTCTGTTTACGTGGATGTAATTTAATTCAACAGCATCAATTGCCTCAAACAACATCTCTTAAATAGAACTATTCAACTTCTGCAATCGTTTACACAAGGGAATGCATAACGTGTAAGAAAAGTACTTGGCTTAGCTGCTTCAGCTATAAATCTTATTCTTTCCAAAACTATTTCAAGCAGTCAGCTTTCTTTACCCCAAATAAATACCAATTTTGATCACAATATACAAAAAAAAATCATGACCCAGATACACTTTTACTGGAATTTAAGGATAGAAAAAACGTATAAAAGAAGATAAATGATACCAAAACAAAGAATGGTGGAGGATATGGCTAACATCGGTAAATTACCTATTATTCATTTGGGTTTTTGCTCATGGAACTTTTCTAACTTTTTCTTATCCTAGACATTTAATTAACAGATTTTCTTTGTTTCACTTATCGAAATATTACATTGTTCATTACTTAACGATTTTAATGTGGCAGTGGCAATCATTAAACGTTATTAACAACACATCAGTGTTAAACGAAGCGTTATCTTCTAGGAAAGTATGCAGCTTTCCCTACGGGTGAACTTCACATTCGACAGGCCAGTGATCTGGATGCTGCAAGGAAATATAGGTGTCAAGTACACGATAAGTTGTCTCGTTCTACAAGAAATAGTGATCGGTGGGCAAACATTATTCTAACTAGTAAGTATCTATCTATATTTCCGCTACATTACACGATATTCTTCAAATTAATCATCAAAATAAGCTGAGCTTGTTGCAATAATCTACTACTTAAATAAATTGATATGATTGATATTTTAAGTTGTGAAAAATTACTTTCAAATAAATTCAAAGTGTTAATTGTTTAAGATTTTTTGCTAGAAATAAAAATAATAAACACTAACAGTTGACAAAATCGATTTTTCTTATGAATAAAAACCATTTCCAGAAGCAATACTTGATGTGCTACACAATAATCCCTAAGGTTCTATTTAAGAATTTTGATAGTTTTACACTTTTTTACTGGAATAAGAAAGGATTTGAGCAGTAACACGCTACTGCACAAACCTTATCGTGTCACAAATGAAGCTAATCACACCTCTTTCTTCACATTTAATCACCCGGATTGTTAATGAGACAACAAATGTAATATGCTTACAAAAGACCGTAAAATTTGCCAGTAAAATGTACAGTTTAGTACTCTATCGATCCAGTACTATTTATTTTAATTGGTTCTATTTTGTATTCATTATATCGCATCGCGCATCAAGAGATTAATCTTGTAGGCTGGCATGTAAAGGCTAACCGACTTCCTACATATTCTACAAACAATTTTAACGATATCTTTACCGAAAATTTGTTCTGTATTAATAAATTTATTCTCGCTAACCCTATATTTACCATTAAAAGTCAAATAATTAAGGTAAACTCACGTTTCTAATCGTAAACATATATACAAAAATATCTTCACGTAGGCGAATTTGTTATACGGAATATAATTAAGTAAATATAATTCATATATTAAATTTAATTTTAAATTATTGCTTAGATTCGCATAATGGAAAATAGTTAAACTTATTTTAAATTAATTCTATGTAAAATAAGTCGTTGTATTTGAGTTAATAAATTTTATTCAACGAAAGACGATAGAGTTTTCTAACGAAATGGAAAATAAATCAGATATTCTACAATCTTCAATTATATTCCACTGTAAAAATACAATTTGATGTTGGAAAGCTTGTCAGTGTTGACCTGTCAGAATCTGGTATTTCGAACGGGAGATATGGAGTATTTGATTTTGATCAAATAAGATATGGTATGTAGGTGCTGCATATATTGGTTGCAAACGTCGTTTTTGAAGTAATCTTCTGACAGGTTATTTTTTCCTTCTCGTGCCAGATCTTGTTTACCCGAAACCTCCGGCAGTTTGTTTCTTTTTCTCTACATTCCAATCATTATTTTAAAAATATTTTTTTTATCATAAATATATTGAAATGTTTTCAGTAATTGGAGTAAGGTTCCCGCTGGAATTTAAAAAAATTACTTACTATATAAAATAAATATGCTTCTCGAAATGATTTTTATCATTCTCGCTTAGTTTTATACGTTTTAATATAAGTTATGTGATTTTATATGATATATTTTTCGCGTTAGCTCCGCACGGTCAAGTTCCTCCTCGTATGACTCACTGGATAAGAGAAGCTGAAGCTCTTGAAGGAGAAGCTTTATGGTTACCTTGTTCGGCATCTGGATCTCCAGTTCCCACTTATCGCTGGTACAAGAAGAATGCAGCTACTATAATTCCCTTGTCTCATAATCATAGATATGTTATTACGCAAGGTACCTTAATCCTCCATCATGCTATTTTGAGTGACAGTGGACAATATGTCTGCACCGTTAACAACAGCGTGGGAGAGCAACAAGTACAGACCAATGTTATCATCAGAGGTAAGACTATATTGTTATACTTATCTTTGAGTGATCGCAATGTAGTAATATATTAATTACATCACTATTAATTCCAGCTCCGCTGAAATGTAATATCGTCATCCCTGAACAGATAATTACGGTAGGCTCCTCTATTACGTTATCATGCGATGTAGTAGGTTCTCCGGTTCATTTTTTACAATGGAGAAGGAACATGAAGATAATTAGAACCGATAATAGGATAAAACAGCATAACAATAATGTTTTGCATATAACTGCTGTTCGTCCCGAAGATCAAGGAATGTATCAATGTTTCATCAATAACAATAAGGATTCTGCACAATGTAGTGCATCTTTGACAATAAGAGGCAAGTTTAAAATTTAATAGTTTAAGTTTAAATCTTTTTTAAGAACTTAAATATTTTATTTTATTTATAAGTTATCTTCAAAATCTGTTCAGGAAACGTTTAAATAATTTAAAGGTTGAAGATTAGACATAAAATTAAGCTTCAACAAATTTATTTTAGCTAAATGGCAGTATATTTAAGAAAAGGGTCTAAATATAAAATGAGTGTTATTAACAAAAATGTCCCTCTATCTATATTATTAAAATTATTTATGAAAAATACGCAAAAGTTATATAAACATTTAAAGTTTATTTAATACGTTTATAAATCATTTTAAATTTATAACACAAGGAAAGAATGACTCCGTGTTGTATATATCTGGTAAAACACATCAAATCTTAAATCAACGAACCATTTTCTTTTAATTTTTAAAATGTTTTCGAGAATACTCAACTTCTTAGCAAAATATCTCAAAAACATTGTTATAGATTTGTGAACATTTTTAAAAATCCAGGAAATATTAAACTTGTTCTCTTTGGTTTTACTCTCTGTTCGCTTATATAAAGCCGGTCTTCCAAATACTTTATGTCTGTTAAACACTTGACCTCTTTAGAGTTATTTTCCGTTATTAATGCTTTGCATATTACAGATAATTCATCCGTATTTTACACGTTTTATTAATTCATGATTCAAGCCTCCCGCATAAATATATACAAACAAAATAAAACAACGAATGGACGTTGAACAACAACATACAGGAAAATATATGTAAATAAAAGGACAATGGAACAAGTATAAATCTACGTGGTAGGCCTTGAATCATGAAATAATGAAGCGAAAGGATACAGACGAATTATCTAAAGAAATAATTTTCAAACGTTTTGATTGATGACCAAATTGAGCATAAGTCGTAGCTAGGTGGGCCACAAATATATCTGTACAATAGTTGTATATTATAGATATATAGCTATTGTATAGATCCATATATTATATAATATATAAAATTAAATTCATATCTGTCTGTCTTCTTGTCTGTCAGTTTGTTCAAGTGAGATTTGTCATAGTTTGATTATTGATCTAAACTATGAAAAGTAATAATAACGGAAGAGAACTCTAAAAAAGTCAAGTGTTTAGTGGACTTGGAAAACTGGCTTTATAGAAACGAATGGAGAGAAAAAAAACCAAAGAAAACAAGTTTGATATTTCCTGGATTTTTAGAAATGTTCGAAATGTTTTTTCTTTTTCTATAAAAATGATTTTGATATCGCTGAAAACGAGAAATTGAATCTTCTCGTAGACGTTTCGAAAATTAAAAGTAACGGCTACTTGATTTAAAGTTTAATGTGTTTTACTATAAATGCTTTAAATTTAGCTTTAAAAAAATTGGAAATAAAACTAGAACACGATCAATAAAATTTATAGTTTATATTTTCATATATTAATATATGTAACCTTAATACCCTTCCAGTATAACTAATAATGCGGTTTTTTTCTGAAAAAGGAATTTTAAAAATGTCTACCTGTTTGCTAAAAGCTTTCCACGATTAACAAATTCTAGAACATTTTTACAGTAGAAGTATAGCTTCTACTCTAATATTGCTTTAAAAATATAAAAGGTTCATACTTCTTTTTTTTAAAAAAAAAAAAAAAGCCTTATTGCCATAATTCTTTATGATTATTTAATTAGAAAGAAAATTTCTGAAAAAGTTAGTTCTTTTAAATAGCAAAAAAATATAAATAAGCTTACTTTTAAATATATAACTTATATTTATATTTAATCAAAAATTGAATTACTCTATAAAAGTCGGTCTATAAACCTATTTTTAGTTTTATTTCTGTCTTAAAATTAATTTAGCTTTTATTGTCTTATATTCAATTTTTATTTAATTTTCTTTAATATATATTTAATATATATATATATATATATTTTTTTTTCCTTTTCATACTTTCTTTTGTCAATGTACAGTACATCTTCTAAACATCTCCCATCTCTTATATAAGAACACATTACTATATAAATGATAAAATTTCTAGGATGAACTGTAAGAAATTTAAATAAATTTTTAACAAATGACAAATTTGGAGAAAAAAATTGAAGAAAAAAAATTCTTTAAATCAAACAAATCTAAGCTGATACTTGCCTAAATTTAGCTTCTATTAAGTTCTTTTAATTAAAAGAGTTCGGGAGTTGATAAATTGTATGAATTAACGTGTAAATAGTAATTAATCTCAAGTTTAATCTCATTAATTTAAGGTTCTTTATAAATATTCTTTCCTTTCAAAAGTATAGAATTGTTATAACGAACTTTAAACTGTTTTCTATTAATTTCTATAAGCATAATTTCTAAAAATTATTATTGCATTGATTTAATCTGTTGTAGACATTTAATTAAATTTGCAAACAGTAATTTTTGATAAATGTTAATATTTGATTAAGAAAAAAATAAGTTAAAATATAAATAAAATTTGAAAATATGTGATTACTTTTCCTAGAAAATTCATGAATAAAGTGTTAATAAATGAAAACTAACGAAATTTTACTCCTGAACGTCAATCTAACTTTATAATTCAAAGCATAAATTTAACCATTTCTATTATCTTGAGAGTCGGAATTCGTGACGAAGTAATTTATTTTAAATGAAATTTTGATGTCGGTTTATATTAGTTATTATTTCTGTTATATCAGTTAAGGTATAATTCCTACGCACAGAACGAAATTTAGTTTAAAAAAGACTTTTTTAATAAATTAAAATCCAGTTCTT